>NC_041381.1:566717779-566838333 GCF_002162155.2 Triticum dicoccoides | reverse complement strand
CGGCGGCGGCGGGGGGAGAGGGGAGGGAGGCGGGGCGAGGGCCGCGGCAGGAGGGGATCCTCCCCGGCGCGCACGGGTGCGCCGCGGGAGGAAAGGGGAGCAGGAGGGGGGAGCGAGGCGGGGGAGACGCGCCCGACGGCTGGCGGCGGCTGGGGGCGAGGCCGCCGGCGGCGGCGGCGGGTGGGAACCCTAGCGGGAGTCGCAGAGGGAGTCACGGGCGACTGGGAGGAGGGGGGATCACGAATCATTCGCCGCGGTTGGATGATTTGATCTCTTCGACACTCTATTAGTGATCCCCAATGTGGAATAGATAAATAATTGTGTGTGTGGTCGAGGGTATCCATGAACACCAAGGTTGTGGTGTTGAGATACTACCCATTTGTACATAAATTTTAGCAACAAAAGAAAATGCTCCCATACGTCTTAAAGCTACAAATACCATAGGGAGCCTGACAACCCCGAAAAGGAAAAGCCTGTATCGACGATCTGATTTATGTACAAAATATTTCTGCCAAACACAGTCTGAAGATTGTCCCACAAAATTTGACACAAAACATTTCATTTTTACTGACAACTTGTATCATGACCGGGTACAGAAACTTCTCATTCACTACACCTTTTGCGGCGAGCTTCTTTCTCTTGTTTTTCTTATTTTTGCGAATAACCTTTTGTGAGCAGAGCTTATGCATAGGGGCTCTTGCCTGACAACCGAGGGCTGGATTTGGACCTCAACCGAGTGCTGCGTCTCTGTTCAGGTCCCAACGAGGCGGGGAACCAGGCGGGACAAGCTTGCATAAGAGCATCTTCAATAGATGGTCTAAATTTTGGCAGTTCAAAATCAAAGATGTAAAATATGGGCCGTTAAAAAATGCGTTTTGAAGCTCCGAAAAATGCTCAACTCCAACAGATGGTCCAAATCGAAGATGTAAAAGAGCAACTCCAACAAATGATCCAAAACGAAGATGTAAAATCGCCTTGATCGTCTTCTTCAACCTCGGGATGTCGGCCGCCTTCGTCAAATCCGTCGCCATCAAGTTCTCCCCGACCTCCCCGAGCGCGCCATTCTCCCCTGATGAGCTCCTCTCACAATCTTCCTATTTTTTCCCTTCAATCGGTGTCGTTTGCCACCGCTCTCGTGCTCGTCCGTGGTCGCCATGGCCGGAGCCCGAGCTCCCCTGTACCTGCTCCTTTGCCGGCCAGCAGCGACGGAGGCGGCCAGCAGCCGACGCGAACACCACGAGCAGTGGCACGGGCGCGCTGCATGGGTCAGCAGCGACGGCAGCTCGACCGGATGGGGTCAGTGCGAGGCGGCGGCGGGGCCGAAAGGCGGTGGCAATGGGGCAGGCCAGCGAGCAGCGGTGGGCGGCGGAGGCGGGCGGCGGCCTAAGGACCCGACGGAGGCCTACAGGGGGCAGCCGGACCGCCGGAGTCGCCGAATCCCACCGCTGCTGCCTCCCGATTCGGCGGCGCCCGAGCGGCTGCGAGACGGCTTCCGGCGACGGGGGCAAGGGCGGCGGAGGGCCGCGGCGGCGATTTGGGGCGGTGGCGGCGACAACGGCGGGGACTGGGCGGTGGCGGTGGCGGATTCCGGCCGACTAGTGTCCTGGCGGGCGGACGGACGCGGCACTGAAATGAAATGAAGGGCGGATGGGCATTGGCGGACGGTCGCCGAATTTGGACCAGTTATATCTGGTGATGCAAATTTGCACCGCGAGGTGTTATATTTTACATCACCGGGAGGCCGCGGTCCAAATTTTTTTACATATAGATCGTCTGTTGGAGTAGCATTTTTTGCCCCAGACGGTCCAAAAGTTAGATAAAAGTTAGATATTTTTACATTTGGACCGTATATTGAAGATGCTCTAAGGCCTCGTTCTCTCAAGAGGATTGGAGGCGGTTTAGGGGGGTTTTGTACATAGCCTAACGGATGGCAGCAGCAAGTAACGAGCGCGAGCAGCACGTCCTTCAGAGGTTCCGGCCATGTCCTGATAGATAGATCCCGGGCACGCAGGAATGCAGGATTCGAACCCCTCTTGATTGAGTCCAAACCGAGGACAATCCAAACTGAGGCTCGTGCGCCAACGCAGGTCAATAATGCAAAATGCTTCCTAAAATTTAAGTGCTGTAGCCACATAAAAGCACCCATGTAAGCTCAAATGTACTAGTACATTCAACTGCGGTTCTACATGTTGGCAATTTGACCTTGAGCTATACCCAAGCAGAAAAATGGAGCATGCACATTCATAGAACTAGCATAGTAGCACGATTATTAAACATAGACATCAATCATAAGAATACCGAGAGACCACCAAGAACCAAGATACCAAATGTCTGGAAACTGTACATGCATTGAAACATATAAGGCCGTCCAGAATATAACAAGGCCAGCAGCAGCAACTAGCAGGTTACCAAGTCCCAAAACAGTGCCAACGTTCACCCATCGACAGCACTAGGCAGAAGCATAACAGGGTTCAAACATAAAAACAAGTTTCCACTTGATAGATCTACAATAGGTAGTTTATGGTTTATGCTGCAAAGCAAATATCCTTCACCAGCCCCCACCGCCAGACCCCCACCCACCTCCAGAATCCTGTGCTGGGACGGCCTTCTTGGCGCTGC
Organism: Triticum dicoccoides; assembly: GCF_002162155.2. NCBI lineage: Eukaryota > Viridiplantae > Streptophyta > Magnoliopsida > Poales > Poaceae > Triticum > Triticum dicoccoides. The sequence goes on along the minus strand of NC_041381.1, from coordinate 566,835,714 downwards.
CCCATCCTGAGTCGTCACCAGCAGCACCAGTAGTAGCTGCTGCCCAGCCTCCGGCACCACCGTCAGTGGCAGCAGCGGCAGCAGGTGTACCCCAGCCTCCTGTGCCACCGTCAGTGGCAGCGGCAGCAGCAGGTGCGCCCCAGCCTCCATCCCCACCGCCGCCACGGTTGCTGTCGCCCCCATCTCCGCCAGTGCCCCACGCACCTCCCCCACTGCCTATGTTATCAGTCCATCCTCCACCACCGCCACCATCACCATCACTGCCAAAGTTACCTCGGCCCCGACCACGCCCACGTCCACGGCCGCCAGAACTGTTCCTTGAATCAAACCTGCCTCCTGCTTAGGAGAAGAAATGACAAATTAAGATTGATGGCGCACTTCTGAACATCCTTTAACATTTTATTTGTTTGGCAGGATCTTAGTGACAACTCTATGAAGCGATGGTGATCAACAAACACGGGAGACAGAACAAGAATAAGACCAGCAAAACTAATACAGGGTAGGTTTGAAAACCACTGAGAACAGGGGAGATCAGATCATTTTCCGTGACACAAGGTTCAAAACAGTTCATCAGAATCAACAAAACTTATATGAAACTAGCCATATAATGTGGTTCCAGTAACTCCTTTAAAACAGTTGCTTTGTGGGTACAGACTTCAACAAAACTAGCCATAATATGGTTCCAATAATTCCAGTAAGAAAATGAGGACAGGTCATCAACACGAAGATACACTAAGCAAGCAAATGTTAGTGGTAAACAATGACGACACAATTGAATGCAGATGTGCTTGCTAACCAAGTATTGCAAAATGCAAACACATTCAAGGACTGACCTGATCTTCCAGAAAAAGGTCTGTCCCTATCATTATCACCATCTCCCCTCCTTCCGTCATTCGCACCACCAGAACCCCAAGCTGAATTTTTCATAGGTACCATTGCCGCAACATTTCGCATTGAAGGGCCAGCATCAGGTGGTGGTTTGTCAATATGTTTTTGAAAATATGACACAAGACGATCAATGCTGTCAAAATCTTTCTTCCGGAATCTGAAGCCCTTTGGGTATAACCCAACATACTCATGATGTGGGTTTGTACTCCTGATGTAAGATAATATGAAGGTGCCTGGATGTTCATGAGATATGCCAAAACAATAGACTATTCTCATTGGATTCTCTGATTTCTCAGCCCTCAACATATCATCAACTTCGCCTTTTAACCCTTTCCTGAATTTGCGATAAGAGAGCATGCTTTTCAGGTGGCCTACCAATGGATCCACATATCGGTCTATTACCTGCATATTTGTACAAGGAAAGAAACATACCAAAAGTTAAAACAGATGCCAATCTTGACTGCTACAACAGAAATGAAATGAGACAATAGCCAAAATACCACTAGTCAGAACCAAACTTGCCAAAGTACCACTATAAAAAACCGACTTGCCAATATAGCACTCCAAGCTCAGTTTTCATTGTCAAAATAGCACTTCTGTCAATTGTCAAACTTTTTCTGTTAGTCAAACAGTTACAGACTCGTCAGCTTTTTGAGTATTCCAAATTTACCCCCATAGCAGCTACCCTAATCAGGTTTCCTCTCCAGCCCCTCCCACACCCAGCAGAGAGCCATGGCGGCGCCTCCCTGCAGCCCTCGCCGGCGCCTCCCTGCAGCCCCTCTCTCCCTCTAACCCTCTGCGACACTCACCCTGTAACCTCTCCGCTCGCCAACCTCCTCCCTGGGCGCGTGGCTGGGAAGCCCGACGCCCGTTGATCCTGCCCGCGGGCGCGCGGCTGGGAAGCCCGGCGCTTGTCGATCCCACCCACGGGCGCATAGCTGGGCCACCCAACGCCTCAGCTCCGGCACCAATCGGCCCTGCTCTGCCTCATCCCGCCTCCCTGCTGCTTGCCTGCCCGGGGCCTCCCACTGCTTCCATTGGTGCCTGCTGCAGGAACTCTAACCTGCTGAGCCGCCCTCTTCTTGGCATTGCCCAGATTAGCTCGACCAGTTCCTCTGTTGCTATATTGTTGTTAAATGATGCAAAGTGAGATGGTTGTGAGTCTGTTGTTATATGTAGCTATATTCATGTTAATTTGGTGCTGAAATGTTGCACTGTAGGTGCTCTTTTGTGAATAAAATTTAAGCTTCGGATATGAAGAGGTAAGGTCATGCAAGTCCTTTTTGGATGGTGTTAGTCTCAGTTTGCCACTAGTGGTATTTTGGTTAGAGAAAACTGAAAGTAGTGCTATATTGGCAAGTCGGTTTTTCACAGTGGTATTTTGGCAAGTTCGGTTCTAACTAGTGGCATTTTTCATAGTGGAATTGCAGCAAACTGATGTCTACAGAATAATTGCTATGGAAATCATCTTGTATGTAAACCAACCTCATCAAGATCTTCAAAAGTTTCATCACCAATGGTCAGTGTTTTTCCGAGGCGAAGCAAACTTGTAATATCTTTATGATCCTTTCCACTTTCGGTTATCTCCTTGTGTGCAAAGACACCATCAAATATCTTCAGGGTAAGCGTTAGAAATGATGGGCCCCTAGAGCTAGGCCGAATGACTTTCTCGCCAGGCTCTTTGTCCCCCAGGAACTGTTTCAATGAGTTAAGATTAGATACTATTACAGAAAGGGAAAGAAGTTAATAAAGAAAGTAAAGGGACAGAAAAGAACTATTCAACAGGACAACACACCTGCATTGCCTCTTCCGCCGTCAAATTCTGAAAGTGAGGATGAACAATCATCCTGGGCTTGAAATGTTTCTTCGCTTCCTTTTGTTTCCGAGCCTTGTCATCCTGGGCCAGAACCACCTTTTGTGGACGATAGTATGGATCATGGTTACTTCTCGAGAATGGCCATCTATTTATTTCACTCTGCTTGCATGTTAGGTAAACTATGAACCTATTTTTATTCACATTCTTAATTTTGCCAGTTAATACATCGCCTTCATGTAACTGCAGTGATTCTAGATCAAAGCCATCATCAGAATAGTTGTCTCCCATAACTATGGCTTTTAACCCAGAATCAAAGGTACAAATTATTCGGTTATCTTGTATATGCCGAACAGTTACTTGAACAATCCTTCCATCTGATATGTTGTCCTCAGTTTCACCAGAAAGCAACCAGAACTCCTCATCTGGACTTGGCTCGGCATAAGGGGTCCTCCGATCTTTGAAACCACACAGTAGCTCCAACTTTATGTCAATCAGCGTTTCTCTCTTATCATCTCCGATGCTTCTGCTGTATTCATCTATGTCAAGACGGTCAAGCTGATCCTGCTTCTCTCTCACATGCTCAATTGCCATCTCTTGCTCATCATCATCCATCTCATTCGCTTCAACTCCATCCCCGGCACAGACATCCTTGGCCAAATTCTTTGCCAATGCATATGATTCAGGATGGATCCTTGTATCCTCAAGAAGATCAATGATCTGGGCACTAGCTGCAGCAGCACCACTTCGTCGGACGCGTAAAAACCCAGACGCATTCATGAATACTTTCCTGCCTAAGGGTTTCACCAGCTCCTTGCGACTAAAAATGGATCCCTCTCTTACCAACTCCTTCTGCAAAGCTGAAGCTTTGCGCGGTCCCAGACCAGCAACAAACTGCAAAGTGGAAAAATGCCACTCATGGCTAGCAGCAAGATTAACATCAAAGCCGATCTGATTTGTCGCATCGACCATTACTTGCTCAACAACTTCATACTTCTCATCGGGAGTAAGGAACTGTTCAAGGGGGTGTAGTTTCCATGACAGTATCTCTTTCCCGGGTCCACAAAGTGTTGCAACCATCGCCAAAGGATTTTGCAAGTACCGACCAAGGGCCACAGCACGCTTCACGATAGCTATACATAATTAAAAGTACATATTAGAAAGGTTCGTGACCAGAAGAGCAAACAGTAAATCAACACGTTGTACTATACCTGACTGGGCAGGCAGCTGATCTGAAGATATTCGAGAGTTCTCGTACAAGCGAGGCACAGATTCATCACCATAGACAATGCTGAAATTTTCCATTTGTGGGTTCACATCTCTTGGGTGGTCTTCCACCATTTTGAAAATAACCTATACAAAGCAAACACATTATTTTATTGACGCTATCTATCCACATTCATGCCAAATAAGAAACTAAACAGAATGACAGGAAATATTCATGTGGATAGAAATACTGGAGCGAGCACCCAGCCAATAACAACTGTCGGAATCCTATATACCTAAGGGAGTCAAACTTGAAAGCATGCCACCTCATCATACAGAATGACAGGAAATATTCATGTGGGTAGAAATACTGGAGCGAGCACCCAGCCAATAACAACTGTCGGAATCCTATATGCCTAACTTGAAAGCATGCCACCTCATCATACAACCAGGAAGGGGATAATGCCCACCTCAACATGCAATCATGCATAGGAAGACCCACCACAACGTTCAACTATTCATGGGATGATGTTTTCCATTCAATTATATTCTACTTAAATTCAATAAATATTGTTACAACTTCACACTATCAACTATAACAAGTCATATGTATATTTTATTTTGGTTCTCATGTTATCAACCAATTCCCGCAGCAACGCGGGGGTATCCTCTAGTTTTTACGATGGAAGAGTGCCAGTAAGCATTAAAAGGAATTGCCAGCCCAGGGAATCCCCTAGCAGAACACGTGATGGCATCTTTGTGCCTACAAATCACAGTAGGGGAAAAATATGCTTGCATGCAATTGACAAAAGAAAAGCAACAATAATGATTTCTGCATTGGCAACAATAACTGATCACATGTGGTCGTGACCGGACATGGTGATATATTATGACAGCCGAAATAACGAACAGATGAAAGGAGAACAAACATCAAGCATATACTTATGAACAGAAACAATAACAGCCATAATTCACTTGCAAACAAATAAAATAATACCTCATAAATATCATCCTTGAGTTGTCTGCAGTTCAAATTCGAAGCTCCTACACACACAACATGTGGCGAATGGTCAGTCATGAACTTCAGAACCCTCTGCTGGTCATTTCTCTTACGCTGCTGTTCAGCAACACCTTGAGATCTAAGACTAATAGAACCAGCATACAGAACATCAACCAATTCTCCTGATGAGTCTAGCATTACAAATGTGGTTGCTGGCTTCCCAGGACCCCAGCAGCAGGCCATTACTCGTAACTCTGACTCATCATCCAGATCAATGTCCGCATCCTTCTTGTCCGCATCCTTCTTCTTCCAAGGAGCAAGAGAAACTTTGTCCCAGAACTGTTTCCCATATTCCATAGACAAAAAACATTTGGCTTTTGCTGTCAACAGTGATCGAGCTTCCTTTTCCATTGCTGGAAGTAGAAAATTCAAGAAGGCATCATCCAGTATCATCTTCCGTTGCTCATCCCACAGTTGTGCAGACTTGCTGACACAGTCACTTAAGTAATTCTCACGAGCCTCAGACATGAGCGCTTTCTTTGCATCCTCTGGCAATGTTATGGTAACCTTGAGAAGCTTTTCTTCCTCTGCTTTCTGAATAAGAAGCCACTGTGCATCTCCAAACTTGCTTAGTGGTTTCTCTTGCAGCCACTCCACACCTGATAATTGGTGGTAAGCATCTATGACCGAACTGCCCTCAGGTGTGGGCTTTGTTGATACAACTGCTTTATCCATGAAGATACCCCTGATATGCTTTTTTACAATAGGCTCACAACCGATCTCAACTGCTGCCTGATAAGATAAAAATAAACGAAACTGTATCAAGTCAGATGAAATGAATAGCGTAGCTTCCTGTGAGGACTGGTTAAATTTGTAAGATGTTGGTACCATGTGTCTGGCACCCCGAAGGACATCTTGTGACGTTTCAAACATTGCGCATGTGAAATTTGCAGCAACATCTTCAGGAGAATCTTTCCCACTGTCAAGCTCGCCCGCTTCCTGAAAGCAGCAGAAGCAGAAAAGGTGTCACGGGTACAATAGATTTAGCCAGGGCAGAATGTCATACATGCAGATAAAGGATAGGTTGCATATCCAGTATCCTTCCATAGAAGGATAATGCAAAGTGTGAGTTAGATCACGTACAGGTATCCTCGTTAAAGTTAGATGTTGGCCTAATTGCTCAGCACTCCGACCAAATTGGTTAGCAACCTCCCACAACCCTGCCTTGTGACAAATACTGTACAAGGATTTCCTTTTTGGTCGCTTAAATTGACCTACTTCTTCAACTTCACCAGGAGGGAAATGTAAATTGAATTTCGCGTCAACATCCTCCACTTCTTTCTCTGATTTTGCTTCCTTCAGTGCATCAATGATAGAGTGGTAGAGTTGTCGATTAAGTGCCTGCCTTGTAACATCGTCTATTCTTCGTTTCTCGTCATCATATCTTCTCTCATAATAAATCTGCAAAGCAACCTTGCGCTTCTGAAGAAGAAGCCACTTTCTGTCTAAGGTCTGAACAGCCCAAAGCAGCTACAAACAGCAGACGAACTGTGTCAGCAATTGTAAAATCTTGATAATCAAGGGAGCCTAACACCTGTCTAGTAGTGGACACTGATCGGTTACCTTATGCCACTTCATTTTACGCGTATCTTCTTCATTTGCTTGTTCATTGGCATCGTTATCTTTTATCAGACTCATGCAACTTTCCTTCCTATACATTGCAATGAATGGAACCTGACAGGCAACAATACCTATGTCAGCACATCAGACATAAGAAATTACGCACAGAGATGGAATCTGATGTGCAACAATAACCAAGTCAGCAGATCAAACATAAGAAATTATGCAATGAGATCCTATAGTTTTTCGTACTTCAAATTTGTGGGTATGTAGCATGTTCAAGACATTCACGATGTCACTCTGATCAATCTCCTTGTTCAATTGCCCATTGCCAAAAAGGGACAGAAATGCATCCCCGATTAGTTGGTTGTGTATCCATACACTTTCTTCCTCTCTATTTGCATCGCCATCTATAGGATTGCCAGTTAACTCTTCAGACAGCTGAGGAAGAAGCAATTATGAATCAGATATGCATTACAAACCAAAATCAAGACAGAATCAAACATTTCTAACTGGTAACTTACCTGGATCCTCTCAGGTATATCAGTTTCTTTTATCTGCTCATCCTTTGGTGTCATATACTTTTCTGCGAGAATAAATGGTTCAAACTCATCTTCAAGCCTGTTTCCTCTCAACTCGCCGGAATTAATAGCATCCCTCTCAAGCTCTTGTTTTCTTAGTGCTAATAGCTCATCAACATCCCCAAATATATCATGGGCCTCTTGTAGCGCAGATGATGATACACCTGCAGCTTGTCGCAGAGGCTTTCTTTTAACCTTCTTCCTTCTGCAGTACAATAGCATGTGTGCATTTAATAATAACAGCAAATATAAGGTCTGAATAATTTCACATGGATAGAGAACCATTAACACACAATACAGAACATAAGAGCATACTTCACAACTTGGCCATTCACATCGATTTCCTCTTCGTCCACAATGAAATCGCCCATTTCATCATCCATATCATCTTCACCAACCTCATCTTCATCTACCTGCTGATCCTCCTCAACAAAATCCTCCTCAAACGGTTCTGAGCAAATGATATTGCAGCAAATTAAAAATTAGACAGGAAACTTCCAGCATTGGAAAACAAGCAAAGTGAAGAGGATTCAGAAGCAGATACCTTCATTACCAAACAAGGAGCTACGAACTGTCTCCTCAGCAGTCCGGCCTTTTCCTGCTCCGTCATGATCGGAGAAGCCAGAGCGCCCATCCATTTCAGATTCCCGTCCTGCCTTCTTCAACCGCTTAAACTTATTTTCCTACCGTCAGCAAAATGAGAAGGCACATTACTGAGAAGCATGCAAAAACTCATGGAAGTCCAAAACAGACACAAAGATTATCTTAAAGCATACAGGAGGCTTTGGACGAGTGATGCCAGTAATGTTATTATCCTGGAGCAACATGTAGTCATCCTCATCAAGCTCGAAATCCTCCGTCTCTCTGGCCACATTTCTTGCAGTTTAGAAACTCACAAAGAATAAGACATACTCTGTTTCATGACGAGGCATAAAAAGAAACTACCTCTTCTTCTTTCTTTTCTTTTTCTTCTTGCGTCTTTCATCATCACTAGCTCTCGCCTCCTCCTCCTCCTCTTCCTCGTCTTCATCCGCATCATCCACTATGAAGCCATCCTTCTCGTACTCATTCTGTCCCTCATCTGCTCACAAACAAGGTCACCCCGTTATTGCTATACTAGCTCGAGAACACAATCACAGGCGATTCAACTAGAAAAAGGCAACTGCTGCAAACTGGAATCAATACCACAACATCGTAATAGACAATAAGAACAATTGAAATAAGAAATCAAGCAAGAGAACGCCCGAAACACAGTACCGCACAGCACATAAAAGCATCTCAATCGAGAGGAAAGGATAACTCCAGCCAACAAATCGCTCGCGCAAGCAAACGTAATGGGGAGGTCGTTACGAGAAACTAACCTTCATCATCCTCCTCCTCCTCATCGTCGTCCTGCTCGTCGTCGTCATCCCTGGCCCTCCGCGACGGCCGCGGCTCGTCCTCTTCCTCGGCCTCGATGAAGTCGTCCTCTAGGGTTCCAACAGAAGCGCAAGCTTTTCCCATCAGAAAACGCGCACAGACCGCCGCCGAGGGCACCAAAACACGCGAAACCGCAGAAATCAGCAACGAAATCGCGTACCTTCCTCGTCGGAAACCACCGTGCGTCCCATTGTCCTCGAGGCGGCGGCGGCGCAAACCCTAGAGCGCGAGAGCGGTTGTGTCGAGAGCCTCGGGGGGGAGAGGGGGCCTCCTTATATGGGCATTGCGGGAGGCCGCGGGCCGCACGATCGCACCGCGCGGGGGGGCGGCGGAATCTAGGGTTTCGAGGAAGGAGGGAGCGGCCCGGGCCCGAGCCGACGCCGAGGGGGCTCGGGCGATGCGAAACGCCTGAGCCTAGGGTTGACCGACTTCACCCGCCGGCGAGGAGGCGAATCCGGCTGCGGCGGCCGGGGAGCCGCGAACCGTGGGCTGGAGCGGCGGCGAGGTCGGGGCGGGGCGTCGCCGGGGGCTTGGAGGTGGCGGTGAGGAGTGTGCTGCGATTGGGGACGGGCCGGTTAAGTAATGAATGGATTTTGGGGGAGTTTGTTTTCAATACGGCCCCTGTAATATCTGCGAGTGGGTTTCTGCTTTGCTTCCGGCGAGGGTATTATTGTTACATCGCTCTTTTCACAGGGTCTTGTGGTAATATCGGGGTCAGTTGGATAGATGATCGCACCCAAAATGCATTTGTTACCAGCCCAGCACAACACTCTCAAGATTAGATTAGCGCCCTTTTCAAAAAGAATATGCTAGTCAGTATCAGGGCATCTCCAACAGCCACCCTCGAACCGTCCGCATACTTCCGGACCGTGCGTGCCATCCACCGCAGTCCTGCATTCGTCCACAAGATGTGCGGACGCACTTTCTCCCGCAAACCGGAGACAAACGTGGAGGCTTTGCGCGCGTCCAGACTATACCCACGCCCGTTTCTGACCACCCTGACCCACTCAAAACCGTCCTTCCTCGCCCGCGTGTGTTTTCGCCTGGTGCCAGCTGCCCGCATTCATGCTGCCGACCGCTCCCCATTGAAGTCGACTACATAGCGGACGCGACCTTTAACTGGCGCCGGCATTGAAGCGGCGCACCGGCCGAGGGCGCCGCCAGCGACGCGTCCCTGATGTTCGCGCATGTTCAATGCCAAATAAGCGTTACTGGACGGGACGGGACGGATATTTACCACGCCCGTTCAATGCCCTGTCCGTCCGTATGTCGCCATTAAGCAGGCTCGCAGGCCGAGAAACCCACTCCGGCGACGGGCATTGACGCACCCGGACGTATGGCCTCACTGCACTCCGCTATTTAAAGGCGTCCACACCCGATCTAGTCCATGCCACAACACAAGCCGCTCCACATCCTCCTCCCTTGCACCACATCTGCCATGACAGTCAACGGTAACTCTCTGTGGGAGAGCCTATCGACAGAGACGAAGCATGAGCTGGCCGCCCCATGAGGTCGTCTGGTAGAGCCAGGTCGGCCTGCCGTCCAGCTCGCCTGAGGTCTCTGACGACGAGGACGACCCCACGATGGAGACGGGCTTTGACGACACCGCACCGAAGCCATCGCCTATGCATGCCGGCTGGCACAGGCGCAGGCGCACTACAACGCCGCCATGGCGGAGGAGCTTCCTGCACCGGTGCCTTTGTTGGTGTCGCTGGAGCAGCACCGGCTAGCGGAGGGCCAGATCGATGGCGAGTCTGCAAGCCAGGAGGTCGTGGCGTCCATGGCCGCGGAACCCCAACTTTATCGCGGAACAGCGTGCGATGCCGTCACGGAGGCGCACCTACAGGTGATCGCATACGAGAACAACGCCAGCTGCGCCTCATGCGTGCCGCCGACGAACCATCAGTCGGCCATGTGGGACGACGACAGTATGGGCGCCACCATTTCCATCATGGACCTCATGTCCACCAGCGACTGACAACGCGCGAACTCCTCCGAGAATGAGTAGGGCACAAGAGGCAGCAGGGCCTTGTGTCCCATGTGGGGCGGTCCGTCTCTCGTGTTCTACTCTTCCTCGCCGGAGACCGTCGCTCCACTTCACTGGTCTTATCGTCAGTGCCCATGGAGACGACGGTGAAGGATGACAAGGGCGTGTATGGCAGATGCCGCCGTATAGTAGGTTTAGTGTCGGGTTAGAACGACTTTTTTGTTCTAAATGTTTGAAATCTAAAAATGTCATGTTTGTATGAAAATCCGGCCAAGTTTGAACAAATTTCATCCGATTGTTCGGATTGTTGTTGAAATGTATGCAGGGAGCGTTGGATGGCGGCCTCGCGCATCCATGTCCACAGACTGGCCCCCCTGTCCGTTGACGGATGCAGGAGGAAATTTGCGGGTTGCCATTGGAGACACCCTTAACAATGCAAATTCTGGATTGATCTGCATTCAAAATAAGATGGCATGATGATACGTCTCCAACGTATCTATAATTTTTTATTGTTCCATGATGTTATATTATCATTCTTGGATGTTTTACAATCATTTTATAGCAACTTTATATCATTTTTGGGGACTAACCTATTGACATAGTGCCCAGTGCCAGTTGCTGTTTTTTGTTTGTTTTTTACTTGGCAGGAAATTAATATCAAACGAAGTCCAAACGAAGGAAACTTTTTGGTGATTTTTTCTAGACCATAAGACACACGATGGGCCAAGAAAGTACCTGAGGGGTGCGTCGAGGGGAGCACAACCCACCAGGGCACGTCTGGGGCCCAGGCACGCCCAGGTGGGTTGTGCCCATCCTCGGTGGCCTCCCGCACCGCCTCTTTGCTCTATAAATACCCCAATATTCCAGAAACCCTAGGGGAGTCGACGAAAATCAATTCCAGCCGCCGCAAGTTCTAGAAACCATAGATCCATTCTAGACACCGTCACGGAGGGGTTCATCATCCTCATTGGTGCCTCTTCGATGATGCGTGAGTAGTTCATTGTAGACCTACGGGTCCATAGTTAGTAGCTAGATGGCTTCCTCTCTCTCTCTCTCTCTCTCTCTCTCTCTCTCTCTCTTGATTCGCAATACAATGGTCTCTTGGAGATCTATTTGATTTTGATGTAACTCTTTTTTGCGGTGTGTTTGTTGGGATCCGGTGAACTTTGAGTTTATGGTCAGATCTGTGTTTTTATCCATGAAAGTTATTTGAGTCTCTTGATCTCTTATATGCATGATTAATTATAGCCTCGTATTTCTTCTTCGAATCTTTGGTTTAGTTAGGCCAATTAGATCAATTTTTCTTGCCATGGGAAGAGGTGTTTTGTGATGGGTTCGATCTTACGGTGCTTTATCACAATGACAAAAGGGGAACCGACATGTATGTATCGTTGCTATTAAGGATAACAAGATGGGGTCTATTTCTACATAAATAGATCTTGTCTACATCATGTCATCGTTCTTATTACATTCCTCCTTTTTTCCATTAACTTAATACACTAGATGCATGCTGGATAGCGGTCGATGTGTGGAGTAATAGTAATAGATGCAGGCAGGAGTCGGTCTACTAATCTTGGATGTGATGCCTATATAATGATCATTGCCTGGATATCGTCATAATTATTTAAAGTTCTATCAATTGCCCAACAGTAATTTGTTTACCCACCATGTGCTATTTTTCTCGAGAGAAGCCACTAGTGAAATCTACGGCCCCGGGGTCTCTTTTTTATTATATTTGCCTTCGAGATTTATTTTTATTTGCTTTTATTTTCAGATCTATTAATCCAAAAACACAAAAAATACCTTCCTGTAATTTTTATTTATTTATTTTATCTCGCATTCCCGCGAGATCTGTTTATCCAATCTACTATAATTTTATCTAACTTTTTACCCGTGAGGGATTGACAACCCCTCTCTTATGTCAGGTTGCAAGTATTTGTTCTTTATGTGCAGGAGCTGTTTACATGATGTTGCGTGGTTCTTCTACTGGTTCGATAACCTTGGTCTCATCACTAAGGGAAATACCTACTGTAGCTGTGCTGCATCATCCCTTCCTCTTTGGGAAAATACCGACACAGTTCAAGCCGCATGAGGGCTTGCCCCCGAGCTTGTGGGCCTACCATGGCACTTCCGACCCTAATCTTCATTATATAAATACCCAAATATTCCCCATAGACCATAGGGCACACCAAAAATACTTTTTCGCTACCACAAGCTTATGTTCTCATGAGATCCCATCTTGGGGCCTTTTCCGGCACTCTATCGGAGGGGGATTCGATCATGGAGGGCTTCTACATCAACCTTGCTGCCCTTCCAATGATGTGTGAGTAGTTTACTATAGACATACGGGTCCATAGCTAGTATCTAGATGGCTTCTTCTCTCTCTTTGATCTTCAATACAATGTTCTCCTCAATGTTCTTGGAGATCTATTTGATGTAATCTTCTTTTTGCGGTGCATTTGTCGAGATCTGATGTGTCGTGGAATAGTCACAGCATATGTCCTGGTGTGAGGACTTAGTCGTGGAGCCATCGCAACTAGGTTAGCTTAAAGGGGTTAAACGGGACAAAGGACACAGGAGTTTATACTGGTTCAGCCCCTTGCGGTGAAGGTAAAGGCCTAATCCAATCTGAGGTGGTATTGCTTATGTCTCAATTACCAGGGAGCGAATACGCTTGACCTAGCTTTCGATCTCTTGTTTCTTGCCCGGAACCGCCGCCGGGTCGTCCCTTTATATACACAGTTTGACGCCCAGCGGCTCACGGAGTTCCGTCCGGCTCATAGACAACGTGTCCGGCTCGGTGACTTCCACTAGTGCAGAACCGGGCTATAGCTCCGATTCGTAAGGCCCTTTAGTGTCGGTTCTGTAACCGACACTAAATGGTGGGGACTAAAGGTCCCCCCCTTTAGTACCGATTCTACATGAACCGCCGCTAAAGGACCACCACGTGGCACGTGCCAGCGCCGGGGGCAGGGAGCCCTGTTACCAACCGGTACTAAAATTTTTGGGGGGTTTTGGTTTTATTATTTATTTTCCCTTTAATTTTGTGTTTTCCATTTAATTCTTTTTTGTTTGCTGGTATTTTCGGATACTACATATTGTACATGTTATGCATATATACACACACACAAACACACACACATAAACACTATTCTAATCACGGGATCAGAATACTATTCTGATTACAACATGAACTTCCCGAGTAACGCGTGTGACCTTTCCCGTGTACTAGGTTGAACTTCAGCTAAAAGGTGTCCAAATGGGGCATGCGATATACCGTTGGAAAGCTATGGACACCAGTATCATGACCCAAGTTAAATTTTTGGCAAAATGTAAGCGGTTTAAGAGAAGTTTTGAAAACCGTTTTTTCTTCATACAAAAAACATGAATCGTATTTTCGATCGCATTTCTAAATCGTTTATCGGAATGAGATAAATAATATGGCGTTGGAAAGCTGCTGCAAAACCGCTCCTTTGTCATGTTGAAAGTTTTCTCTAATTCCCTATGGATAAAGAGTAATTTGGAAAATCGTAAAATTTTGCAAACCGAACAGCCGAGCTCGTATTTTCAATATAATTTCTAAACAGCTAATCCAATTGAGGCAAATGATATGGCGTTGGAAAGCTTGTGAAAATGTGCTACTTTTTCATGTTGAAAGTTTTTCCTAATTTCGAACGGTTTAAAAGTAATTTAGAAAACGGTACAAGTTCCACCGAGTTTATATTTTCAAGCTAATTTTTTAACCGTACGTCTGAATGAAACAAATGATACGGCATTGGAAAGCTTGAGGAAATGCGAAACTATTTTGTATATATTGTTTCTCTCAATTCTTTACTGTTTTAAGTCAATTTTAAAAATGGCTAAAAACGTATTTTTGCCATAATTTCTACAAACTTTATCAAAATGGGGCAAATAATATACCGCTGGAAAGCTACGGAAAGTGCGAAACTTTTTCATGTTGATGGTTTTCTCTGATTCCTAGCCGTTTTTAAGTAATTTCAAAAACAACGAAATCATGCGTTCTGCCTTTATCGCGAAATGAATTCTCTGAAAATGCACCGCGTGAAGAACTTGAACTTCTCAGCATGTCTACCTGAAATTCAATATGTTTTTCACGTGTTTTTTTGCTCGTAGATCTCCATCCACTGCTCGTAGCTCTCCATCCACTCACCGGAATTGAGCAAATGATATCTAGATCGAAAGCTGCTATAAACACACAACTTTCCCGTGTTGATCATTTTTTTCATACTCGCGATGGTTTTAAAAGTTTTTCATCTAAAATCCATTCAGTATAGTAGTTGAACTTCCTACTGTTTTCACGTTGAACTTCTGTGACGTGTTTTCGTTTGTAATTTTCTCATCTATTCGTCAATGTTATACAAATGATATTCCTTTTATACAAACCTCTCTCATAATAATTTTTTTAACTTTCTCCGACCGAGAACTTGAACTTATAACAGCAAAACTTCTATTCTTTACTTATTTATTCTTTTTTTAATACAAAATGCACAGTGTTTAGTACGTGAACTTCTGGCAATTATCAATCTAAACTTCTCTCGGTTACATGAAAATATCGAAGTTTTTATGAATATTAATTTGAATTTCTTAATCTTTTTTATGAAATTTTGAAGCACTCTATTTTTAAAAGTTGAACTTCTTGTTATTTTATTTTTGAATTTCTTGTTTCCATTCTTTAATAACGAGGAAAACCCGAGTTTTCTATAATCATCGAACTTCTCCATCTTTTTAATATGGACTTCCTGGTTTTATTTCTTAATCTTTTTTTCCGAAATTTTGAAGAGCTCTATTTTTAAAAGTTGAACTTCTTATTATTTTATTTTTGAACTTCTTGTTATTTTATTTTTGAAATTCTTGTTCCCTTTAATAACGAGGAAAATCTGAGTTTTTCATAATCATCGAACTTCTCCATCTTTTTAATATGGACTTCTTGGTTTATTTCTTAATCCATTTTTATGAAATTTTGAAGCGCTCTATTTTTAAAAGTTGAACTTCTTGTTATTTTATTTTTGAACTTCTTGTTTTCATTCTTTAATAAGGAGGAAAATCTGAGTTTTCTATAATCATCGAACTTCTATATCGAACCGCTCTAACTTTTTTATTTGAATTTATTTTATGTATTTTAGAAATATGAAAATTGTAGTTTTGTTAGAAACATCAAACTTCTTTGTTATTTTGAATTGAACTTATTTGTTTTATTCTTTAATAACAAAAAAAATTCGAATTTTGAATTAAATATCAAACTTTTCCACGTTTTTAAATTGAACTTCTTGGTTTTATTCTTCAGTAACAAGAAAAACTGAGTTTTTAATGTACATTGAATTACTCTATTTTTTAAAATTGAACTTCTTGGTTTAATCTTTAGTATCGGGGAAAATCCTAATTTTTAAAAAGGGGAAAATCTTTTTAAAACTTTTTTTGTTCTTCCCTTATTTTAATTTGAACTTATTAGTTATTATTTAGAACGAGAATCTGAGGTTCTTATCAACTTTGAACTTCTATGTTATTTTAATTTGAACTTCCTAGTTTTACTCTCTAATAACGAGGAAAATCAAGTTTTTTGAACCTCTTTGTTTTAAAATTTTGAACTTCTTGGTTTTATTTTTTAATAATGTGAAAAATCCGAATTTTTTATAGACATCAAACTTCACCATTTTTAAAAATTGAACTTCTTAGTTTTATTGGTTAGTAACGGGGGAAATGTTTTTTTATATAAACAATGATACGGTGCCGTTATTTCTAATTTGAACTTCTAGTTTTTGTAGAATGGGGAAAATCAGTTTTTATACAAACTTTTGAAATGCTCCTCTTTTTAATTTGAACTTCTCTATTTTTTTACAAACGGGGAAAATCCGTTGTAAAGATTTTTGAACTTTTGCTCAAATTTTTTGAACTTCCAAATTTGTCTTTTAGATATTAAAAATCACTAATTGTACAACATCACTCTGAACTTCAGTCATCCTCAAACAACATCATCCACTGCTGCAAAATAGGACGAGTTGTTCCTCGTGCTGGTACCATATAAATGACAAGCGATCGAGCTCATTTTTGTGAATATCTTAATTGTGCAAGTTCTCTTCAGCTTGAAAGTTGAACAACCTAGTGATTTGTTACATTAGTTTGGTAAATCCAACCATACACGAGCCATCCATTGGAGAGCACTGAAATACTTCATGAGGCACCAGCCAAAAACTGAATCTAAAAATGGTGCTTTTATTCTATCTTCAGCCACAGATGAATTAAATAGCATCTCCTTGGTAGAAATTTTCACAAACACCTAGCTGGCAACAAACGTAAAACACTTTGAAAGAGCATTGCACCACACAAAAGTAGCAGTGGCAAACGTCTCATAGGAGCAGCGAATGCGTTGGCTGCGACGAGTTTTTGTGGAGAGAGGTGTGCATGAGTGTGAGCACCATTTTTAACCTTTGTTTCCCTTTGTTGTCGCTGCTCATCTAGAGCGACACTCGGTCAAAGAGTGAAGACCTGCAGTTCAGACCCCATAAGCCAATACAGAAACATTTTTTGCAGTAATTTTTTGTGCAAATTCAAAGAAGTTCAAGTCCTAAAGAAGAGACAGAGATTATTGAAGACATGGGAGAGATCGGGGAGAGGGAGGGAGAGGCAATAGCTGCAACGTCGGTGTTCGTCGTCGTGGTCAGGGTTTAGTATGGCACCAGTGCGTGGAGGCAGGCAGCGTCGAGATTGGTCCCAGCGGCGGATCCATGGTCGGCGGGGCGGTTGGCCAGACCCGCGGAGGAGCAGTGGAGCCTGTCGAGAATCAGGGGGGAGCCTTGTCGGCGGTGCGGGGGGAGCGAGGTGGTTGGAGGCGGGTTGGAAGAGGGGCGGTTGTTGCCGGCGATGCGGTTGGAGGCGTGGTGTGGCTGCGGTGGCGGTAGGAAGGTCGGGGTGCGGTCATGGCGAGGTGGTGGGGAGGTCTGGGAGGTCGCGGCGGCGGCAGGGGATCTGGGGAGGTCGCCGCCGCCGGAGGGATCTGGTAGGAGGTGGAGCCTCCCGGGTTTCTGCCGGGTGACGGCGCCCAGGGTTTCGGGTGCGGCGCGTGCGGGGATAGCCTTGTGGCAGCGGCGCGCGAGGTTGGCCGGTGGCGGCGGCACACAGTGTTGCCGGGGACGGCGGCGCACGAGGTTGCCAAGGGCGTCGACGCGTTGTGTCTGTGAATCGTGGGGGTTGGGGTGGAGGTTCACGATGCGGGATGTAGGGGATCGAGGTGCAGGATGTACACGAGGTGGGGATAGACGGTCGTTTTTTTTGTTCGATCGAGTTCAGAAGGACCTCCGCGCCTCCTATATAGGCGTGCTATGATCCAAATAACTATTCTAATCCCAGGATTAGAATAGTGTTGTCCTATATATATCATTGAATGTCTCACAACCACCATTATGCACACACATACACATGTATATATATATATACAATTAGGTATATATATACAATTTCTTCTACATGTTGCTTTCAGAGCCAGTGGCATTTGCCTTGGTGCCTTCGGAGCACGATGACAATTGGGAGTGGTTCATGGGGGCGGTAGCTTGTAATAGAATTCCCCTTTGGGGTCTATGACCTGGTCGAGCAAAAATCCCGCTATTTCCTCTTCAATTGCTCATATGCGCTCCTCTGGTAGGAGCGTCTCCCGCACCTCATTGAACTTTTAAGAAGGAGATCAATATGCATGTGTATTAGTATGTGGCTAGATATCGATAATGATGTAAAGATTGTGAATATTGTTCTGTCAAACGTACCCATAGCTGTCTTTCATATTTGGTCCTTTTGGACACCATCATGCGAATGTTCTCGGAAACGTAGTAGCACACACATCAGTCCCCTTTGCCTGCTTTAGGGCCTTTACGAGAATAGAATTTAATCAAATAATAATTAATCAAGCATGATAATTAATGGTATTGAAACTAGAATTAAAGAGATGCATGGTAGATAGCTAGTACTACTTAATTAATTATACCTTGGGTCGAAACCAATACAGCTTTTCTTTCCATGGACCTGGAACCTCATTCCTGAACTTTGCCCAAGCCCTGCCCGCCGGTAAAGAAAATGAATAAACGAGTTATTAAATAGTTGATATCAGGAAATGACGAACTAAGACATATAGTTAATGATTAAAATTACCCGTCGACTATCCCCTTCACGATTGAGTAGTCACTTTTTTTAAGTAGTGAGTCCAGTACTTCAACTGTTCCTTCGTCAACTTTAATGATAAGATCCAATGGTAACTACATGCACACACGTTTGCATGTCTTAATTAAGCGGGCATGTGCATAACACTCATCAACTACCCTAAACCCTATACACTTAATTATTAACATCTAGCTAGCTAGTAAGTAAAAACAGAATTTGTAGTAAAAGATAGTGTGACTCACAGGAAGTTGTAAGGAAGTAGTATATCTTCATTGGTATTGAGGCGCTTCAAGAACTCTAGCATGTTTTTCTCTACATCTGCTTTATACCATGGATATGTCCATGTTTGTTCATTAACGGTATTTGGGTCAATGAACCCAATTCCATATCGTCCACCTTTTTTCATTTCATACATCTTCATCCTGCATAATACCACAGAAAAGAATATAGTGAGGATAATTACAGGTAATGATCGATAAATGAGCACTACAACTAGCTTGAGACTTAAATTACAGAAAGAAATCACTTACAGACAATAGCAACTGACGAGAGCTTTATCAAGTGCCTCTTGATCGAATAACTGAAATAGTTCTGAATACTCAACGGTCAGAGCTAGCTTACGGAAGCAATACTCTTCCTTGACTTTCACCATGAGGGACTCTCGATTGGAACTCTTGGTAATTTTCATGTACCAATCATGCAATTCATACATTCTCGTTGGGAGGTTCTTGACCTCCTCAGGCTTGACCAAAGGTTTAACTGGATCAATATTCACTGTGAGTGGAGCAATTTCATCAAACTTTTCATAATCTTCTGACATGTATGTCTTGTCATCCACTCCCACGATGTTTCTTTTCCCTGAAAGAATTATGTGGCACTTTGGCTTATCGTATGATGCATTCGCTTCCTTATCTTTTCTTTTTCTCGGCCTGGTAGACATGTCTTTCACATAGAAAACCTACGCCACATCATTGGCTAGGACGAATTGTTCGTCTACATATGCAAGATTGTTGAGATCCACTGTTGTCATTCCGTATACTACGGGTCTTCCATTACCCCGCCTCGTGTCATATTGACCCATTTGCACCGAAACAAAGGGACCTTCAAACCACGTCCATAGTCAAGTTCTCATATGTCCTCTATGTAACCATAATATGTTTCCTTTCATGTCTTGGTTGTTGCATCAAAGCGGACACCACTGTTTTGGTTGGTGCTCTTCTTATCTTGGGCGATCGTGTAAAATGTATTCCCATTTATCTCGTACCCTTTGAAAGTCATTATATTCGAAGATGGTAACTGGGACAACAAGTACATGTCATCTTCAATATCGCCGTCATGCATGGCACGTGCCTGCAACCAACCGGCGAAAGTTCCCGTTTGTTCACGTGTAATCTAGTCGTCAGACTCTCCGGGTGTTTGGAGTGTGGAAAATTCTTGTGTTCCTCCATATACGGAGCCACCTACGTGGAATTCTGTAGAACTGTGTAGTGTGCTTCAATGAGAGAATGTCCGTCCATACATATTATTTTATCCCCTCCTAGCATGCCTTTTCCATCCAGTCTGCCCTTATGCCGCGATTCAGGAACACCAATCGACTTAAGGTCAGGAATAAAGTCAATACAAAACTCAATGACCTCCTCATTTTCATGGCCCTTCGAGATGCTTCCTTCTGGCCTAGCACGGTTATGAACATATTTCTTCAAGACTCCCATGAACCTCTCAAAGGGGAACATATTGTGTAGAAATACAGGACCCAAAATGTTAATCTCTTCGCATAGGTGAACTAGGACGTGCGTCATGATGTTGAAGAAGGATGGTGGGAACACCAACTCGAAACTGACAAGACATTGCACCAAATCATTTTGTAACCTTGGTATGATTTCTGGATCGATTACCTTCCGAGAGATTGCATTGAGGAATGCACATAGCTTCACAATGGCTAATCGAACGTTTTCCGGTAGAAGCCCCTTCAATGCAACCGGAAGCAATTGCGTCATAATCACGTGGCAGTCATAAGACTTTAGGTTCTCGAACTTTTTCTCTGCCATATTTATTACTCCCTTTATATTCAACGAGAAGCCAGACGGTACCTTCATACTGAGCAGGCATTCAAAGAAGATTTCCTTCTCTTCTTTGGTACGAGCGTAGCTGGCATGACCCTGATGTATGCCATCTTTTCCGTGCATAGGTGCTGGTCCTCCCGTGCCTCCGGTGTATCTTTTGTCTTCCCATACACGCCCAAGAAGCCAAGCAGGGTCACACAAAGATTCTTCGTCACGTGCATCACGTCGATTGTGGAGCGGACCTCTAGGTCTTTCCAATAGGGCATGTCCCAAAATATAGATTTCTTCTTCCACATGGGCACGCGTCCGCAAGCGTCCTTCGGAACAGGTTGTCACTGGGACCCTTTCCAAAGATTACCTTCAAATCCTTGACCATATCATGTACATCATCGCCAGTACGGTGGTGAGGCTTCGTCCGGTGATCCGCCTCACCTTTGAAATGCTTGCCTTTCTTTCTTACGGGATGCCTGCTCGGAAGAAATCGACGATGTCCCAGGCACACATTCTTCCTACAACTATCCAAATATATACTGTCGGTATCATCCAAACAGTGTGTGCATCCGCGGTATCCCTTGTTTGTCTGTCCTGAAAGGTTACTGAGAGTAGGCCAATCATTGATGGTCACAAACAGCAACGCCTTTAGGTTAAATTCTTCCTGTTTGTGCTCATCCCACGCACGTACACCTTTTCCATTCCACAGATGTAATAGTTCTTCAACTAATGGCCTTAGGTACACATCAATGTCGTTGCCGGGTTGCTTAGGGCCTTGGATGAGCACTGTCATCATAATGAACTTCCGCTTCATGCACAACTAAGGAGGAAGGTTATACAAACATAGAGTCACAGGCTAGGTGCTATGGTTGCTGCTTTGCTCCCCAAAAGGATTAATGCCATCTGCGCTTAGACCAAACCATACGTTCCTTGGGTCACCTACAAACTCCTCCTTGTACTTTCTCTTGATTTTTCTCCACCACGACCCGTCAGCGGGTACTCTCAAATTTCCGTCTTTCTTACGGTCTTCTCCGTGCCATCACATCACCTTGGCATGCTCTTTGTTTTGGAACAAACGTTTCAACCATGGTATTATAGGAGCATACCACATCACCTTGGCAGGAATCTTCTTCCTGGGGCGCTCGCCCTCGACATCACCAGGGTCATCGCGGCTGATCTTATAGTGCAATGCACCGCATACGGGGCACGCGTTCAAATCCTCGTACTCACCGCGGTAGAGGATGCAGTCATTAGGGCATGCATGTATCTTCTGCACCTCTAACCCTAGAGGGCAGACAGCCTTCTTTGCTTCGTACGTACTCTCGGGCAATTTGTTGTCCTTTGGAAGCATATTCTTTATCATTACTAGCAACTTTTCAAATCCCTTGTTAGATACACCATTCTCTACCTTCCATTGCAGCAATTCCAATGTGGTGCCCAACTTTTTCTTGTCAGCTTTGCAATTCGGGTACAACAATTTCTTGTGATCCTCTAACATGCGCTGCAACTTCTTCTTCTCCTTTTCACTTGCGCAGTTTCTCTTTGCATCGGCAATGGCCCGACCTAGATCATCAGCGAGCTCATCTGATGCCTCTTCTTCAGCTTCTTCCCGCATTGCCGGCTCGGCTTCTTCTCGCATTGTCGGCTCAGCTTCTTCCCCATTGTTGTATCATCATATTCAGGGAACCCATGGCCAGGATAGCTATCGTCGTTCTCTTCTTCTTCATTGTCTTCCATCGTAACCCCTCTTTCTCCGTGCTTGGTCCAAACATTATAGTGGGGCATGAAACCGGACTCAAACAAGTGGACGTGAATGGCTCTTGAGTTAGAGTAATTGTGATCATTCTTACAACCAACACATGGACAAGGCATAAAACCATCCGCCCGCTTGTTTGCCTGAGCCGCAATCAGAAAATTATGCACGCCATCAACGAACTGGGGAGAGCATCGGTCATCGTACATCCATTGCCGGCTCATCTTCATTACACACCACTGAATAGACCAAATTAATACAAGTTCATACATAAAGTTCATACAACACTTAAATGCAACATACAAATAACTCTCTAGCTAAAGCATTTAAATGCAACAACAAATGCGATCAAGATCACAACTAAGGTAACAATTGATCCAACAGCATAATAATACCAAGCCTCACTATCAATGGCATATTTTCTAATCTTTCTAATCTTCAACCACATTTTCTCCATCTTGATCTTGTGATCATCAACGACATCGGCAACATGCAACTCCAATTCCATCTTCTCCCCCTCAATATTTTCAATTTTTCTTTCAAATACTCATTTTCTCTTTCAACTAAATTTAACCTCTCGACAATAGGGTCAGTTGGAATTTCCGGTTCACATACCTCCTAGATAAAAATATCTATGTCAACTTGATGGGCATAATATGTCATAAACACGGAATGCAATAAATCGTTTTAAAAGAGAATATACCACATCCGAATCATAACACGGACGAGGGCCGACGGGGATGGATATCAAAACCATGGCACTATGTATAACAAACAACGTACGGGTAAGATAATTATACAAGTAACTATATATCTAAATCACACAAACATGATTTTTTTATATAAAAAAGATAAGAACAAGAGGCTCACCACAAGGTGGTGCCGGCGACGGTCGGGGCGGACGTTCGACGGTGGTTACGACGGTGACGGGAAGGCACTAAGTAAACCACACCTACATATGCAAACTAAGAGTTATTTTAAGCTCAAATTGCATATAAATCAAATAAACTACCACATATAATTCCTCCCAAATTACTAAAACCCACAAATTAATCACTATATAAAGCATTGCAAGAGCTAATCTAGCAATGAGAGATGAAAGGACAAAGTTGCTAACCTTTGTGGTCACTTGAATGGATGGGGGCCTTAAAATCTTGACAAAATTTGGGCAAAATGTGTGATGAGCTCGAGGGGAAGAGGGGAAGAACAGAGAGGAGAGGGGAAAGGGAGAAGAACAGAGTGAGCTGGACGAAGGGTTTATATGTAGGATGAACTGTAGTACCGGTTCGTGGCACGGACCGGTACTAAAGGTGCTGGAAGGGCCCCAGTCTGACAACATCCTGCCACCACTCTCTTTAGTACCAGTTCGTGGCACGAACCGGTGCTAAAGGTTCGCCACGAACCGGTACTACTGAGAGCAGCCCGCCTAGCCGTTGGAACCGACGCTAATGGTCACATTAGTGCCGGCTCAATTTCAAACCGGGACTAATGAGGTGCACATTAGACCCTTTTTCTACTAGTGTTCCTATACTTGCCTTACAATATAAGTCATACACACATATGGAGGTTTACCCTATGGGCCTTAAGTTGCTCTTGGGCCTTCACCCCATGAACCGCCATCTTCAATATCCTCGGGGGCTTCATATTGATGAACTGCCATAGGTATAACCCGCCCCCCTGGGCGGTCATACCTAATAGTTTTATCCCCAACATTAGGCCCCAGATTGATTTGAATTCATTCATGTCAATCTTCAACACTTAGAAAAAATCCTTCCTTCTTCATTTGTGCGAGATCTCATAACCCGCCATGACGGCATCTTCTGCGGTCGTGGTAACCCACCATGATGTCACTTGTCAATAATTTTACACAATATCCCATATATCTTAACGGATCTTTGTCTTTAATGACCTTTCCGAAAATCGAGGCGTCCGAACTGCTGGATAATCATGTTTTGGCCTCCTAATTTTTTGCGCCTACCTGTTCACCCTTCCCCTTATAAATAGAGTCAGACAGCCTCTTTTCATTCTCCCCCTTCTCCTTCTCGTCTTCCTCCTCCTCTCGCGACTCATCTGCCACTTCGAGCTCCGCCGCCGCCGCGAAGCCCACCGTCCTCTTCGCCCTTGGCCGCTGCATCAACCTGAGCGGGACCAGAGAACGCCAGTGCTCCAACGTAGTTCATCTGCATCTGTAAGTGCTCACCTTCCTATGCTCTAGATCTGCATTATGGTTAGTCCTGTTCTTCATTGTTCTTCGCCGTTCTTCATTTTTCTTCGCCTTCCCCTTCAACCCTAGTAGCTTTTGATCTAAATATAGCATATAACTTGTGCGGTAGCAGTTTAGCCTTTGCCTTTAATGTCAACAGACTTTTTCCTTCATAGAAGATCTTATCAGAAGCCATGAACTCCTCTGTTGCCGCTTTTAGGATTACTGCATTTTTTGAATTGCCACTGATCCAAAATTATAATTCCAGTCTGCGAAACCTGTTTGTCCAGTACTTAGCAAAATTTTCTTTTTGATAGATCAACCTGTCCATAGCGGCTTACATCACCAGTTGTAGTTAGATTTAACACTTAACATATTTCACTCTTGATAGATATCAATATGGTCATGGCGGCTTATATCACCAGTTGTAGCTAGTCACATATCATTAGGCCCCTGTTAAGCCACCATTCTGAATATGTACTGTAGTGCTTTTCCTCCGGCTTAACTTAAACTGGCGAAATTGTTCTTTCTTTTAGGCTTCACAATGTCGCCGAAGACATCCACTTCCTGTAACTAGGTTCCCTCCATTGTCACTGAGAACACGCTCCAGTACTTTGTGAAAACCGGCTACTTACCAGAGAAGACTGTCATGCATTATCGCGCCCCTGATCCGGAAGAAGAAAAACCTCAACCAAAGGATGGTGAAGTCATCGTTTTTACTGATCACATGAACCGGGGCTTCTCATCGCCCGGCTCTAAATTTTTCCGAGATGTTCTGCACTTCTTTGAACTTCATCCTCAAGACATTGGACCCAATTCCGTGTCAAACATCTGCAACTTCCAAGTTTTCTGTGAAGTATACCTTCAAGAGGAGCTAGTGTCGAACTGTTCAGAGAATATTTTTATTTGAACCGCCAAAATGAGTTTACGAACGGACCCAGCCTAGAACTTGGCAGAATCTCAATTCAACGGAGAAGAGATGCCATCTTTCCGTATGCTTGCTTGCTGAGTCACCCTAAAGATTGGAATCAGACGTGGTTTTATTGCCAAGATACTTCTCCGGCTGACGAGAATCCACTGTCAGGTTATTGTGCCTAGCGTCTTGACTCAAAATACAATCTTCCTGAGAAGCTCACGACTGCTGAACGTAAAAAAACTTGCCCCCACGATTGCAAAGGTCAAGGCTCTTGTCGTGGAATTATCACGTCAGATGTCCTTGTGAAAGGACTTAGTCGTCGAGCCATCGCAACGGGTTAGCTTGAAGGGGTTAAACCGGACAAGGGACACGGGAGTTATACTAGTTCGGCCCCTTCGATGAAGGTAAAAGCCTACGTCTAGTTGTGATGGGATTGATTGGGTTTCGATGATCAGGGAGCGGAATACGCTTGCCTGAGCCTCGAGTTGTTGTCTGTTGTCCCTGAACCGCCATCGGGTCGCCCCTTTATATACACAGGTTGACGCCCGGCCGGTTTACAGAGCCCCGAGGCCGACTCATACAAAGTGTCCGGCTCGGTCTCTCCTTTCCTAACTTATACTACAAGTTTACATAGTCATGGCGGTTTACCACTATGGGCCCTAATCCGCCTTTGGGCTTCGGGCTTCTATGCTTCTTTTAGTAAAGCGCCATCTTCCGGATCTTCATGGGCTTCAACATAGTCAAGGGTGAACCAGACCCTCCTAGCCGGTTTATACTCAGTAGCTATATCCTCCACATTAGGCCCCAGATTGATTTGAATTTGTTCATGTCAATCTTCAATACTTCAAATATCCCTTGCGGGCATCTTCTTGTATTTTCGTAAACCGCCATATTGTCTTCTCCTGAAACTTTGTAAACCACCGTGACGTCATCCTCTGAACGCAGCAACGGTCCATCATGACATCATCTCTGTAAACAATAATTAAAAAAGATTCCCTTCACTTAATGGTTATCCCGAAAATCGAGGCGACAGGCGCACTTATTCTGCCGTTTCAGGCTCCTTGATTCCCGCGCCTGCCATTTTACTCTCTCCTCTATAAATAAGGCCCGAGGGCCCTTCTCTCTTTTCCCCTTTTGCCTTCTTCTTCCTCGCGACGCCCAAGCTCTGGAGCTCTGCCGCCGTCCGCGACCTTCGAGATCTGCATCAACAAAGGCCGATGCATCAACCTGAAACGGACCAGACTTTCATCATCCTTCTTCCGCAGTAGATCTGCAATGATAAACTTCCTTTCTCCTCCATCTTTAGATCTATTTCTAGGGTTCCCGAGCTCTTCCGCACAGTTCTTCATCCTTCTTTGTTCTTCCACCTGCCGCGACAATTTTTGACCCAGTAATAGTGTAGATCTCATGCGGTAGGTACCCTTCGTCCATTTTTAATGCCAGCAGATCGTTCTTTTACCTCTGTAGAGTACATGGCCTTCCCTGCTCTATTTAGCACCTTTTAGAACTTAGATAAAAACTGCTTTACAGATGTGTGGTAGATCCAAATAAATTTGAACATTGTGTGAAAACTGTTTCTGTCAATACTTAGCAGAAGTTTCGAATTCTGGCCCTTTTGCCTACAGGCGGTTTAACCCTTTAATAGTCAATCCGCCATATAGCATTAGCCCT
Organism: Triticum dicoccoides; assembly: GCF_002162155.2. Lineage (NCBI taxonomy): Eukaryota > Viridiplantae > Streptophyta > Magnoliopsida > Poales > Poaceae > Triticum > Triticum dicoccoides. The sequence goes on along the minus strand of NC_041381.1, from coordinate 566,808,437 downwards.
CTCTTAAACCGCCAACTGAACTTGCATAGTATTCTTCTCCGGTTTAACACTGAATTTAGACACCTTAAACTGGCACTTTTACTTTCAGTTCCTCCTTCTGGAATGTCGAAGCAATTTTCTGCTTGCAATTGGGTTCCGTCCCGGATCACAGAGACACAGATCAATGGTTATGTCACCACTGGTGCCTTAGCCTCAAAGAGGGTTCTCCACTGGCGAGTTTCGGAATCGGAATGTCCACCTGAACCTCAAGAAGGAGAGGTGATTGTTTTTATGCAACACTTAGACCGGGGATTCAGCCCGCCCGGATCAAAAAAAAATTCGGGATGTCCTCGCAAGCTTCCAACTCCATCCACAAGATATTGGTCCGAACTTTGTGTCAAATATATGCAACTTTCAAGTATTCTGCGAAGTCTATCTTCAAGAAGAGCCAACCGTGGAGTTGTTCCGGGATTTCTTTCATCTGAACCGCCGCACAGAATTCTCACATGGTCCCAACACAGAGCTTGGTGGCATGTCAATTCAAAAAAGGAAAGAGGCTGACTTCCCTCATGCCAAACATCATAGCCATCCTAAAGATTGGAACCAGACCTGGTTTTACTGCCGGAACACTGCTCCTGATGGAGAAAATCCCTTGCCGGGCTACCGCCCTCATCGGCTTAGCAATGGCCACCCATTGCCTCCACATTTAACCGCCGCAGAACGGAAGAATTTTGCTCCTCAACTTGCCAAACTCCGGGCTCTGATGGCCAACGATTTAACTGGCATTGATCTTGTCCGCTGCTGGGTTTCTTGGGGCATTCTGCCTTTGAGCCGCCGCCCCGGATTGATGCATGAGTATACCGGCAATGTAAAAGACCCTTAACGATATCATGAAGTAGTAATGACCGACCTTGAAATTGCCGAATGTGTAAAGAAGATGCTTGATAAACCGGTCTCTGCATGCAGCCAAACTAGTTTGGCTCCGTTTTACGTCTCCAAAAAACCACCGGCGGTAAGTTTATGTACATACTTTACTAATTTTCTTCCGCATTGACTGTCTACTAACCTTTCTTTTGCCTTAATTTCACGCCAACAACTCTTTCTGGAAACGGACTAAACCGGCCCGTGCTCCTCGTGTAAAAACCAAGGCCACCAAGAAGCCTGGAAAGAAGAAAACCACCGAGTCTTCTGATCCACCGGAGGAAGAATCAGACGCTGAGGTAGAACTTGACTCACTTGGCTCCTTTTTCGTATATCTTATTGACAATGACCATCTTCAGGATGACGCTGAGGCCAGCCATGCAGATCATGTTGAGGTAATTCTTCTTTCTTCCGATTCAGATCCTGTACCAGGTCAAAGAATTCGCCGTACAGTCCGGAAAGTAAAACAATCTCACCCCCTTGCTCATTTGGACCAAAAATTTTCTTTGAAGACACGGCAAGCCGAAGAACGTCGCACAACCCGGCATAGTGGTCAACAAATCACTTCGTCCGGTTTAGCTGATATGCCCTCCCGGAAACGCCGTCCAGAGGTGATTTGTTTTCCTGAAAAACAGTATCCTTTAAAAGGTTTCTTCCGATGCCCTCTCAATCCGTCTGACTCGAATTACCAGGCTTCTTCCAACTCGTCTGGCGGTTCATCAACCACCCAATTGCCTCCTCTCAAAGTTGTCGCTGGGTGAGTATTACATAGTTTATAACTTTATTTGTCTGTTTACCATACTCTAACCTTTGATGTTGTAGTGCCAAGGCTCGATTAAGCAAGAAGACCAAGACCAGCGACCCTTCTGATGAAGTTGATCCGGAAAAGACGCCCGAGCATCATGATGAAAACCCGGAAGTTGCCATGGACAGCTCTGCTGGGCAGAACCAAGATGGTAATGCTAACCCGCCAGAAGTTGAACCGACTGCAGAAGCTGACACTTCACATCCTCCTGCTCCTCCAAGTCCAGCAATGGAACAACGGGGCTCAACTGCTGATCCGCCAAGTCCAACTATCAAACCGCCAAGCCCTTCCATGAAAGCACCAAGCCCTGTTCAGAATATTGATTCTTCCAGCCCGGCCAAGGATGATGATGTTGTTGTTACGGGCACTGCGTATAACGCCCCTGGTAATCCGGTTGCTCTATCAAAGCACACTGCCAACAATGAATTTGCTGCCATGAGCAAGGGGAAGGGGAAGACTTATTTGTCTGCTTATACAGATCTCTCTGCTCAAGACCTTCGCTCCGGCTTCCTAAACTGGTTGTATACAAGCCGTGATTACGAAGCCGGTTTAGTAAATCTGATGAAGGAGCGCTATGAGGTAAATATTATTGCTTCTTGTTCTGTACCTTCATTGCATTGTAGCCCCCAAGGGCGAGTTTGTCTTGAGAAAGTCAAACCGGGACTTTATACACTCCATGCGGTAACTTGTGAAATTTTCTTTATGTCTGATCAAACACACATTAGCCCCCAAGTGCCATGATTAAAACTTGTATTAATCCTTGGGACTTCAAGTATCCGCATAAAAACTGATCTGCATTAGCCCCCAAGTGCCGAGTGTATAACTGGTTATATGCTTGGGACTTTGAACAAAGATATTGACATGCTTTCTTACTGTTGCAGAATGAAATAAATCAACAAATCTCACAAATTGCTGATCTTCGAGCAAATCTAAAAACCCAACAAGCAGAAACCACCAAGGCCAGGGATGAGATGAAAACCGCCTTGACCATCATGGAGCAGCTTAAAGAATGGTTTAAGTCTGAACAAGCCAACTGGGACACTGAAAAGGCCAGATTGGTGAAGCGGGGGGAGACTGCTGAAGCAGCTCTTGAATCGGTGAAAGAAGAACTGTCTGGATTGAAGCGCCAAATCAATGCCATGACCTCTGCCATATTTGGTAAGTAGTGGTTGCCAAAGTTGTATCTCTTTGAAATTTCATCGTTTTAACATGCATTTCCTGAACCGATATAGGTAGTCGCATTGCTCATCTAGGTTCTGACATGCGGAAGAAGCTCAAAGCTGCATATACACTGATTGAACAGCTGTATACCGGCGCTCAACGGGTTATATGCGCAACTTCATATGACAATGCGGCACAAATGCTTATCAAGGACACGCTGGATCGCCTCTCAATGACGCCAGCGCAAATAAAAGAGCTGAAGCAATCCGCTGCTCGGGCAGGCGCTTTACTAGCGCTGACTCGAGCCAAGGCATGGATAGCTGATCTTGATCCGGCTAATATAGCCAAAGGCTTCCCCAGTGCACAAGAAAATGGCGAAGAATTTGACAATGATGCCCTCAAACGGGTAACAAGGGAGATGCGTCCTTTGGCGAGTCAACTAGCAGAAGAGGCGAACCTGACGGTTCACCGATCTTTCTATGATGCAAACAACAGACGGGTTGAAGTTGTGATTCCTGAAGTGCAGAACCTTATTCCACCAAACCGTAAGCATACTTACGCCCCTGACGTTGACCCGGCTGAGCTTATAAGTGAAGAGGCTGTCTTTCAGGCCTTGACCCGGATTGATTGGACCACCAATGACTTCCAGCCATTGGATGAGGAGGAGGCTGAACAGACGCCAGATGACCCATCTACCTCACATCAACCCGGTGATGAAGCTTAATCCGTCAAGGCGGTTGATATCCATGTGAACAATTCCATATTTTGGGCCTCGGATTGCCGTGTAATAGGATAGCAAAAACTTATGATGATCTGCTGGCATCGTGCAGGAGATATTTTGCGTGGATCCGCCATATCAATGTCAATTTTGTTCCAAGTATCATAATATGCAACCCCTGTGTGCATAAAAAAGACAAAGGGTCCTGGCGGTTTACCGTCGGATGGGTCATAATGCCCAAAATAGGCCGGATTGATAATCAACTCATAAAAATATGAAATTATACATACCGGTAATATAAGATCCCTGGTTAGTTGGCTGGCCAACTTGAATTGTAATAAGGGTGAAAAACCCAAACCTGAATTATTTGTATCTCCATCATTCTCTGATGTCGTAGATTAAGTCATACCGGGTGATGATTCACGCCAGATGATCCGGGCTGTTGACAGGGAGTCAACGCCAAGCCGGGTTAAGAAACTCCGGTTTAAAATTAAGGTCTGTCAACGTGTAGTTGCAAACCAAGCCGGTTTATAGAATATCGGGCTAAGAAGATGACTGATCAAGCCAAAAAAATCGGTTTAACACAAAATTCAGCCAAAACTCAAATGAAACCATGTAGTCGAGGCTTTTTGGGGGCTGCCAGGCCCAAATTCGAGGCTTTTTGTGGGCTGCCAGGCCACTGAGTTGAACCATTTAACAAAGCCTTTTAAGATGGACCTCCAACTAACCAATCACCGTTTTAACTTTGACAAGTGCAGGGTCTCAAGGAGAGTAACTGTCAAACGTTCGGAGGGCCGTGCCAGGATGACCTGGATAGGAGTGTATTACTTGATGAAGGCAGGTTAACCCGGGGTTTTAGGTAAATATACCAGGCTTCCAAGCCGTGGGTCGATACCTAGCTACAAGGGTCCATTCAAACTTCTTGGTATTGGACCAAGGAGCCCCCAAGTAACGTGATGAGCTGTGCTCATTAGGTGCCTATGTTTGAGTTGTGCATAGCATCAAAAACTCTCTTTGGCCCTTTGGGTGTGAAGCTCCCAAGCTTTTGTGGCGTGATAGCCGGTTTAACAGGTAGTACTCCGCTTTGTCAGCTAAAGCCCCCATGTAGCTCAAAGAATATTTGAGAAAAAACAGCAGAGGCCACGCTTTAAAGCAAGGATGCTGATTCATTTATTGATGATAATATATACATTGTCAAAATATGTACACAAAAAAGAGCCTATGGCTCAAGTGTAGTAAGGCCGGAGGAGAGCTATGTTCCAGGGCCGCCGGGTCTCCTCCTCAGATTTGCGTGAGTCATCTCGAACGTCAATGAGGTAGTATGATCCGTTGTGCAGATTCTTGCTGACCACAAAGGGTCCTTCCCAAGGCGGGGATAACTTGTGTATGTTGGTCTGATCCTGGATAAACCGGAGCACCAAGTCACCTTCTTGAAAGGCTCTTGTCTTAACCCGGCGGCTGTGATAACGCCGCAGGTCTTGTTGATAAACCGCCGATCGTGCCAAAGCCATATCCCACTTCTCATCTAGCAAGTCCAGTGCCTCTTGGCGGGCTTGCTCGTTGTCTGCTTCAACGTAATTAGCAACCCGGGGCGAATCATGACGTATATCACTTGGGAGAACCGCCTCTGCCCCGTAGACCATAAAGAAAGGCGTGTATCCTGTTGATCGATTGGGGGTGGTGTTGATACTCCACAACACAGAAGGTAATTCTTCCACCCAACAACCCGGCGTCCGCTTGAAGGGAATCATGAGCCGGGGTTTAAGACCCTTTAAGATTTCTTGATTAGCTCGTTCTGCTTGACCCTTGGATTGAGGGTGCGCCACAGATGCTAGGTCAAGCCGGATGTGCTCTCTCTGACAGAAATCCTCCATCTCACCTTTGGAAAGGTTAGTACCATTATCCGTGATGATGCTGTGTGGATAGCCAAAACGGAAAATAATCTTCTTGAGAAATTGAACCGCCGTAGCTGCATCACACCTGCTAACAGGCTCCGCTTCAACCCACTTGGTGAACTTATCAACTGCCACCAACAGGTGGGTCTTCTTGTCCTGGGAACGTTTAAAGGGTCCCACCATATCAAGCCCCCAAGTAGCAAAAGGCCAAGTGATGGGAATCATCCGTAGCTCCTGAGCCGGAACATGAGCTCTGCGTGAATTTTTTTGACAAGCATCACATCGCTTTACCAGATCCTCCGCATCAGCATGAGCTGTCAACCAGTAAAACCCAATGACGAAAAGCTTTTGCAACCAAGGACTTTGAACCGGCATGATGACCACAATCCCCTTCATGAATTTCCTGCAGGATCGTTTGACCTTCTTCCGGAGAAACGCAACGCTGAAATACGCCTGAAACGCTACAGTGGTGTAACTCACCATTGTGAATAACCATGGACTTGGATTGCCGGACTATCTGTCGGGCCAGGACTTGATCATGTGATAGCTCACCCCGACTCATATATGCCATATATGGAACCGTCCAATCCGGCACAACATGTAAAGCGGCCACCAGCTGCGCCTCCGGATCAGGAACAACCAGATCCTCTTCTGTTGGCAATTTAACAGATGGGTTATGCAAGATATCTAAAAAGGTGTTAGGAGGTACCGGTTTACACTGAGATCCAAGTCGGCTCAAAGCGTCTGCCGCTTTGTTTTTGCGCCGATCAATATGCTCAACCTGATATCCTTTGAAGTGACCCGCCACAATATCTACCTCACGCCTGTAAGCCGCCATGAGTGGATCCTTAGAATCCCAAGTACCAGAAACTTGCTCAGCCACCAGATCAGAATCTCTGAAACAACGAACTCGAGTTAAGTTCATCTCTTTAGCCACACGGAGACCATGAAGTAGAGCTTCATACTCAGCTGCATTGTTAGTACAAGGAAACATCAAACGGAGGACATAGCAAATTTTATCACCTCGAGGGGAAGTAAGGACAACTCCAGCCCCCGAGCCTTCCAACTGCCTTGATCCATCGAAGTGAATAGTTCAGTACGTATTATCCGGCTTCTCTTTCGGTGCTTGCAACTCGGTCCAGTCATTGATAAAGTCCACAAGAGCCTGAGACTTGATGGCTGTTCGAGGTACATATTTCAAACCATGCGGACCAAGCTCAATTGCCCACTTTGCAACCCGGCCAGTTGCTTCTCTGTTTTGGATGATATCGCCCAAGGGAGCAGAACTAACCACTGTGATGGGGTGACCTTGAAAATATTGCTTGAGCTTTCGACTAGCCATAAAAACCCCATACACCAACTTCTGCCAGTGCGGATAGCGTTGCTTTGATTCGATCAGAACTTCACTGATGTAGTACACCGGCCGTTGAACCGAATACTCCTTCCCAGCCTCTTGACGCTCTACCACAATTGCCACACTGACCGCTCGGGCATTAGCAGCCACATATAATAGTAAAGGCTCATGATCAACTGGGGCTGCAAGAACTGGCGGTTCAACCAACTGCCGTTTTAACTCCACAAAGGCCGCATTGGCCGCATCACTCCAGACGAAATCACCCGTCTTCTTCAACATCTGATACAAGGGAATGGCCTTCTCACCCAGACGACTAATAAACTGGCTGAGGGCTGCAATCCGTCCTGTGAGACACTGAACATCATTGATACATGTCAGTTTAGCCAAGGATGTGATTGCCTTGATCTTTTCCGGATTAGCCTCAATGCCCCTGTTAGACACAAGAAAACCGAGCAGCTTGCCTGCCGGAACACCAAAGACACACTTATCCGGGTTAAGCATCATCTTGTAAACCCGAAGGTTGTCAAACGTCTCCTTGAGATCAGATATCAATGTCTCCTTTTTCCTGGATTTCACCACAATGTCATCCACATAGGCATGAACATTACGCCCAATCCGCGTGTGAAGACAATTTTGCACACAACGCTGATAAGTTGCCTGAGCACTCTTGAGCCCAAAGGGCATAGAAACATAGCAGAAGGCTCCAAAGGGAGTGATGAAAGCTGTCTTCTCCTGGTCCTTAACCGCCATTTTAATCTGATGGTACCCTGAATAAGCATCCAAAAAACTCAGGCGCTCACAACCCGCCGTCGCATCAATGATCTAATCAATACACGGGAGAGCAAAAGGATCGGCCGGGCAAGCCTTATCTAAGTCCGTGTAGTCCACACACATACGCCAAGTCCCGTTTTTCTTAAGAACCAGCACCGGATTAGCCAACCATTCAGGATGAAACACTTCAACGATAAACCCAGCAACCAACAGCCGGGCTACCTCCTCGCCAATTGCCTTGCGTCTCTCTTCATTAAAGCGACGAAGAAATTGCTTGACCGGTTTAAACTTCGGATCAATATTAAGAGTGTGCTCAGCGAGTTCCCTCGGTACACCTGGCATGTCAGAAGGCTTCCATGCAAAGATGTCCCGGTTCTCATGGATGAACTCGATGAGCGCGCTTTCCTATTTCGGATCCAGATTGGTGCTGATGCTGAACTGCTTGGACGAATCGCCAGGTACAAAGTCAACAAGCTTTGTCTCGTCAGCCGGTTTGAAATGTAGGGTTGGGTCATGCTCAGTGGTGGGCTTCTTCAGAGGGGTCATATCTGCCGGATCAACATTCTCCTTGTAAAACTTTAACTCCTCTGTAGCACAAACCGACTCAGCGTAAGCTGCATCACTCTCTTCGCAATCCAAAGCGATTTTCCGACTTCCATGAATCGTGATGGTTCCTTTGTGACTCGGCATCTTGAGCTGCAAGTAAATATAACAAGGCCTAGCCATGAATTTTGCATAAGCCGGTCGCCCAAACAGTGCGTGATACGGGCTCTGGATTCTCACCACCTCAAAAGTCAATGTCTCAAACTGGGAATCATGTTCATCCCCAAACACAACTTCCAAGGCAATCTTGCCCACTGGATATGCCGACTTTCCTGGTACCACACCATGGAAAACAGTATTGGACGGTTTAAGATTCTTATTTGTCAACCCCATTCGACGGAATGTCTCATAATACAGAATATTAATACTGCTTCCTCCATCCATGAGTACTTTGGTGAACTTGTAACCTCCCACCTGAGGTGCCACCACCAGAGCTAGCTGACCCGGATTGTCAACCCGGGGCGGATGATCCTCCCTACTCCACACGATAGGTTGTTCCGACCACCGCAGATAGCGTGGAACTGCCGGTTCAACCGCATTGACTGCCCTCTTATGCAGCTTCATATCATGCTTGCACAGACTAGTGGTGAATACATGATATTGTCCACCATTCAACTGCTTCGAGTGACTCTGGTAACCCGACTGCTGCTGATTCCCTTGACCACTCTGTTGGTTATTACCACCTTGGTTGTTCTGGTTACTATGATTATTCTGAAACCCAGAGCCTGAACCGCCGCCACCATGAAAACCTGGACCTGAACCGCCCGACGGGCCCTGATCATACCGGAAGAGATCAGAATTTTTGAACTCCATGATGTTGCAATCCTTCCAGAGATGTGTTGCAGGGACTTCTTTGGTTCCATGCTTTGGACAGGGCTGATTCAACGAACGCTCCAGATTCATCGTCCCACCACGCTGGGGCGGTTTACCCCTACGACGCTGTACATTAGCATTAGCCACAAAATCTGAATCCGCTTTACGCTTACCGCTATTCCCATGGCCTCCCTGGTTGTGCTGCTGTCCCTTCGCACTGCCGTTCCTCTTTCCCTTCTCCAGTTTCTCATTATCAGAATCGGGATCCTTGGTATTATCAGAATCGGCATATTTTACCAAGGCTGCCATGAGGGTTCCCAAGTCGTTGCAGTGGCGCTTGAGCCGTCCCAACTTCTCCTTCAGTGATTTAAACCAGCAATTACGTTCCAGCATGATAATCGCTTGGCCAGCATTAATCCGGTTGGACGAGTGCAAAACTTCTGAGACCCGGCGCACCCAATGAGTTGTGGACTCGTTCTCACCCTGAACACAAGCATCCAGATCTACAATGGACATGGGCTGTTTGCACGTATCCTTAAAATTGGCTATAAACCGGGCCTTCAACTGATCCCATGACTCGATGGAATTAGCTGGCAGATTTTTCAACCAAGTGCGGGCTGGTCCTTCCAACATCATCGTGAAGTACTTTGCACAAGCTGCTTCATCCACATCCAGCATCTGCATTGCCATCTCATAAGTCTCGACCCACGCCTCAGGCGGCTGATCCGCCGTATAGTTAGGCACCTTGCGTGGTCCCTTGAAATCCTTGGGCAGACACACGTTACGGAGAGCCGGAATAAGGCACGGTACTCCCCAAGAACTGAAAGCAAGCCTAGTGCCTCTGTCAACCGACACTGTTGGCTGAACCGGGGCGGGTTGATAATGATCAAAAGCGCCATCCCTTCGTGCCCTGCCATGGTCCACTACCTCCTGAGCATTGCGATGCCGCGCGCTGCTAGACACCTCTGGTTCGTCCATCCACCTGCTATAACTTGGGCTCGGACGAGGGGTTGAATGGATTCTATCCTGGCTATATGAATAAGCTTGTTGCTGCACTACGGCGGTTTGAAGAAGATCTCTCGCCCGCCGTGTCTCAACTGCCTCTATTGAATCTCCTTCCATTGGAATGGCTGCCAAGCGTGAGGCCGCAACAATCATGTTATCCAGGGGGCTCGAAAAGTGACCCGGTGGTGTAGGCACATACTGTGGCGGGTTAACTGTCCGTCGGGGTAGCTCCGTTGCTCGTGGCTGATCCGGGGCGATCCTAGGCGCTTCGGCTCGGTTTGCGGCTGCCAGATTGCTCGGCCCAGCGCCTGGCGTCTGAAAGAGATTTAACCCTTCGTAAACCGGCGGCAGGCGCGACCGATACTTCCCTCATAACACATCCTCTGACGCGGTCCGATCCAACATGAGCCGGTAATTCTGTGCTTGTATCTGCTGTAATTGAGCATTCAAAGCGGCCTGTTCCTCAGCCATCCTATTATCCTCAGCCACCAGGTCCGCCTTAGCCTGCGTAATCTGCTCCTTCAGTCTCGCAACTTCCGCATTGTGCTGATCCTGCGTATCCGGGGTGACTGTCGTAGTTAACAAGGTCGCCCAAGCGTCCATTAAACCGGAGAGAACCTGCGCCGGCCGGCACGCCGAGGTACCTGCCGCGGCCGCTGATCCGGTAGTCATTGCTGCGGTCGATGAAGATTGCAATACAGGCTGCGTGCCGGCTATGTAAATAGCAACCCGGCTTGGCGCTTCAAGGAGGTCCGGAATACTGCTGCCATCGGAATATCCCTCGAGCATACCGCCATGAATCTGGTACAAGGACTCGGTTTCGCCAGTGGATGACTCGCCGTCGGAATATACCGCCATTTCGCCCTCAGACACCGGTTCAGATCCGATCTCATGGACACATCCTATGAATGCATGCTTCACGGCGGGCTTAACCCGGGCTGGACTCGCACGCTGAGCCGTCTCGACGAGGTCGGTGCAGATGTCCGGCTCAGGGCCTGGTTCGTCGATCTTGCCAATGAAGACATGAATTCCGCCGAAGGGGACCCGGTACCCGTACTCGATTGAGCCGGTTTCGGGGCCCCATCCTTTGTCGTCGATGTAAAGCTTGCCGCGACGACTTTTGGTCATCCGGCTGATCACGTACCCCTTAAGTCCTTCAGAGCAGCCCTTCAAGAACTCGACACTATCGTGCGATAGACTCACGGTGGGCGCCAACTGTCTGGAATTATCATGTCAGATGTCCTTGTGAAAGGACTTAGTCGTGGAGCCATCGCAATGGGTTAGCTTGAAGGGGTTAAACCGGACAAGGGACACGGGAGTTATACTAGTTCGGCCCCTTCGATGAAGGTAAAAGCCTACGTCTAGTTGTGATGGGATTGATTGGGTTTCGATGATCAGGGAGCGGAATACGCTTGCGTGAGCCTCGAGTTGTTGTCTGTTGTCCCTGAATCGCCACCGGGTCACCCCTTTATATACACAGGTTGATGCCCGGCCAATTTACAGAGCCCCGAGGCCGACTCATACAAAGTGTCCGGCTCGGTCTCTCCTTTCCTAACTTATACTACAAGTTTACATAGTCATGGCGGTTTACCACTATGGGCCCTAATCCGCCTTTGGGCTTCGGGCTTCTATGCTTCTTTTAGTAAAGCGCCATCTTCCGGATCTTCATGGGCTTCAACATAGTCAAGGGTGAACCGGACCCTCCTGGCCAGTTTATACTCAGTAGCTATATCCTCCACAGCTCTGCTGGGAAACCGTTTAACTGGCATTGACTTGGTTCGATGCTGGGTTGCATGGTGGATCATACCATTGAGTCACCGAACCGGCTTAATGTGTACCTACACGGGTAGTAAAAAGGATCCACTACGCCACAGCTCCGTGCGCTTAACTGACGACGCCATCAATGAAATGACGAAGTCCCTTCTGAACGAAGACCTGGCAGACTGCAGCAAAGTCGGCCTATACCCTTTCTGCACATCTAACCCGCCACCAAAAGTAAGTCCTTTAAATTACTTACCTCTGCCTTCATCCTTAAATGCTCTGTTTAACTCAACTTTGATGACTTTCACAGGCTGATGATGATTTTTGGAATAAAGAAGTATGACCATGAAGCTACCAAAAGGGACAGGAAAGCCAAGAAAGCTGCCAAGAGAACCGCCAAGAAGAAGGCGAAGAAATCCAGTACTTCTGAGCTGTTTGAACTGAACGACAACTCTGAGTCACAGGTAGCCCTTGATTCCCTTGGCTCCTTTTTCAACCATCTTATTGACATTCATTATCATGAGGATGACACGGGGGCCAGCCAAGCAATCGAGGAAGAGGTAACTATCATTTCCTCCGACTCTGAGCCAAGACAGAAAATTCGAAGAGTAACCCAAAAAGTAAGCTTTTCACACCCCTTAGCTCATCTGGATCCTCACTTTCTTTTGAAGCAACATCAGCACGAGAGCCGGTGACAGACTCGGACCAGCGGAGGTGAATAATTATCTTCTGGCTTACCGAATACTCCAAGGAAATGTCGAAATGAGGTCATCCTTGATTTAAACTCTTTTTATCCTCTGGCGGGTATCATCCACCGACCACTTAATTCTTCCGATTCTAATTACCAGGAGTCCTCTCGCTCCTCTTCCGGCGACTCATCACAGTCCCATCTGCCGGCTTTTAAAACTGCTCCTGGGTAATAACCATTACTTATTATTTGCTGCTTATGCTCCTTTTTATTTATACTGGCCTCTTGTGACCCATGTAGTGGAAAGGCCAAGCCCAGCAAGAAGGCAAGGGTGAATAAGCCGGCTGAAGGCCCCACAGTCAATGAACCGGAGCAACAAATACCAACGCCTGAAACCTCCGTTCCTCAACCGTCAGAGCCGGTTCTTGATGTTCCACCAGTGACTCCTAACCCTTCTGTTGATCAAGCAAACGACGATCCTTTGACTGCTGAAGCATCAAGCCCAGTTAAAACGGCTGAGACACATGATGATGTGGTGATTACCAGCACTGGCTTTAGAGAGCCGAGAAGACCCACTATCTTAGCCAAGCACTCCGCCAAGGAAGAACATTTTGAATGGTGAAAAGTGAGGTTTGACGTTGCCAATTACTCTCAACTGAGTATTAGTGGAGTATACTCTGGTTACCTCAGTCAAGTACACACGAACCATGAACTTGAAGTTGATGGTGAAACAAATGCATCAAAAATTTGAGGTATGAGCTTCTTCTTTATTGAGTTATGCACATCTTGTCAGCCCTCGAGTCTACTTTTTATGATGTAATTGAATATGCTATAAACTTAGCTTAACCATGAGTATAAACAATACCCATTGATAGAACCCTTCAAAATCCGGCTTACACCATCCGGGTTAAAGCTGGCCTGTAATGACTTAGCACTGAATCCATAGCCCCCAAGGGCTAGTTTAATCAGCATGAATGAGCCAGTCCTTTGTATCCTTGTGTATAAAAGCATAACTTACTTGTGTAGCCCTCATGACCCGGCTGTGTCCGTTTGCGGCACAACCGGGTCACCATAAAGTAGTAAAAACACAAGCAATATGCATTAGCCCCCAAGTGCCAAGTACTCTTGCTTGCAAACTGCTTGGGACTTATTCACATGAGTCGTTGCATGAGTAATTTTTTCGGCAGACATTAGCCCCCAAGTGCCAAGTGTTGTTGCTTGCAACAGACTTTGGACTTCATGTCTATAATCCAAATCTGAACATGATTTTGAACCGGTGAATGTACAGGCCTCCACTTCTCAACTTGAATCACAATTAACTGACGTGAAGGCTCGGCTGGAGCAGCAAGAATCTGAGACCCGGAAGGCCGACTCAAAATTCCAGTTTAGCGTGGCTGAAACGAAGAAACTGAAGACCAGTTTTGAAGTTGAAAGAAGTGCTTGGGCTAAAGAGAAGACTGCCTTGACACAGTGATACGTCCATTTTGCATCATGATTTTATATCAATATTTATTGCATTATGGGTTGTTATTACACATTATATATCAATACTTATGGCTATTCTCTCTTATTTTATAAGGTTTACCATAAAGAGGGGGAATGCCGGCAGCTGGAATTCTGGCTGGAAAAGGAGCAAACATTGGAAACCTATTCTGCACTGCTCCAAAAGACCTGAAACTGCACGAAACTTATTTTTGGAATTAATAAGAATTATTGAGCGGAAGAAACACCTCAGGGGGCCCACACCCTGGCCAGGAGGGTGGGGGGCGCGCCCACCCCTACTGGGCGCGCCCCATGTCTCCTGGGACCCTTGGTGGCCCTCCGGTGTCCATCTTCTGCTATATGAAGGCTTTTACCCTGGAAAAAATCATGGGCAAGCTTACGGGACAAAACTCCGCCGCCACGAGGCGGAACCTTGGCGAAACCAATCTAGAGCTCCGGCAGAGCTGTTCTGCCGGGGACACTTCCCTCCTGGAGGGGGAAATCATCACCATCGTCATCACCAATGATCCTCCCATCGGGAGAGGGTCAATCTCCATCAACATCTTCATCAGCACCATCTCCTCTCAAACCCTAGTTCATCTCTTGTATCCAATCTTGTATCCAAAACCACAAATTGGTACCTGTGGGTTGCTAGTAGTGTTGATTACTCTTTGTAGTTGATGCTTATTGGTTTACTTGGTGGAAGATCATACGTTCAGATCCTTAATGCATATTATTACACCTCTGATTATGAACATGAATATGCTTTATGAGTAGTTACGTTTGTTCCTGAGGACATGGGTGATGTCTTGCTATTAGTAGTCATATGAATTTAGTATTCATTTGATATTTTGATGAGATGTATGTTATCTTTCCTCTAGTGGTGTTATGTGAACATCGACTACATGATACTTCACCATTATTTGGGCCTAGAGGAAGGCAGTGGGAAGTAATAAGTAGATGATGGGTTGCTAGAGTGACAGAAGCTTAAACCCTAGTTTATGCGTTGCTTCGTAAGGGGCTGATTTGGATCCATATGTTTAATGCTATGGTTAGGTTTACCTTAATACTTTATTTGTAGTTGTGGATGCTTGCAATAGGGGTTAATCATAAGTGGGATGCTTGTCCATGTAAGGGCAGTACCCAAGCACCGGTCCACCCACATATCAAATTATCAAAGTACCGAACGCGAATCATATGAGCGTGATGAAACTAGCTTGGCGATAATTCCCATGTGTCCTCGGGAGCGCTTTTCTCATTATAAGAAATTGTCCAGGCTTGTCCTTTGCTACAAAAAGGACAGGGCCACCTTACCGCACCTTATTTACTTTTATTGCTAGTTACGCGTTACAATTTATCTTATCACAAAACTATCTATTACCTACAATTTCAGTGCTTACAGAGAAAACCTTACTGAAAACCGCTTATCATTTCCTTCTGCTCCTCGTTGGGTTCGACACTCTTACTTATCGAAAGGACTATGATAGATCCCCTACACTTGTGGGTCATCACACAGCGGGCTGAAAAAGCGGAGGCGGCTCTTCAGGAGGCGACCATCGAACTTACCACCTTAAAACGCCATGTGTCTCAGATGGTTTCTGCTATCTTTGGTAAGTCGCCTCGCTATTATCAATTTTGAATTTCTTCCTTGATGATATAAACTGCCTCTAACCCATCCATGATTATTATTCAGGTCTGAGGAGCACCAATCTTAACCAAGATATGCTTGTGAAGCTGAAGGCCGTTTATACACTTGTTGAGCAGCTCTATACTGGGACTCAGCGCGCACTGGCCACAATTTCTCCGGCTAATCAAGCACCTACTCTCTTGGTTGAGATCTTGAGGAAGCTTTCTGTTCTGCCTGAGAGGTTTAATGAGATGAAGCGATCATCCACAAGATCTGGTGCTGTAACAGCCTTGAGCCGGGCCAAAGCATGGCTACTAGAGCTAGACCCGGCCGATATATCCATCGGGTACCCAAGCTTGAAAGAAGATGGCACTCCTTTTGACAAGAAGGACTTCATCGCCTGTGTGAAGGAGATACGTCCCCTGGCCAGTCTGATTGCCAATGAGACAGATCTTTCAAGATATCAACCGGCTTATGACATGGAAAATCAGAAGCTGCGTACGCCGGCTTATAAAGTGATGGATCTGATTCTCCCAATCCGTAAGCACACTTTTTCTCCTGAAGTTGACCTTTCCGAGCTTATAGATGATGAAGCCGAATTCCAAGCCTTGAGTGGCATTGACTAGTCATCACCAAACTTCCAGGAAGTAGAGGAGGATGAAGAAGCAGAGAAGGATGATCCAGAGGCTTCAAGCCATCAGGGCCAAGAAGATTGATCCACCGGGCGGTTCATATATTTGATCTTCTAAAAACACTTAATCATTTTGACTCCTTGAGTCATGTAATAGGCTAGCAAAACATTGCTCTATCGTGCCATCGTGCAGGTTTATGTTTTGCCCAATGATGTTTGAGCCGCCACTTGATAATCATCCTTTTACACTTATCATGACGTTTGATTTGTGCAGATGAAACTTAGGGTTAACCTGCATACAAGTAAATCACAAGAGCCCTTGGCGGTTTACCGCAAGGCGGGTCATAATACCTATATAAAGCCACTGATGTTTTAAAACAGTTTATAGATAGGGCTGGTTTAGCCGTAATTAGATATAATCAAAAAATATCGTACATGTGATATTGAATTGTACTGCTGGCTTATGATACCTATGTAGTAAGGGCGATAGCCCAAAACTTAGAAGCCAATACTTCCAAGTATTTAATATCATCATGGACTGGCAACTTATCGTCCAGCGCCAAGCCAGGTTAACAAAAACCACGAGTATGCTTCAAATATGAGCTATGAGAATTGAGGCTACATGGCCTGAATCATGTCAAGATGGTATCAAGATGAACCGAAAAAATGTTCAAAAAACCAAGCAAAACAAGAAAACGAGGCTATGCTTCGAATACGAGCAGGAAGCCGAACCAAAAGGGCTATCTCATAGCTATGCTTCGAATACGAGAAGGAAGCCCCCAAGTGGTTTGTGGCCTTGGGCCGATCAAGAAGGTAACGACAGCTACGATTCGAATACGATCAGGAAGCCCCCTAGTGACCATAAGTGGCATTGCACCGATCAAGAGGATAACGACAGCTATGATTCGAATACGATCAGGAAGCCCCCTAGTGACCATAAGGTTTGGCATTGCGCCGATCAAGAGGGTAACGACAACTATGCTTCAAATACGAGCAGGAAGCCCCCAAGCGACCTTTGAAATTATGATGAAAAAGACTCATTATTCGTTGAAATGAAACGACAGAGGCCCTGCTTTAACAGGGATGTTGGCTTTATTATAATCATCATAATATATACATTATCAAAAGATGTACATCGTAAGAGCCGGTGGCTCAAGTGTAGTAAGGCCGAAGATGAGGAATATTCCACGGCCGGCGGGTCTCCTCCTCCGACTAACGTGAGTACTTGTAGTCTCGAACATCGATGAGATAGTATGACCCATTGTTCAAATTCTTGCTGACCACAAAGGGTCCTTCCCAAGGCGGGGATAGCTTGTGCATGTCAGTTTGATCCTGGATGAGCCGGAGCACCAAATCACCTTCTTGAAAGGTTCTGGTCTTAACCCGGCGGCTGTGATAGCGGCGTAGATCTTGTTGGTAAATTGCCGAATGAGCCGCCGCAAGGTCACACTCCTCATCTAATAGGTCAAGTGTGTCCTGATGTGCTTTTTCATTATCAGCTTCAACGTAAGCCGCCACGCGGGGCGAGTCATGACGGATGTCACTAGGAAGAACCGCCTTTGCTCCATAAACCATGAAGAAAGGCGTGTAACCCGTAGATCTGTTGGGGATAGTATTGATACTCCATAGCACTAAAGGTAATTCCTCCACCCAACAACCCGACATCCTCTCTAAAGGAACCATAAGCCGGGGCTTGATGCCTCTCAAAATTTCTTGATTGACTCTTTCAGCTTGACCATTGGATTGGGGGTGAGCTACTGACGACACATCAAGTCGAATATGCTCACGTTGACAAAACTCTTTCATGGGACCCTTGGACATATTGGTGCCATTATCAGTTATAATGTTGTGGGGAAAACCAAAGCGAAAATCACCTTTTTGATTAATTGAACTGCCGTTGCCGCGTCACACTTACTGACGTGCTCTACTTTGACCCACTTTGTGAATTTTTCAACCGCCACCAAAAGGTGGGTCTTTTTATCCTTGGACCTTTTAAAAGGCCCAACCATATCCAGCCCCCAGACTACAAATGACCATGTGATTGGAATCATCCTCAACTCTTGAGCCGACACATGAGCGCGCCATGAGAATTTCTGGCAACCATCACATTTACTGACCAAATCCTCTGCATCAGCATGAGTCGTCAACCAATACAATCCATGACGAAAAGCTTTGGCCACGAGAGATTTAGAGCCAGCATGATGATCACAATCTCCTTCATGAATCTCGCGAAGAATTTCACGGCCTTCTTCAGGAGAAACACAATGTTGAAATGCCCCAGAGACGCTGCGATGGTGCAACTCACCATTAGCAATTGTCATTGACTTAGACCGTCGGGTTATCTATCTGGCCAAAGTTTCATCCTTAGGCAACTCGCCCTGGGTCATGTAAGCCAAATATGGAACTGTCCAATCAGGAATAGCGTGAAGAGCCGCCACCAATTGCGCTTTTGGGTCAGGAATAGCCAGATCTTCCTCTGTAGGCAACTTGATAGAAGGGTTATGCAAAATATCCAAGAAAGTGTTAGGTGGCACCGGCTTACGTTGAGACCCCAACCGGCTTAAGGCATCAGCTGCCTCAATTTTCCTGTGATCAATGTGTTCCACTTGATAACCCTTGAAGTGCCCGACAACAGCGTTAACTTCGTGGCGATAATCCACCTTGAGTGGATCCTTGGAATCCCATGTGCCCGAAACTTGCTGAGCCACCAAGTCTGAGTCGCCGAAAGATCTCACCCGACTTAAGTTCATCTCCTTAGCCATCCGAAGACCATGGAGCAAGGCTTCATACTCAGCTGCATTGTTAGTACAGGGAAACATCAACCTTAAAACATAACAAAACTTATCACCTCGAGGGGAAGCTAAGATCACTCTAGCCCCCGAGCCCTCCAATTGCCTGGAGCCATCAAAGTGAATAGTCCAATATGTGTTATCTGGCTTCTCTTCAGCCATCTACAGCTCTGTCCAGTCATTGATGAAATCCACAAGTGCTTGAGATTTGATGGACGTGCAAGGCATATATTTTAAACCGTGAGGTCCAAGCTCAATGGCCCACTTGGCTACTCGACCTGTAGCTTCTTTATTCCGGATAATATCACCTAAGGGAGAAGAACTGACCACAGTGATGGGATGACCCAAAAATATTGCTTAAGCTTCCGACTGGCCATGAACACCCCATAAACGAGCTTTTGCCAATGCGGATATCTCTTCTTGGACTCAATAAGCACCTCACTGATACAGTAAACCGGCCATTGAACCAGATATTTCTTGCCTGCTTCCTTCCATTCCACCACAATAGCAACACTGACAGCCCGGGCGTTAGCAGCCACATATAACAACAACGACTCCTTATTAATAGGAGCAACAAGTACTGGTGGCTCAGCTAGCTGTTTCTTCAAAGCTTCAAACGTGTCATTAGCAACATCACTCCAGACAAAGTCATCTATTTTCTTCATCATCTGGTACAGTGGTATGGCCTTCTCACCCAACCGACTTATGAACCGACATAAGGTAGCAATACAACTCGCCAAACGCTAAACATCATTGATACACGCTGGCTTTGCCAGGGAGGTAATGGCCTTGATCTTCTTCGGGTTAGCCTCAATGCCTCTGTTAGAAACCAGAAAACCCAAAAGCTTGCCTGCTGACCAAAAATGCACTTGGCCGGGTTAAGCATCATCTTGTAGACCCGGAGATTATTGAAGGTCTCCTTCAAATCATCTATCAAAGTTTCCTTCTCTCTGGATTTCACCACAATATCATCCACATAAGCATGAACATTGCACCCAATCTGAGTGTGAAGGCAATTCTGCACACATCGCTGATAAGTCGCCTGGGTGCTCTTGAGCCCCAAAGGCATAGAGACATAGCAGAAGGATCCAAAAGGAGTGATAAAAGCTGTCTTTTCCTGGTCCTTAACTGCCATTTTGATCTGACGATAACCAGAGTAAGCATCCAAAAAACTCAAATGCTCACAACCCGTTGTAGCATCAATGATTTGATCAATACGAGGGAGAGCAAAAGGATCAGCCGAACAAGCCTTGTTGAAGTCCGTGTAATCCATGCACATATGACAAGTGCCATTCTTCTTAAGCACTAGCACCAGATTAGCCAACCACTCAGGATGAAAGACTTCAACAATGAACCCAACCGCCAAGTCTTCACCAATGGCCTTACACCTCTCCTCATTGAAGCAACGAAGGAATTGCTTGACGGCTTAAACTTTGGATCAATATTAAGAGTGTGCTTAGCAAGTTCCCTCTGTACACCCGGCATGTCAGAAGGTTTCCATGCAAAGATGTCCTGGTTCTCACGGATGAACTCGATGAGCGCGCTTTCCTATTTTGGATCCATATTAGCACTGATACCGAACTGCTTGGATGAATCGCCAGGAACAAAGTCAACTAGCTTAGTGTTATCGGCCGACTTAAACTTCAGCACCGGATCATGCTTTGTAGTAGGCTTTTTCAGAGATGTCATATCAGCCGGATCAACATTGTCCTTGTAAAACTTCAATACTTCTGTTGCACAGACAGACTCAGCATAAGCAGCATTATCTTCTTCACACTCCAAAGCTATCTTCTGAGTCCCATGCACTGTAATGGTCCCTTTGTAACCCGACATCTTGAGCTGCAGATAAACATAACAAGGTTGTGCCATGAACTTAGCATAAGCCGGCCGTCCAAACAGAGCATGGTACAGGCTTATGATCTTGACCACTTCAAAGGTTAATTTCTCGTCCCTGGAATCATGTTCATCCCCAAAGGCTACTTCCATCTCAATCTTGCCTACAGGGTACACCGACTTACTGGGCACCACTCCGTGGAAAACAGTATTGGACGACTTAAGATTTTTGTCAGTCAACCCCATGCTACGGAAAGTATCATAATAAAGGATATTAATGCTGCTACACCCATCCATGAGTACCTTAGTGAATTTGTATCCACCAACTTGAGGCGCCACCACCAAAGCCAAGTGACCTGGATTATCAACCCGGGGCAGGTGATCCTCTCGACTCCACATAATGGGTTGCTCAGACCATCATAAGTAATGGGGAACTGCCGGCTCAACGACATTCACAACCCTCTTGTGGAGCTTCTGGTCCCGCTTGCATAGACTTGTGGTGAAGACATGGTACTGCCCGCTATTCAACTGCTTCGGATGACTTTGATATCCAGACTATTGCTGCTGCTGACTCCCTTGACGGGATTGTTGATTGTAACCACTCTGATTACCTTGATTGTAACCACCCTGATTACCTTGATGGTGTTGGTGACCCTGGAAGCCGGAATTAGAACTGCCACCTCCGTAACCTGGGCCATGAGAACCGCCACCACCAGAACTTGAGCTGCCGCCCGGCCCATGATTGTTCTGAAAAAAATTAGATTTTTTAAACTCCCTCATAATTTGACAATCTTTCCAAAGGTGAGTGGACGACCTTTCCTTTGTGCCATGTTTTGGGCAGGGTTGATTCAGTAAGTGCTTAAAATCTGAATTACTATCGGCTTTGCGCTTACTGTTGCCCCCTGACTCTTCGGGTTATGCTGCGGACCCTTGGTGTTGCCACTCTTCTTTCCCTTTCCCGGCTTCTCATCATCAGACTCGGGGTCCTTGGTACTATCAAAGTCGGCATATTTAACTAGAGCCGCCATCAGCTGCCCCATATCATTGAAATTGCACTTGAGCCGTCCTAGCTTCTGTTTGAGAGGCAAAAAACGGCAATTCTTGTCTAACATTAGAACTGCTGAGCTGGCAGTAATGTTATCTGATGAGTGCAGGATAGCCTTAACCCGGTGTACCCAATGGGTTGTTGACTCGCCCTCTTCTTGGGGGCAAGAATCCAAATCCATAATCGACATGGGCTGTTTGCACGTATCTTTAAAGTTATGAATAAACCGGGCTTTTAGCTCATCCCATTACCCGATGGAATTTGTAGGCAGCTCTTTTAACCAAGTACGGGCCGTCCCATTCAGCATCATGGCGAAGTATTTGGCACATGCAGCATCGCTGACCTCCAATAGTTCCATGGCCATCTCATAACTCTCAATCCATGCCTCTGGGGGTAAGTCGGCAGTATAATTGGGCACCTTACGAGGTCCTTTAAAATCCTTGGGTAGACACTCATTCCGTAGAGCTGACACCAGACATGGTACACCCATGGTTCTAGAGGTCACACCTGCCTCCATCGAAGCTGTTGGATAAGCCGGAAGATGTTGATGAGCCGCCTGCTAAGCCGCCTTCTCAGCTTCTCAACGTATCATGTCCTGATCGGCCAAACCATGCGCACCATCACGCAGCGGGTCATGCCCACGCGGCTAGTTATGGCGCTGGTCATTGCTCGAAACGACTGGTGAATCCATGTGTCGGCTATAACTCCAGCTTGGGTGAGGGATCGAATGAATCCTATCTCGACTGTAAGAATATGCCTCCTGCTGCACCAATGCTGTTTGAAGAAGCCCCCTTGCTCTCCGAGTTTCAACCGCCGCTGGAGAATCGCCTTCCACTGGGAGCCGCCAATCGTGTCGCTGCAGCGATCAATTATCCAAAGGGTTGGAATAATGACCCGGTGGTGTTGGCACATGCTAAGGCAGAAGTATTATTCAAACGAGGTGGCTCCATTGCGCGTGGTTGAGCCGATGCTCCGGCCCCAGGCGCTTCGACCCGGTTTATCTCTGGTTGGTTACTGGTCCCTACTCCAGGCGTGCCAAAGAGGTTTCTCGCCTCATAAAACGACGGCAGACGACTCCGGTGCCTCCTTCTCATGATTTCATTTGAAGCGTTCTGATCCAACGAGAGCCGAAAGGAACTAGCCTGGATCCGTTGTGCCTGAGCATCCAAAGCAGCTCGCTCTGCTGCCATCCTAACATCCTCCACCGTCAAGTCTTCCTTGGCTTGTGCTACCTTGTCATGCAATTTTGCAATTTCCGTGTTATGTTGACCTTGATTCGCCGGGCTTACCTCTGATGTTAACAAGGCTGTCAGTTTATCCAGCAAATCAGTCAAAACCTGAGCCGACGGGCACACAGGGCCTCCTGCCTCAGCTGCCATCGCCACCGCTAACCCGGAGATCATAGCTGCCGCAGTTGAAGAATTCTGCCTAGGCTGTGTACCGGCCATGAAGATTGCGACCCTGTTCGGCGGCTCATAGGAGTACGGAATACTGTCGCCATCGGAACAGCCCCCAAGCCTACCATCTTGCAATTGGTACAATGAAGTAGCCTCACCTGTGGATGACTCACCATCAGAATAGATGGCCGTCTCACCGCCATACATGGATCCTTCATCAAATTCCGCCCCCATGGATGAATCCCACGAAGGCACGTTTCACGGCGGGCTGAGCTCGGGCGGGTCTCACACACTGAGCCGTCTTGATGATGTCGGTGCATATATCCGGCTCAGAGCCCGGCTCGCTGATCTTGCCGATGAAGACGTGAATTCTGCCGAAGGGGACCCGGTACCCATACTCAATTGAGCCGGCTTCGGGCCCCCAGCCTGCATCGTCGATGTAGAGCTTGCCGCGATGACTCTTGGTCATCTGGCCCAAAGCGTATCCCTTGAGCCCTTTGAAGCTGTCCTTTAAGAACTCGAAACCACCGTGCGCTCGCCCCATGGTGGGCGCCAACTGTTGTGGAATAGTCATGACAGATGTCCTAGTGTGAGGACTTAGTCGTGGATCCATCGCAACTAGGTTAGCTTAAAGGGGTTAAACGGGACAAAGTACACAGGAGTTTATACTGGTTCGGCCCCTTGCGGTGAAGGTAAAGGCCTAATCAAGTTTGAGTGGTATTGCTTATGTCTCGATTACCAGGGAGTGAATACGCTTGACCTAGCTTTCGATCTCTTGTTTCTTGCCCTGAACCGCCGCCGGGTCGTCCCTTTATATACACACTTTGACGCCCAACGGCTCACGGTGTTCCGGCCGGCTCATAGACAATGTGTCCGGCTTGGTGACTTCCTATACTTGCCTTACAATATAAGTCATACACATATGGCGGTTTACCCTATGGGCCTTAAGTCGCTCTTGGGCCTTCGCCCCATGAACCGCCATCTTCAATATCCTCATGGGCTTCATATTGATGAACTGCCATAGGTATAACCCGCCCCCCCCGGGCGGGTCATACCTAATAGTTATATCCCCAACACGATGAATTTTGGATTTATGATCAGATTATCTATGAAAATTATTCGAGTCTTCTCTGAACTCTATTATGCATGATTAAGTTAGCTTTGTATTTCTCTCCGATCTTTTGATTTGGTTTGGCCGACTAGATTGATTTTTCTTGAAATGGGATGAGTCTTCAAAAGAAAATGGGTTGAACTTTACTCTTACTGAAAAATCCCAACATCACAATCCAACAGGCTAATTCTATGATTGACCATAGCAACATGTTTCAATTACCTCTTTCTATGACTACCTATGATCAATTTATTACCCTCTTTGAGCAAATTGAAGAAATCAGACATAACCAGGAGCATGACAAATGGATATTTATGTGGGGAAATTCTAATTATTCAGCAAAGAAAATTTATGAAATCCTCATGGGAAATCATCAAGCTCCCTTGCCAATGCAATGGATATGGAAAACATGTTGTCTTCCAAGACACAAATTTTTCTGTTGGCTAATGCTCAATGACAGAATAAACACCTATGAGTTACTTTCTAGAAAAAGTTTTGCACTGGATAGCATAGAATGTATATTATGCAAAGACAATCTGGAAGACAGAATTCATCTGATCTTTAGCTTCCCATTTAGTCAAGGTTTCTGGTGGAGCATTGGTATTGAATGGAACACTGATCTAAATATACACATGATGATCATGGAAGCAAAACAAAGGTATAATTGGGATTTCTTCATGGAGGTGCTAATCATAGATAGTTGGGCCATATGGAACCAGAGAAGTGATCTCATTTTTGAAGGCATCCCATGCTCCATCACAAACTTCAAAACCAATTTCAAAAGATACTCCCAGGACACTATGATCAGGGCTAAGCCTAGTATCAAGGAACGAATGTTGTCATGGCTTGATAGTGTGTAAATTAGAATAATTTTTCCTTAGCATTAGACTAATGTTTCGTAACTGGCATACTCATGCCTCCATGTACTATAGTCTTGTAACCCCTAACCATTTTAATGAAAAAAGATCACAGTAGGGTTTTTCCCCTACTGTAGCTGGTCAAAAAAACTTGGGGATGCTGATACGTCTCCAGCGTATCTATGATTTTTGATTGTTCCATGCTATTAAAGTATCATTCTTGGATGTTTTATACTCATTTACTAGCAACTTTATATCATTTTTTAGGACTAACCTATTGACATAGTGCCCAGTGCCAGTTATTGTTTTCTGCTTGTTTTTTTACTTTGCAGAATATCAATACAAAACAAAGTCCAAATGCCACAAAACTTTTTGGAGATTTGTTTCTGGATAGAAGACACCCAGGGAGCTAAAGAAATGCACCAGAGGAGGCCTGTGGGGCCCACCAGGCACCAGGGCGCGCCAGGAGGCGAAGGCGCGCCCTAGTGGGTAGTGGAGCCCACGGGAGGCTTCTCCACCGACTATCAACCCTATAAAAATTCTAAAATCCCCAAATACCTAGGGGAGTCGACCAAACACAATTCTAGTGGCCGCAAGTTCCAGAACCACGAGATCCAATCTAGAGGCCTTTTCCGGCACTCTGCCGGAGGGGTCAACGATCACGGAGGGGTTCTTCATCATCACCCTTTCCCCTCCGATGATGCGTGAGTAGTTTACTACAGACCTACGGGTCTGTAGGTAGTAGTTAGATGGCTTCTTCTCTCTTTTTGTTTTTCAATACAATGTTCTCCTCGATGTTCTTGGAGATCTATTCGATGTAATGACTTTTTGCGGTGTGTTTGTTGGGATCTGATGAATTGTGAGTTTATGATCGATTTATCCATGAATATTATTTTAAGTCTTTTTGAACCCTTTTATGCATGATCTTTATAGCCTCGTATTTCTTCTCCGAAACTTTGGTTTGGTTTGGCCAACTAGATTGATTTTTCTTGCAATGGGAAGAGGTGCTTTGTGATGGGTTCAATCTTGTGGTGCTCAGTCTCAGTGACAGAAGGAGACATGACATGCATGTATCATTGCCATTAAGGATAAAAAGATGAGGCATATTCCTACATGAATAGATCTTGTCTACATCATGTCATCGTTCTTAATGCATTACTCCGTCTTCCATGAACTTAATGCACTAGATGCATGCTGGATAGCTGTCGATGTGTGGATAATAGTAGTAGATGCGGGCAGAGTCGGTCTACTAATCTTGGATGTGATGCCTATATACATGATCATTGCCTTGGATATCGTCATAATTATTTGCTCTTTTGTCAATTGCCCAACAATAATTTGTTTAACCACTGTATGTTATTTTCTCGGGGAAGCCTCTAGTGAAATCTACGGCCCCCGGGTCTATTTCTTATCATATTATTTTTAGATCTATTAATCCAAAAATCCAAAAATACCTTGCTGCACTTTTTTGTTACTTATTTTATTTTGTGTTTTTGCTAGATCTATTTATCAAATCTCATACAATTTAATCTATCTCAATACCGAGGAGGGATTGACAACCCCTCTTACGCGTTGGGTTGCAAGTATTTGTTGTTTGTGTGCAGGTACCGTTTACATAGTGTTGCTTAGTTCTCCTACTGGATTGATAACCTTGGATTGATAACTGAGGGAAACACTTACCTTTGATGTGTTGCATCATACTCTCCTCTTCGGGGAAATACCAACGCAGATACAAGCAATCAGTACCCGCGAGATAATTACGAGGCACAGTCGGGTTAGGCAGACCACCCTGGAGTGGACTGGGCCTGCCCCTTGCTGCAAGTCCTCAAGACGGGGAGATAGGAGTACTGATCGTCACTGCGAGCTCCCAAGACACTAACGAGACTGGGTATTTGATATGAGTTGATATTTTGTAAGTCTTGCGAGTACTTTGGATGAGTACTCACAGTTGCTTTGTGATACGTCTCCAACATATCTAGAATTTTTGATTGTTCTATGCTATTATATTATCTATTTTGGATGTTTTATATGCATTAATATGCTATTTTATATTATTTTTGGGACTAACCTATTAACCTAGAGCCTAGTGCTAGTTCCTGTTTTCCCCTATTTTTGAGTTTCCCAGAAAAGGAATAACAAATAGAGTCCAAACGGAATGAAACCTTCATGATGATTTTTCTCGGACCAGAAGACAACCAGGAGACTTGGAGATGAAGTCGGAGGAGCCACAAGGCGACCACAAGGATGGAGGGCACGCCCAGGGGGTAGGTGTTGGATCGAAAGTATGTCTAGAGGGGGGGGGGTGATTAGACTGCTTGACCAAATAAAAACTTAACCTTTCCCAATTTTATTTGTTGGCAGATTTTAGCAACTTAGCACAAGCCAAGAAATATCAATACAATTCAAGAAAGCACGCAAAGAGTATATGGGCAGCGGAAAGTAAAGCATGCAACTTGCAAGAAAGTAAATGGGAGGAGTTTGGAGGGAGCAAACGCAATGTTGACACAAAGATTTTTGGCGTGGTCCCGATAGGTGGTGCTATCGTACATCCACGTTGATGGAGACTTCAACCCACGAAGGGTAACGGTTGCGCGAGTCCATGGAGGGCTATACCCACAAAGGGTCCACGAATAAGCAACCTTGTCTATCCCATCATGGCCATTGCCCACGAAGGACTTGCCTCACTAGGGTAGATCTTCACGAAGTAGGCAATCTCCTTGCCCTTACAAACTCCTTGAATCAACTCCACAATCTTGACGGAGGCTCCCAAGTGACACCTAACCAATCTAGGAGACACCACTCCAAAAGGTAATAGATGGTGTGCTGATGATGAACTCCTTGCTCTTGTGCTTCAAATGATAGTCTCCTCAACACTCAACTCTCTCTCACAGATTTGGCTATGGTGGAAAGATGATTTGAGTGGAAAGCAACTTAGGGAAGGCTAGAGATCAAGATTCTTGTGGTAGGATTGGAATATCTTAGTCTCAACACATGAGTAGGTGGTTCTCTCTCAAAAAACGACTAGTGGAAGTGTAGGTATGTTCTGATGGCTCTCCTCATGAATGAAGAATGGGTGGAGGGGTATATATAGCCCCCCCACAAAATCTAACCATTACACACAGATTCCCAAACTCGGTGGGACCGAATCAACAAATTTGGTCAGACCGATCCAGGTAAAAATATGAACGTTAGAGTTTTCGGTGGGACCGATATAGTCATCTCAGTGAGACCGATCTGCTAGGGTTAGGGCATAATGTAATCTCGGTGTGACCGATCGCATAAACTCAGTGGGGCCGATATCAGCAATAGGCACATAGAGGGTTGGTCAGGCAAACTCGGTTGGACCGATTCGCTCACTTCGGTGGAACCGAAGTGTTACAAAAAGGAAACATGGAGTTTGCAATGCAGACTCGGTGGGACCGATTTGCTCATTTTGGTGAGACGAAATGTTATAGAAAGGAAACATGGAGTTTGCAATCCCATATCGGTGAGACCGAGATCCCTATCAGTGAGACCGAAGTAACTAGGGTTTGTGGCAGTGGCTATGACAAATGAAACTCGGTCGCGCCCGATAGATCAAATCGGGTGGGGCCGGATTTGACTTCTAGGTTTAGGACATATGTGGAAATGAGAAAGTGGTTGAGGGTTTTGGAGCATATCACTAAGAATTTTGAGCAAGTAAGCCATTAAGCAACACCTCATCCCCTTTTAATAGTATTGGCTTTCCTATGGACTCAATGTGATCTTGGATCACAAAAATGGAAAATGTAGAGACTTGAGCTTGTTGCCAATATATGTCCTTTGCATTTTGAGGGGTCCACATCTCTAGTCCATGCCATGCCAATCACTGAACTTTCTGAAATGATCATCTCGAAAGAGCATTAGTTAATTGAACTATATGTTCTTAAGAATTACCAAAACCACCCAGGGATTAGTTGCACTATCAATCTCCCCCTTTTTGGTAATTGTTGAAAACATATAGATCAAAGCTTCGACAAATGATAATAATAATGAAGTACATTGTCGCTTTGAGAAGTATGTGATAAGTAAGAGCTCCCCCTAAATTTGTGCATTGTTTAAAATTTACTTTGGACTACAAATGCACAATCTGTTAGGATCATGGGTTACTCTTCCATGTCACATACAACTTGGTGGAGCGCTTAAAATGATAAGAGATAAGAACAAGCACTCATCACCAAGGCAAAGTGAATGATCGTACAAGAGATAGCATTCAAGCATAAGCATAAAGTATGATATGATCAAACACATGATCATACAAAGGTATCTCACACACAAGCATAAAGTATCTCAACCAAGCAAGCAAAACAAATAAGTAGCAAAAAAAGGCAAATCTCTCTCTCTGAAGCCTATGATCTATACACTTTCTCCCCCCTTTGGCAACAAGTTACCAAAAAGCTTGAAAGTGCATAGTGCTATGCGTCTCTCTAGACTTGATCTTCGGAAGGAGGTGTTGAGATGACTCGAAGGACGAAACCATCAGTTGAAGATGTTGGAGCTAGAGGGGTTGCCACTGGAGGGGCAACTGGAGCTGTGGGAGCTGTGGCTGCAGGTGCTGAAGTTGTTGCTCTTGTGTCTGGCACTGGCACATCTGCAGACCTCTACCCTCTAGGTACTCTATGGAACACCTGTGTAGTTGCTTTGCCCTTCCTCTCCTCTACTTCTTCCTGGAGCTCTTCAACTTCCGTCTGTATCTCAGTCACTTTCAAGTCTAGATCATAGAATTTTGTCTCAATGATCCTCTCCAAGCTTTCTTGGTTCTAAGTCAGGGTGGCCAGTCCTTTCTCAATCCTCAATGTTGCTCAAATCAGATATCCAAGCTGGTCTTGCTTTGACTTTAGAAATACTTCTAAAGCTTCTGCAGCAGTGGGCATCTTTGCTGCTTTCTTTGCTTTGACTTTCTCCTTCTTCTCATGAGCTTCAACTGAAGTGGGATCTTCAGCACCCATGACAATTGTGTTGTCCTCAAAGTCAGGCAACAAAGGAAGATGTTCTTTGTCCAACAGATACACCCCCTTTTTCATTTTGGAATTGATCAGCATTTGAATGTGTGGTGCATACCACATGATCTTTTCTTGTCAGCTGATGTCCTCTTGATTGTCTCAACAATCAAGCTCATAACCTTGAACTTTTGTGGCACAACATCAACCAGTTGTAACAAGTTGATGGAATGGCCTCTGATCATCCTGTGATCTCTAGATTTGGGCAAGAGAGTGTGCCTCAATATGGTGTTTATGGTGGCCAAACCTGACAACAAGTAGTAGACTGACCCAAACTTATGTGTTCCAAGGCCTTATCTAGAATTTCCTTATACATGTCGGCCATGGAGTTATGATCCTTCTTCTTCTCAGCATAACCATCAATGTCATTCTCTTCTTCTTCAGGTGCATTTATGAGCTTGGCCCACTCATCAATTGTAAATTGGTGCCTCTGACCTTCAGTCATCCACACAATCCTTCCATCAGGATAAAAAATGAGCTGTTGAGTAGAATTGCATAATGAGCTCATCATTCCACTTTGTTAATTCTTGACTAACAAAGTCATCAACACCATTGGCCTTAAAGCTTTCATGCACTCCTGGGAAATGATCTGCATTTGCATCAATATATTTCCAATCAACCCATCTCATATCACTTACAATGGGCTTCTTGTCCGGCAAAACGGTCTAATAAAAATCCCATTGCTCTTCGGTGTGGAACCTATAGTCCACTGCAGTCCTCCTTCTCACAACATATGGATCTGCTTGTCTCCATCTTCTCAGACATGCATCCTTTCTCTCCTTCATGTTTTCTGCAACTGGGTGACAGTCATTATGGTCTGGAATCTTAGGTTTGAGCTTACTGAGCACTGGGGCTTTAACATCTTCTACAGCTTCAGGCACTGGGACCTTGTTCTTCTCTGCAGCATGTATGTTCCTGGTGCTTCTCTTTGGAGCTGTCCTGGTGGCTTGAGCTAGAGCTTTGGGGGATGTCTTGGGCTTTGAAGGAGCTGCCCAAGACTTGATGGCATCCCCCATCAGCTTCTGAGAGTTAGCAGGAGGTGCTTGTGTAGCTTCTTCTTCTTCCTCTTCCTCCTCACTGGCTAAGTCTCTCCTCATAGATGGATTTCCAAGCACCCTAGCTGTGGTTTTCCTGACTCTCTTCTTGCCTTCTTCACCTGATCTTTGCTCAAGTGAGAATGTCATGGTCTTTTGAGTTGCTCCCATGGCCTTAGATATAGGAACTCTCCTGGCAGGGGCCTTCACATTCCTTCCTGGCTTGGTGGAAGCAACATCACCATATTCTTTCTTAAGCACTTTCTTCTTTGAGCTGACTTCCTCAAGATCAAAGTCTTCATCTTCAGAGTGTGATGTTTTCTTCTTTCTCTGCCTAGTCTGAGAATTAGGCAGGTTGCTTGGAGTGCTCCTGCTTCCTTCATCATAGCTTCCAGAGGGACCAGTTCCCTCACTCAAGTCCATCTGCTCCTCTGACTTGTTCTGACTGTCACTTTGATTAGACATTCTACACAGCAAACTGAGAACTGACCCTGTGAATAGTTGTAGATGAGATATATTAGATGAGCATCACAAAGTGCAGAGTTTTTGCAAAAAGAATGAGTCAAAAACTTAGTTTTAGTTTTCTACAGGAAGCATTTTAGAGCTACCGATTTGTAAAACTCGGTGACATCGAAGCAACTTTGAAGTCTAAACATGTGGAATCGGTCAGACCGAGACACAGTTCAGTGGCTTCGAGTTTGCTAGGATTTCACAAAGTCCTGGTATCGGTCACACCGATTTGCAACTTTCGGTCAGACCAAAGATCAATTGTGCACTGGCCTAAGCCAAATCGGTGGGACCGATTCCTACAATTTGGTCGGTCCGAGATGAGTCCGGCGGAAACCTAACCCTAAATTTTCAACTCAAATCTAATCTAGAGGATGATTTCTGTGGATAGATCAATCTCATACTTGGAAAGAAACTGGGCATTGCCCTTGTGCTAGGAATCGGAGTTAAAAGAAAGCACAAGGAGTTGAGCTCATACCCTAGCTTGGCGATGAGCTTGCTACGACGACAATGGAGGGAGGATTTCCATTGACGGCGGTGGAGACCAATGGCGGGAGGTCGCTGGCGACAAGAAGACGATCCAAAGACCCATGCAGCAGAGCAGGACACACGCGGACAAAGAGGTTTTGGAGAAATTTCCAAATTCTGACATGTCAGTATATATATCCTGGCACTGCTGGTGTGACCGAGTGGAACAACTTGATGGCATCGAGATGCAGAATCACAAGCGGTTACTACAACTCGATGTGACCGAAATGTTCTAATCAGTTGCACCAAGATTGAAAACTTGATCAACCTAGTTAACTCGGTGTGACCAAAATGGAGGAGTCGGTCAGACCGAAATACACAAAGAGGCTTTGGAAGTTTTAAGTCTATGAGAAAACGGTACTCCGAGTGCTCCTCACATAGAGGGTTTGAACTTGACTTAGATCAACTTTGTGATGTGGCATGAATAGAGTTTGAGAAGAGAAAAGCACAGATAGCTAGAGGGAGTTCTTAGGCATTCTTGTCCATCCATTTGGCAAAAAGGAGAAAATCCAAACAATCAAAGCAACAAATTGATGTCCTCAAATGAGAAAAGCATGCAACCAACATGCTCACACAATAAAATAGCAAATGAAATATGTGGCAAAGCATGCACAATCACTCTAGCATCTATCAAGCAATTGGCGATGACTAGGTTATATATATATGAGTATATTGACTTAAGAGTCAAATGAGAACATTTGATCATAGGTCATACTCATCGTTTAAGCACAAGTGGGGTTACCACTTTTACATAAAGCATTGTTGTGTTCACACCATTAGAGTTGATTTAGCTCAATTCTTAGAGTAAAGCTCCCCCTAGATGTGATATCCCCCCTAAGAGGGATGAACTAACCTTGGGTTTTGTCGATGATGACTTCATGTAGATATCGAAGATGTGGATGCTTATTGTTGATGTAGATCATTTGAAGCAATCCGTTGGAGTGAGTTGCACTTTCAATACCTACATGGGTTAGTCCCGCAAGGAACAAACAAGGATATCCATAAACATAGAGTGAAGCACACACATGATGATGTCCATGATAGCATTAGGTTACCTTGTCCCTTGTCTTACCAACAAGAGGGTTTGTGACTCCTTGAACTAGTGCAAGATGTGGAAGTTGTTTGCACTTGTCCTTGCCAAAATGAATATGAGTGAAGTATGTTGGCGGAGTCACCCTCTTGAACTCTCTAGTTATTCTTCTTCCGGATCCACATAATCTTGATGGGAATCCTTGGGGTTGTAGATGTACTTGATGAAGTAGAACTTGATGTAGTCTGGGGAACCCACTTGACCAAGGCCTTCGGAGCATTTTCAAATGCATCAATCTCCTCTTGAAGCTTGTCCTTGCCTTTTAGCTTGTGGTCTTGTGGTGGAAGATCATCTTGAGCTTGTGTCCCCTTGAAGGAAGTAGGGTAATACTTCTCTTGTTGAGGAACAAACTTTGTCTTGGGGTATTGATCTTTCCACTCAACTCCATTGGCATTGAACTTTCGTTCAAAACCAACACCTTGATTCTTCCGATGCCTTCCTTGCTTGCGTACAATTTCCTCAAATTTCTTACTTCCGGAAGGCTTTTGTAAACATCTTTCTCTATAATTCCCTTCAATAAGCTATTTTCTTGCTCAAGTGTAACTTGGCTAAGAGAGTCATTAGTGGAATCAAGAGAACTACTAGAAGCAACAATATTGGATTTAACATGATTATTGTTACTACTAGAAGAAGAATCTTTATTGTTCTTGTTGATAGATTTTACTTGTGGCATGTAAGTTGCTACCTCTTGAGCATGCGTTGGTTTTCCCTTGAAGAGGAAAGGGTGATGCAGCAAAGTAGCATAAGTATTTCCCTCAGTTTGAGAACCAATGTATCAATCCAGTAGGAGACGACACACAAGTCACCTAGTACCTGCACAAACCATCAAGAACCTTGCAACCAACGCGATAAAGGGGTTGTCAATCCCTTGACGGTGACTCACAAAAGTGAGATCTGATAGAGATAGTAAAGTAAATATTTTTGGTATTTTTGTTGCATAGATTGGAAAGTAAAGATTGCAAAATAGTAAACGAGATGCGATGTAAATAAAAGAGATGTAATGTGAATGATCATGAACATAGGCATCACGTCCGTGTCAAGTAGACCGTAATGATTCTGCATCTACTACTATTACTCCACACATCGACCGCTATCCAGCATGCATCTAGAGTATTAAGTTCATAAGAACGGAGTAATGCATTAAGCAAGATGACATGATGTAGAGGGATAAACTCAGGCAATATGATATAAACTCCATATTTTTATCCCCGATGGCAACAATGCAATATGTGCCTTGCTGCCCCTACTGTCACTGGGAAAGGACACCGCAAGATTGAACCCAAAGATAAGCACTTCTCCCATTGCAAGGAAGATCAATCTAGGCTAAACTAAACCGATAATTCAAAGAGACTTGCAAAGATATCAAATGCATATAAGCATTCAGAGAAGAACCAAATAATATGCATAGATAATCAAGTTCATAAATCCACAATTCATCGGATCTCGGCAAACACACCGCAAAAGAGTATTACATCGAATAGATCTCCAAGAACATCGAGGAGAACTTTGTATTGAGAATCAAAGAGAGAAAAGAAGCCATCTAGCTAATAACTATGGACCCAAAGGTCTGTGGTAAACTACTCACGCTTCATCGGAGAGGTAATGGTGTTGATGTAGAAGCCCTCCATGATCGATTCCCCTCCGACAGATCGCCGGAAAAGGCTCCAAGGTGGGATCTCATGGGTATAGAAGTTGCGGCGGTGGAAAAGTGGTTTCAGGGCTCCCCCTGATGTTTCTAGGGTATAAGAGTATATATAGGCGAAAGAAGTACATTGGTGGAGATATGAGGGGCCCACGAGGGTGGGGGCGCGCCTACCCCCCCGGGCGCGCCCTCCCGCCTCGTGGCCTCCTCGTAGAGTCCTAGACTTCAACTCCAAGTCTTCTGGATTGCTTTTGGTCCAAGAAAGATCCTCGCGAAGGTTTCATTCTGTTTGGACTCCGTTTGATATTCCTTTTCTGTAAAACTCTAAAATAGGCAAAAAAAACAAAAACTGGCACTGGGCCTCCGATTAATAGGTTAGTCCCAAAAATAATATAAAAGAGCATATTAAAGCCCATTAAACATCCAAAACAGACAATATAATAGCATGGAATAATCAAAAATTATAGATACGTTGGAGACGTATCAAGCATCCCCAAGCTTAATTCCTGCTCGTCCGCGAGTAGGTAAATGATAAAAACAGAATTTTTGATGTGGAATGCTACCTAGCATATTTATCAATGTAATTTTATTTATTGTGGCATGAATGTTCAGATCCGAAAGATTCAAGACAAAATTTTAATACTGACATAAAATAATAATACTTCAAGCATACTAACAAAGCAATCATGTCTTCTCAAAATAACATGGACAAAGAAAGTTATCCCTACAAAATCATATAGTCTGGCTATGCTCTATCTTCATCACAGAAAGGAATTAAGCATGCACAACCCCGGTTTCAGCCAACAATTGTTTCATACTTTAGTATTTTCAAACTTTTTGAATTTTCATGCAATACATGAGCGTGAGCCATGGACATAGCACTATAGGTGGAATAGAATGGTGGTTGTGGAGAAGACAAAAAGGAGAAGATAGTCTCACATCAACTAGGCGTATCAATGGGCTATGGAGATGCCCATCAATAGATATCAATGTGAGTGAGTAGGGATTGCCATGCAACGGGTGCACTAGAGCTACAAGTTTATGAAAGCTCAACAACAGAAACTAAGTGGGTGTGCATCCAACTTGCTTGCTCACGAAGACCTCGGCCACTTTGAGGAAGCCCATCATTGAATATACAATCCAAGTTCTATAATGAAAAATTCCCACTAGTATATGGAAATGACAACATAGGAGACTCTCTATCATAAGGATCATGGTGCTACTTTGAAGCACAAGTGTGGTAAAAGGATAGTAGCATTGTCCCTTCTCTCTTTTTCTCTCATTTTTTATTCGGGCCTTTTCTCTTTTTTATGGCCTATTTTTTTTATTTTGTCCGGAGTCTCATCCCGACTTGTGGGGGAATCATAGTCTCCATCATCCTTTCCTCACATGGGACAATGCTCTAATAATGAAGATCATCACACTTTTATTTACTTACAACTGAAGAATTACAACTCAATACTTAGAACAAAAAATGACTCTATGTGAATGCCTCCGGCGATGTACCGGGATGTGCAATGATTCAAGAGTGACATGTATGAAAAATTATGAACGGTGGCTTTGCGACAAATACGATGTCAACTAGATGATCATGCAAGGAAATATGAGAACGATGAAGCGTGTCATAATAAACGAAATGGTGGAAAGTTGCATGGCAATATATCTTGGAATGGCTATAAATGCCATAATAGGTAGGTATGGTGGCTGTTTTGAGGAAGGTATATGGTGGGTATATGGTACCGGCGAGAGTTGCGCGATACTAGATAGTCTAGCAATGATGGAAGGGTGAGAGTGCGTATAATCCATGGACTCAACGTTAGTCATAAATAACTCACATACTTATTGCAAAAATCTACAAGTAATCAAAACAAAGTACTACAGACATGCTCCTAGGGGAAGGGTTGGTAGGAGTTAACCATTGTGCGATCCCGGTCTCCACACATAAGGAAGGCAATCAATAAATAAATCATGCTCCAACTTCATCACATAACGGTTCACCATATGTGCATGCTACGGGAATCACAAACTTTAACACAAGTATTCCTCAAATTCACAACTAATCTACTAGTATGTCTCTAATATCACCATCTTCATATCTCAAAACAATCATCAAGCATCAAACTTCTCATAGTATTCAACGCATTTTATATGAAAGTTTTTTTATACCCATCTTGGATGCCCATCATATTAGGACTAATTTTATAACCAAAGCAAATTACCATGCTGTTCTAAAAGACTCTCAAAATAATATAAGTGAAGCATGAGAGATCAATAATTTCTATAAAATAAAACCACCACCATGCTCTAAAAAGATATAAGTGAAGCACTAGAGCAATATTGTCTAGCTCAAAAGATATATGTGAAGCACAAAGAGTATTCTAATAAATTCTGATTCATGCGTGTCTCTCCCAAAAGGTGTGTATAGCAAGGATGATTATCGTAAACTAAAAATCAAATACTCAAATCATACAAGATGCTCCAAGCAAAATACATATCATGTGGTGAAAAAATATATAGCCTCAAGTAAAGTTACCGATAGACGTAGCCGAAAGAGGGGATGCCTTCCGGGGCATCCCCGCGCTTAGGCTTTTGGTTGTCCTTGAATTATCTTGGCGTGCCTTGGGCATCCCCAAGCTTAGTCTCTTGCCACTCCTTATTCCAAAATCCATCAAATCTTTACCCCAAAACTTGAAAACTTCACAACACAAAACTTCAACAGAAAGTCAACCACCACTTTATGTAACTGTAACAAACTCATTCTTTATTTATATTGGTGTTAAAACTAATGTATTCCAACTTCTCTATGGTTCATACCCCCCGATACTACTCATAGATTCATCAAAATAAGCAAACAACACACGAAAAACAAAATCTGTCAAAAACAGAACAGTCTGTAGCAATCTGTAACTTTCGAATACTTTTGTAACTCTAAAAATTCTGAAATAAATTTGTGGACGTGAGTAATTTGTATATTAATGATCTTAAAAAAGAATCAACCTAAAAGCACTCTCCAGTAAAAAATGACAGCTATTCTCGTGAGCGCAAAAGTTTCTGTTTTTTACAGCAAGATCGCAAAGACTTCACCCAAGTCCTCCCAAAGGTTCTACTTGGCACAAACACTAATTAAAACATAAAAACACATGTAAAAAGAAGCTAGATGAATTCTTTATTACTAAACAGGAGCAAAAAGCAAGGAACAGAAAATAAAATTGGGTTGCCTCCCAACAAGCGCTATCGTTTAACGCCCCTAGCTAGGCATTGAGATTTCGATGATGCTCACATGAAAGAAAAGAGTTGAAGCGCAAAGAGAGCATCATTAAACACGTGAAAAACACATCTAAGTCTAACATAATTCCTATACATAGGCATCTTGTAGGCAAATACATTATCATAGCAAGCAAAAACTAGCATATGCAAGGAAGCGGAAAGAAACAATAGCAATCCCAACATAACGAGAGGTAATTTAGTAACATGAAAATTTCTACAACCATATTTTACTCTATCATAATAATTACATGTAGGATCATAAGAAAATTCAACAAAATATCTATCACATAACATATTGTCAACACGATCCACGTGCATGCGAAGTTGACATTCTTCCAAAATAGTGGGACCAACATTGGGCATGCGAAGTTGACATTCTTCCAAAATCCTTCTTGGAAGAATGTCAACTTCGCATGCACGTGGATCATGGTGAGAACATGTTATGTGATAGCTATTTTGTTGAATTTGCTTATGATCCTACATGTAGTTATTATGAGAGAGGAAAATATGTAAAAAATTTCATGTTACTAAATTACCTCTCTTCATATTGAGATTGCTATCGTCTCTTTCTTCTTCCTTGCATATGCTAGTTTTTGCTTGCCTTAATAATTTGTTTGCTTATAAAATTCCTATGCATAGGAATTATGTTAGACTTAGATGTGTTTGTCACATGTTTTATGATGCTCTCTTTGTGCTTCAATTCTTCTCTTTTATGTGAGCATCATCGAAATCTCAATGCCTAGCCAAAAAGGCTTCAAAGAAAAGCGCTTGTTGGGAGACAACCCAATATTTTTCCTTGCTGTTTTGCAATAAATAATTCATCTAGCCTATGATTAGATGTGGTTTTGTGTTTTAATTAGTGTTTGTGCCAAGTAAGACCTTTGCGATAGCTTACGGCGACAGTTGTTTTGATCTTTCGAGAAACAAAAACTTTTGCACCCAAGAAATAATTCTCATAATTCACACAAGCGTGATTTTGATCCAATTATTTTCGAACTGGATTGGTACACAAATTGGCCAGGTGTTCCTAATTTTTTAGAATTTTTGGAGTTACAGAAGTATATGAAGTTTTCTGATTACTACATACTGTTCTGTTTTTGACAGATTCTGTTTTCTATGTGTTATTTACTTATTTTGATGAATCTATGGGTAGTATCGGGGGGTATGAACCATGGAAAAGTTGGAATACAGTATATATTAGACCAATATAAATAAAGAATGAGTTCACAACAGTACCAAAGTGGTGATTTATTTTCTTATACTAACGGAGCTTATGAGATTTTCTGTTGAGTTTTGTGTTGTGAAGTTTTCAAGTTTTGGGTAAGGATTTGATGGACTATGGAATAAGGAGTGGCAAGATCCTAAGCTTGGGGATTCCCAAGGCACCCCAAGGTAATATTCAAGGACAACCAAGAGCCTAAGCTTGGGGATCCCCCGGAAGGCATCCCCTCTTTTGTCTTTGTCTATCGGTA
Source organism: Triticum dicoccoides (assembly GCF_002162155.2). Classification (NCBI taxonomy): domain Eukaryota; kingdom Viridiplantae; phylum Streptophyta; class Magnoliopsida; order Poales; family Poaceae; genus Triticum; species Triticum dicoccoides. The sequence goes on along the minus strand of NC_041381.1, from coordinate 566,768,633 downwards.
ACTTTACTTGAGGCTATATTTTTATTCACCACAGGATATGTGTTTTGCATGGCAGTGCTTTTATTTTATAGAAATTGTTGAACTCTCATGATTCAGTTATATTATTTTGAGAGTCTTTAAACAGCGTGGTAATTTGCTTTGGTTATAAATTTAGTCCTAATATGATAGGCATCCAAGAAGGATATAATAAAAACTTTCATATAAAGTGCATTGAATACTATGAGAAGTTTGATTCTTTATGATTGTTTTGAGATATGAAGATGGTGATATTAGAGTCATGCTAGTGAGTAATTGTGAATTTGAGAAATACTTGTGTTAAAGTTTGTGATTCCCGTAGCATGCACATATGGTGAACCGTTATGTGATGAAGTGGGAGCATGATTTATTTTTTGATTGTCTTCCTTATGAGTGGTGGTCGGGGACGAGCAATGGTATTTTCCTACCAATCTATCCCCCTAAGAGCATGCACGTAGTACTTTGTTTCGATAACTAATAGATTTTTGCAATACGTATGTGAGTTCTTTATGACTAATGTCGAGTCCATGGATTATACGCACTCTCACCCTTCTACCATTGCTAGCCTCTCTTGTACCGCGTAACTTTTGCCGGTACCATACACCCACCATATACCTTCCTAAAAACAGCCACCATACCTACCTATTATGACATTTCCATAGCCATTCCGAGATATATTGCCAAGCAACTTTCCACCATTCCATTTATTATGGCACACTTCATCATTGTCATATTGCTTTGCATGATCATGTAGTTGACATCGTATTTGTGGCAAAGCCACCTATCATAATTCTTTCATACATGTCACTCTTGATTCATCGCACATCCTGGTACACCGCCGGAGGCATTCATATAGAGTCATATTTTGTTCTAAGTATCGAGTTGTAATTCTTGAGTTGTAAGTAAATAAAAGTGTGATGACCTTCATTATTAGAGCATTTCCCATGTGAGGAAAGGATGATGGAGTCTATGATTCCCCCACAAGTCGGGATGAGACTCCGGATGAAAAAAAGAGGCCAAAAAATGAGAAAGGCTCAAAGAAAAAAAATGAGAGAAAAAGAGAGAAGGGGCAATGTTACTATCCTTTTTCCACACTTGTGCTTCAAAGTTGCACCATGATCTACATGATAGAGAGAGTCTCCTATGATATCAATTTCATATACCACTGGGAATTTTTCATTATAGAACTTGGCTTGTATATTCCAGTGATGGGCTTCCTCAAATTGCCCTAGGTCTTCATGAGCAAGCGAGTTGGATGCACACCCACTTAGTTTCCTTTTGAGCTTTCGTAAACTTATAGCTGTAGTGCATCCATTGCATGGCAATCCCTACTCACTCACATTGATATATATATTGATGGGCATCTCCACAGCCTGTTGATACGCCTAGTTGAGGTGAGACTATCTCCCTCTTTTTTTCTTCTCCACAACCACCATATTCTATTCCACCTATAGTGCTATGTCCATGGCTCACGCTCATCTATTGCGTGAAAGTTGAAAAAGTTTGAGAACATCAAAAGTATGAAACAATTGCTTGGCTTGTCATCGGGGTTGTGTATGACTTAAATATTTTGTGTGATGAAGATAGAGCAGAGCCAGACTATATGATTTTGTAGGGATAGCTTTCTTTGGCCATGTTATTTTGAGAAGACATAATTGCCTTGTTAGTATGCTTGAAGTATTATTGTTTTTATGTCAATATTAAACTTTTGTTTTGAATCTTATAGATCTGAACATTCACGCCACAATAAATAAAATTACATGGATAAATATGTTAGGTAGCATTCCACATCAAAAATTCTATTTTTATCATGTACCTGCTCGAGGACGAGCAGGAATTATGCTGGGGGATGCTTGATACGTCTCGAACATATCTATAATTTTGGATTGTTCCATGCTATTATATTATCTATTTTGGATGTTTTATGTGCATTAATATGCTATTTTATATTATTTTTGGGATAACCTATTAACCTAGAGCCTAGTGCCAGTTCATGTTTTTTCCCTGTTTTTGAGTTCGTAGAAAACGAATAACAAACGGAGTCCAAACAGAATGAAACCTTCGCGATGATTTTTCTTGGACCAGAAGACAACCAGGAGACTTGGAGATGAAGCCGGAGGAGCCACGAGGCGGCCACAAGGACGGAGGGCACGCCCAGGGGTTAGGGCACGCCCTCTCCTTGTGGGCCCCACGTGACCCTCCTGACCTAATTCTTTCGCCTATATATTCCCATATATCCCCAAACCACCAGAAGCATCCACGAAAACACTTTTCCGTCGCCACAACCTTCTGTACCCGTGAGATCCCATCTAGGGGACTTTTTCGGCATCCTGCCGGAGGGGGATTCGATCACGGAGGGTTTCTACATCAACTCTATTGCCCTTCCAATGAAGCGTGAGTTGTTTACCACCGACCTATGGGTCCATAGCTAGTAGCTAGATGGCTTCTTCTCTCTCTTTGATTCTCAATACCATGTTCTCCTTGATGTTCTTGGAGATCTATTCGATGTAATACTTTTTTGCGGTATGTTTGTCGAGATCCGATGAATTGTGGATTTATGATCAACTTATCTATGAATATTATTTGAATCTTCTCTGAATTCTTATATGCATGATTTGATATCTTTGTAATTCTCTTCAAACTATCGGTTTTCTGTGGCCAACTAGATTGGTTTTTCTTGCAATGGGAGAAGTGCTTAGCTTTGGGTTCAATCTTGTGGTGTCCTTTCCCAGTGATAGTAGGGGCAGCAAGGCACATATTGTATTGTTGCTATCGAGGATAAAAGATGGGGTTTACATCATATTGCTTGAGTTAATTCCTCTACATCATGTCATCTTACTTAATGCATTACTCCATTCTTTATGAACTTAATACTCTTTATGAACTTAATACTCTAGATGCATGCTCGATAGCGGCCGATGTGTGGAGTAATAGTAGTAGATGTAGAATCATTTCGGTCTACTTGACACGGACGTGATGCCTATATTCATGATCATTGCCTTAGATATCGTCATAACTTTGTGCTTTTCTATCAATTGCTCGACAGTAATTTGTTCACCCACCATATTATTTGCTATCTTGAGAGAAGCCTCTAGTGAAACCTATGGCCCCCGGGTCTATTTTCCATCATACAAGTTTCCGATCTACAATATTAGTTTCTGATCTACTATTCTTGCAGTCTTTACTTTCCGATCTATAAACCAAAAATACCAAAAATATTTACTTTATCGTTTATCTATCTCTATTAGATCTCACTTTTGCAAGTAACCATGAAGGGATTGACAACCCCTTTATCGCGTTGGGTGCAGGTTTGTTTGATTGTTTGTGCAGGTATTCGGTGATTTGCGCATTCTCTCCTACTGGATTGATACTTTGGTTCTTAAACTGAGGGAAATACTTATCTCTACTTTGCTGCATCACCCTTTCCTCTTCAAGGGAAAAACCAACGCAAGCTCAAGAAGTAGCACTTTGCTACCTCTTTTCCACCTATACCAAGTTGTTGCAATCAAACGATGGATCCTAGGAGCCAGCTGCCACCGTCGACGACTACTACTACCCAGACAGAGCCTACTACTACGTGGAGACCGTCGATGACCAGGAGTAGTTAGGAGGCTCCCAGGTAGGAGGCCTTGCCTTTTCGATCGATGAACTTTGTGCTAGCCTTCTAATTAAGGCAAACTTGTTTAACTTATGTCTATACTCAGATATTGTTGCTTCCTGATAACCCACAAGTATAGGGGATCACAATAGTTTTCGAGGGTAGAGTATTCAACCCAAATTTATAGATTCGACACAAGGGGAGCCAAAGAATATTTGAAGGTATTAGCAGCTGAGTTGTCAATTCAACCACACCTGGATATTAATTATCTGCAGCAAAGTGATTAGTAGCACAGTAATATGATAGTTTTGATGATAGTAGCAGGAGCAATAGTAACGGTAATAGTGACAGCAGTGATATTGTAGCAGTGATGATAGCAATAGCAACAGTAGTAACTTAGCAAGAACAATATAAGGTAAATTCGTAGGCATTGGATTGGTGACTCGTTGGATGATATTTATCATGAGACAGTTATAAGCTCCAGTTCATAAATATAAGGTAGGCATGTATTCTGTAAATAGTCATACGTGCTTATGGAAATAACTTGCATGACATATTTTGTCCTACCCTCCCGTGGCAGCGGGGTCCTATTGGAAACTAAGGGATATTAAGGCCTCCTTTTAATAGAGAACCAGAACAAAGCATTAAAAACGGTGAATACATGAACTCCTCAAACTATGTTCATCACCGGGAGTGGTCCCGACTATTGTCACTCCAGGGTTGCCGGATCATAACACGTAGTAGGTGACTATAACTTGCAAGATCGGATCTAGAACATGGATTTAATGGTGATAACATAAACGGTTCAGATCTGAAATCATGGCACCCGGGCCCAAACTGACAAGCATTAAGCATGGCAAAGTCATAGCAACATCAATCTCAGAACATAGTGGATACTAGGGATCAGGCCCTAACAAAACTAACTTGATTACATGATGAATCTCATCCAACTCCTCACCGACCAACGAGCCTACAAAGGAATTACTCACTTTCGGTGGGGAGCATCATGGAATTGGCGATGGAGATGTGTTGGTGATGATGAAGATTGAAGACCCCCCTCTCCGGAGCTCGAAACGGACTCTAGATCTGGCCTCCCAATGAAGAATAGGAGACGACAACGACTCTGTCTCATGAAACGCGATAATTCTTTCTCCAAAAAAATTCTAGAATAATGTGGTTTATAGCATTGGTTTCAGGGTCATCTGGGCCACCAGGTGGGGACAACCCACTAGGGCGCGCCTGGGGGGAAGGCGTGCCCTGGTGGGTTGTGCCCACCCAGGTGCCCCCCTCAGGTGGCTCTTGGCTCCAGAAATTCTATTTATTCATATAAAAAATCCTCGCAAAGTTTCGTTCCATTCCGGGAACTTTTATTTCTGCACAAAAACAACACCATCATAGTTCTGCTAAAAACAACGTCAGTCGGGGCTTAGTTTCATTAAAATCATGCAAATTAGGGTCCAAAACAAGAGAAAAAGCATTAGGAAAAGTAGATACGATGGAGACGTAACAACTGCCCCAAGCTTAAACCTTTGCTTGTCCTCAAGCAATTCAGTTGATAAACTGAAAGTGAAAAGGAAAAACTTTTACGAACTCTTTGTTGGGGAACGTAGTAATTTCAAATAAATTTCCTACGCACACGCAAGATCATGGTGATGGCATAGCAACAAGAGGAGAGAGTGTTGTCCACATACCCTCGTAGACCGTAAGCGGAAGCATTATGACAACGCGGTTGATGTAGTCGTACGTCTTCACGATCCGACCGATCCAAGTACCGAACGTACGACACCTCCGAGTTCAGCACACGTTCAGCTCGATGATGATCCCCGGACTCCGATCCAGCAAAGTGTCGGGGATGAGTTCCGTCAGCACGACGGCGTGGTGACGATGATGATGCTCTACCGGCGCAGGGCTTCGCCTAAACTCCGCGACGATATGACCGAGGTGGAATATGGTGGAGGGGAGCACCGCACACGGCTAAGGAACGATCTGTAGATCAACTTGTGTGTTATGGGGTGCCCCCTGCCCCTGTATATAAAGGAGGGAGGGGGAGGTGCGGCCGGCCCTAGGAGGGGGCGCGCCAAGGGGAGTCCTACTCCCACCGGGAGTAGGACTCCCTCCTTCCTTGTTGGAGTAGGAGAAGGGGGGAAAGAGGGGGAGAAGAGGAAGGAAAGGGGGCCGCACCCCTTGTCCAATTCGGACCAGAGGGGGGCTGCGCACCTCCTTCCTTTCGGCCTCTCTCCTCTATTCCCGTATGGTCCAATAAGGCCCATATACTCCCCGGCGAATTCCCGTAACTCTCCCGTACTCCGAAAAATACCCGAATCACTCGGAACCTTTCCGAACTCCGAATATAGTCGTCCAATATATTGATCTTTACGTCTCGACCATTTCGAGACTCCTCGTCATGTCCCCAATCTCATCCGGGACTCCGAACTCCTTCGGTACATCAAAACTCATAAACTCATAATATAACTGTCATCGAAACCTTAAGCGTGCGGACCCTACGGGTTCGAGAACTATGTAGACATGACCTAGAACTATTCCCGGTCAATAACAAATAGCGGAACCTGGATGCTCATATTGGCTCCTACATATTCTACGAAGATCTTTATCGGTCAAACCGCATAACAACATACGTTGTTCCCTTTGTCATCGGTATGTTACTTGCCCGAGATTCGATCATCGGTGTCCAATACCTAGTTCAATCTCGTCACTGGCAAGTCTCTTTACTCGTTACGTAATACATCATCTCACAACTAAATCATTAGTTGCAATGCTTGCAAGGCTTAAGTGATGTGCATTACCGAGAGGGCCCAGAGATACCTCTCCGACAATCGGAGTGACAAAACCTAATCTCGAAATACGCCAACCCAACATGTACCTTTGGAGACACCTGTAGTACTCCTTTATAATCACCCAGTTACGTTGTGACATTTGGTAGCATCCAAAGTGTTCCACCGGTAAACGGGAGTTGCATAATCTCATAGTTACAGGAACATGTATAAGTCATGAAGAAAGCAATAGCAACATACTAAACGATCAAGTGCTAAGCTAACGGAATGGGTCAAGTCAATCACATCATTCTCCTAATGATGTGATCCCGTTAATCAAATGACAACACATGTCTATGGTTAGGAAACATAACCATCTTTGATTAATGAGCTAGTCAAGTAGAGGCATACTAGTGACGTTATGTTGGTCTATGTATTCACACATGTATTATGTTTCCGGTTAATACAATTCTAGCATGAATAATAAACATTTATCATGAAATAAGGAAATAAATAATAACTTTATTATTACCTCTAGGGCATATTTCCTTTAGTCTCCCACTTGCACTAGAGTCAATAATCTAGTTCACATCGCTATGTGATTTAACACCAATATTCACATCTGCATGTGATTAATACCCATAGTTCACATCATCATGTGATAAACACCCAAAGGGTTTACTAGATTCAATAATCTAGTTCACATCGCTATGTGATTAATACCCAAAGAGTACTAAGGTGTGATCATGTTTTGCTTGTGAGAGAAGCTTAGTCAATGAGTCTGTCACATTCAGAGCCGTATGTATTTTGCAAATATTCTATGTCTACAATGCTCTGCACGGAGCTACTCTAGCTAATTGCTCCCACTTTCAATATGTATCCAGATTGAGACTTAGAGTCATCTGGATCAGTGTGAAAAACTTGCACCGAGGTAACTTTTTACGACGGGCTCTTTTATCACCTCCATAATCGAGAAATATTTCCTTAGTCCTCACTAAAGATATTCTTGACCAATGTCACTACTCCTAGATCACTATTGTACTCCCTTGCCAAATACAGAGCAAGGTATACAATAGGTCTGGTACATAGCATAACATACTTTATAGAACCTATGACTGAGGCATAGGGAATGACTTTTCATTCTCTTTCTATTTTCTGCTGTGGTCAGGATTTGAGTCTTACTCAATTTCATACCTTTGCAACACAGGCAAGAACTCTTTCTTTGACTGTTCCATTTTGAACTACTTCAAAATCTTGTCAAGGTATGTACTCATTTAAAATCTTATCAAGCGTCTTGATCTATCTCAATAGATCTTGATGCTCAATATGTAAGTAGCTTTACTGAAGTCTTTCTTTTAAAGAACTCCTTTCAAACACTCCTTTATGCTTTGCAGAATAATTCTACATTATTTCCGATCAACAATATGTCATTCACATATACTTATCAGAAATGCTATAGTGCTCCCACTCACTTTCTTGTAAATACAGGCTTCACCGTAAGTCTGTACAAAACTATATGCTTTGATCAACTCATCAAAGCGTATATTCCAACTCCGAGATGCTTGCACCAGTCCATAGATGGATTGCTGGAGCTTGCACACTTTGTTAGCACCTTTAGGATTGACAAAACCTTCTGATTGTATCATATACAACTCTTCTTTAATGAATCCATTAAGGAATGCAGTTTTGACATCCATTTGCCAGATTTCATAAAATGTGGCAATTGCTAACATGATTCGGATAGACTTTAAGCATCGCTACAGTTGAGGAAATCTCATTGTAGTCAACACCTTGAACTTGTCAAAAACCTTTTGGGACAAGTCGAGCTTTGTAGATAGTAACACTACTATCAGGGTCTGTCTTCCTCTTGAAGATCCATTTAATCTCAATTGCTTGCCGATCATCGGGCAAGTCAACCAAAGTCCACACTTTGTTCTCATACATGGATCCCATCTCAGATTTCATGGCTTCAAGCCATTTTGCGGAATCTGGGCTCACCATCGCTTCTTCAAAGTTCGTAGGTTTGTCATGTTTTAGTAACATAACTTCCAGAACAGGATTACCATACCACTCTAGTGCGGATCTTACTCTGGAAGACCTACGAGGTTCTGTAGTAACTTAATCTGAAGTTTCATGATCATCATCATTAACTTCCTCACTAATTGGTGTAGGAATCACTGGAACTGATTTCTGTGATGTACTACTTTCCAATAAGGGAGCAGGTACAGTTACCTCATCAAGTTCTACTTTCCTCCCACTCACTTCTTTCAAGAGAAACTTCTTCTCTAGAAAGGATCCATCTTAGCAACGAATAACTTGCCTTCGGATCTGTGATAGAAGGTGTACCCAATAGTTACCTTTGGGTATTCTATGAAGATGCACTTCTCCGATTTGGGTCCGAGCTTATCAGGTGAAAACTTTTTCACATAAGCATCGCAGCCCCAAATTTTAAGAAACGACAACTTTGGTTTCTCGCCAAACCACAGTTCATAAGGCGTCGTCTCAACGGATTTTGATGGTGCCCTATTTAAAGTGAATGCAGCTGACTTTAATGCATAACCCCAAAACGATAGTGGTAAACCGGTAAGAGACATCATAGATTGCACTATATCCAATAAAGTACTGTTATGACGTTCAGACACACCATTAAGCTGTGGTGTTCCAGGTGGCATGAATTTGTGAAACTATTCCACATTGTTTTAATTGAAGACCAAACTCGTAACTCAAATATTTGTCTCCGCGATCAAATTGCAGAAACTTTATTTTCTTGTTACGATAATTCTCCACTTCACTCTGAAATTCTTTGAACTTTTCAAATGTTTCAGACTTGTGCTTCATTAAGTAGATATACTCATATCTGCTCAATTCATCTTGTGAAGGTCAGAAAATAACGATACCCGCCACAAGCATCAACACTCATTGGACCGTATACATCGGTATGTATTATTTCCATCAAGTCAGTAGCTCGTTCCATTGTTCCGGAGAATGGAGTTTTAGTCATCTTGCCCAAAAGGCACGGTTCGCAAGCATCAAATGATCCATAACCAAGTGATTCCGAAAATCCATCTTTATGGAGTTTCTTCATGCGCTTTACACCGATATGACCCAAACGGCAGTGCCTCAAATAAGTTGCACTATCATTATCAACTTTGCATCTTTGGCATCAATATTATGAATATGTGTATTACTACGATCGAGATCCAACAAACTATTTTCATTGGGTGTATGACCATCGAAGGTTTTATTCATGTAAATAGAACAACAATTATTCTTTGACTTTAAATGAATAACTGTATCGCAATAAACATGATCAAATCATATTCATGCTCAACGCAAACGCTAAATAACATTTATTTAGGTTTAACACTAATCTCGAAAATATAGGGAGTGTGTGATGATGATCATATCAATCTTGGAACTATTTCCAACACTCATCGTCACTTCCCCTCAACTAGTGTCTGTTTATTATGTAACTCCTGTTTCGAGTTACTAATCTTTAGCAACCGAACAAGTATTAAATACTCAGCGGTTACTATAAACTCTAGTAAGGCACATATCAAACACCTGTATATAAAACATACCCTTGTTCACTTTGCCATCCTTCTTATCCACCAAATATTTAGGGCATTTCCGCTTCCAGTGACCATTTCCTTTGCACTGTAAGCACTCAGTTTCAGGCTTTGGTCCAGCTTTGGTCTTCTTCATGGGAGTGACAACTTGTTTGCCATTCTACTTGAAGTTTCCCTTTCTTTCCCTTTTCCCTTTTCTTGAAACTAGTGGTCTTGTCAATCATCAACACTTGATGCTCTTTTTTGATATCTACCTTCGTCGATTTCAGCATCACGAAGAGCTCGGGAATCGTTTTCGTCATCCCTTGCATTATAGTTCATCACGAAGTTCTACTAACTTGGTGGTGGTGACTTGAGAATTCTGTCAATCACTATCTTATCTGGAAGATTAACTCCCACTTGATTCAAGCGATTGTAGTACCCAGACAATCTGAGCACCTGCTCACTAGTTGAGCGATTCTCCTCCATCTTTTAGCTATAGAACTTGTTGGAGACTTCATATCTCTTCAACTCGGGTATTTGCTTGAAATATTAACTTCAATTCTGGAACATCTCATATGGTCCATGATGTTCAAAACATCTTTGAAGTCCCGATTCTAAGCTGTTAAGCATGGTGCACTAAACTATCAAGTAGTCATCATATTGAGCTAGCCAAACGTTCATAACGTCTGCATCTGCTCCTGTAATAGGTCTGTCACCTAGCGGTGCATTAAAGACATAATTCTTCTGTGCAGCAATGAGGATAAACCTCAGATCACGGATCCAATCCGCATCATTGCTACTAACATCTTTCAACACAATTTTCTCTAGGAACATATCAAAATAAACATATGAAAGCAACAACACAAGCTATTGATCTACAAAATAATTTGCAAAATACTACCAGGACTAAGTTCATGATAAATTTAAGTTCAATTAATCATATTACTTAAAAACTCCCACTTAGATAGACATCCCTCTAATCTTCTAAGTGATTACGTGATCCATATCAACTACACCATGTCCGATCATCACATGAGATGGAGTAGTTTCAATGGTGAACATCATTATGTTGATCATATCTACTATATGATTCACGCTCGACCTTTCGGTCTCCGTGTTCCGAGGCCATATCTGTATATGCTAGGCTCGTCAAGTTTAACCCGAGTATTCCGCGTGTGCAACTGTTTTGCACCCGTTGTATTTGAACGTAGAGCCTATCACACCCGATCATCACGTGGTGTCTCAGCACGAAGAACTTCCGCAACGGTGCATACTCAGGGAGAACACTTCTTGATAATTAGTGAGAGATCATCTTAAAATGCTACCGTCAATCAAAGCAAGATAAGATGCATAAAGGATAAACATCACATGCAATCAATATAAGTGATATGATATGGCCATCATCATCTTGTGCTTGTGATCTCCATCTTCGAAGCACCGTCGTGATCACCATCGTCTCCAGCGCGACACCTTGATCTCCATCGTAGCATCGTTGTCGTTACGCCATCTATTGCTTATACGACTATCGCTACCGCTTAGAGATAAAATAAAGCAATTACAGGGCGTTTGCATTTCATACAATAAAGCAACAACCATATGACTCCTGCCAGTTGCCGATAACTTTGGTTACAAAACATGATCATCTCATACAATAAAATATAGCATCACGTCTTGACCATATCACATCACAACATGCCCTGCAAAAACAAGTTAGACGTCCTTTACTTTGTTGTTGCAAATTTTACGTGGCTGCTACGGGCTTTAGCAAGAACCGTTCTTACCTACGCATAAAAACCACAACAATAGTTCGTCAAGTTGGTGCTGTTTTAACCTTCGCAAGGACCTGGCGTAGCCACACTCGATTCAGCTAAAGTGAGAGAGAGAGACACCCGCCAGCCACCTTTAAGCACGAGTGCTCGCAACGGTGAAACCAGTCTCGCGTAAGCGTACGCGTAATGTCGGTCCGGGCCGCTTCATCTCACAATACCGCCGAACCAAAGTATGACATGCTGGTAAGCAGTATGACTTGTATCGCCCACAACTCACTTGTGTTCTACTCATGCATATAACATCAACGCATAAAACCTAGGCTCGGATGCCACTGTTGGGGAACGTAGTAATTTCAAATAAATTTCCTACGCGCACACAAGATCATGGTGATGGCATAGCAACGAGAGGAGAGAGTGTTGTCCACGTACCCTCGTAGACCGTAAGCGGAAGTGTTATGACAACGCGGTTGATGTAGACGTACGTCTTCACGATCCGACCGATCCAAGTACCGAACGTAGGACACCTCCGAGTTCAGCACACGTTCATCTCGATGATGATCCCCGGACTCCGATCCAGCAAAGTGTCGGGGATGAGTTCCGTCAGCACGACGGCGTGGTGATGATGATGATGCTCTACCGGCGCAGGGCTTCGCCTAAACTCCGCGACGATATGACCGAGGTGGAATATGGTGGAGGGGAGCACCGCACACGGCTAAGGAATGATCCGTAGATCAACTTGTGTGTTATGGGGTGCCCCCTGCCCCCGTATATAAAGGAGGGAGGGGGAGGTGCGGCCGGCCCTAGGAGGGGGCGCGCCAAGGGGAGTCCTACTCCCACCGGGAGTAGGACTCCCTCCTTCCTTGTTGGAGTAGGAGAAGGGGGGAAAGAGGGGGAGAAGAGGAAGGAAAGGGGGCCGCACCCCTTGTCCAATTCGGACCAGAGGGGGGCTGCGCGCCTCCTTCCTTTCGGCCTCTCTCCTCTATTCCCGTATGGCCCAATAAGGCCCATATACTCCCCGGCGAATTCCCGTAACTCTTCGGTACTCCGAAAAATACCCGAATCACTCGGAACCTTTCCGAACTCCGAATATAGTCGTCCAATATATCGATATTTACGTCTTGACCATTTCGAGACTCCTCGTCATGTACCCAATCTCATCCGGGACTCCGAACTCCTTCGGTACATCAAAACTCATAAACTCATAATATAACTGTCATCGAAACCTTAAGCGTGCGGACCCTACGGGTTCGAGAACAATGTAGACATGACCTAGAACTATTCTCGGTCAATAACCAATAGCGAAACCTGGATGCTCATATTGGCTCCCACATATTCTACGAAGATCTTTATCGGTCAAACCGCATAACAACATACGTTGTTCCCTTTGTCATCGGCATATTACTTGCCCGAGATTCGATCGTTGGTATCCAATGCCTAGTTCAATCTCGTTACCGGCAAGTCTCTTTACTCGTTACATAATGCATCATTCCGTAACTAACTCATTAGCTACATTGCTTACAAGGCTTATAGTGATGTGCATTACCGAGAGGGCCCAGAGATACCTCTCCGACAATCGGAGTGACAAAACCTAATCTCGAAATACGCCAACCCAACATGTACCTTTGGAGACACCTGTAGTACTCCTTTATAATCACCCAGTTACGTTGTGACGTTTGGTAGCACCCAAAGTGTTCCTCCGGTAAACGGGAGTTGCATAATCTCATAGTTACAGGAACATGTATAAGTTATGAAGAAAGCAATAGCAACATACTAAACGATCAAGTGCTAGGCTAACGGAATGGGTCATGTCAATCACATCATTCTCCTAATGATGTGATCCCGTTAATCAAATGACAACTCTTTTGTCCATGGCTAGGAAACATAACCATCTTTGATTAATGAGCTAGTCAAGTAGAGGCATACTAGTGACGTTATGTTGGTCTATGTATTCACACATGTATTATGTTTCCGGTTAATACAATTCTAGCATGAATAATAAACATTTATCATGAAATAAGGAAATAAATAATAACTTTATTATTGCCTCTAGGGCATATTTCCTTCACTCTTTTGCTCTTGTTTCATAAATAGGCTTAAACAACACCCAGGTTTTCAGCAAATATTATAACTAACCATGTCAATAATAACTCCTAAAAATTATATTAGCTCATATCAATGACATAATCAACTAGAGAGAAATAATAAAACATCTCAAATAGGAACACATTGTCAAAACAACCATGATATAATATGACAATAGTGGTATCTCGCTAGCCCTTTCTGAGACCGCAAAACATAAATGCAGAGCACCCCCAAAGTTCAAGCAGTGACTAAACATTGTAATTCATGGTAGAAAAGATCCAGTCATGATGCACCCAACATTATCTACACACAATGCATCGGCATGACAACAGTGCTCTCAGGTTCTGGCGCTTATTTGAGAAGGTGATGATGTTGGGGAACATAGCATGCAATTTCAAAAAAATCCTACGATCACGCAAGATCTATCTAGGAGATGCATAGCAACGAGAGGGGGAGAGTGTGTCCACGTACCCTCGTAGACCGAAAGCGAAAGCGTTAGTTAGCGCGGTTGATGTCGTCGAACGTGTTCACGATACAACCGATCCAAGTACCGAACGTACGGCACCTCCGTGTTCCACACATGTTCGTCTCGATGACGTCCCTTGAACTCTTGATCCAGTAGAGGGTCTGATGTCTACTATGCAGCTTTATTATTGTAGACACATGTTGGGCCTCCAAGCGCAGAGTTTTGTAGGACAGTTGCAATTTTCCCTCAAGTGGATGACCTAAGGTTTATCAATCTGTGAGAGGTGTAGGATGAAGATGGTCTCTCTCAAACAACCCTACAACCAAATACAAGAAATCTCGTGTCCCCAACACACCCAATACAATGACAAATTGTATAGGTGCCCTAGTTCGGCGAAGAGATGGTGATAAAAGTGTAATATGGATGGTAGAAATATATTTTTATAATCTGAATAAATAAAAACAACAAGGTAGCAAATAGTAAACGGGCACAAAAACGGTGTTGCAATGCTTAAAAATGAGGCCTAGGGTCCATACTTTCGCTAGTGCAACCTCTCAACAATGCTAACATAGTTGAATCATATGATTATCCCTCAAAGTGCAATAAAGAATCACTCCCGAGTTCCTATTAGCAGAGAACAAAAGATAGGAATTGTTTGTAGGTCACGAAACCACCTCAAAGCTATTCTTTTCGTTCGATCTATTCAAGAGTTCATACTAAAATAACACAAAGCTATTTTTTCCGTTCGATCTATTCTAGAGTTCGTACTAGAATAACACCAAAGCAAGTTCATATTCATAATACTCAATCCACACAAAGAACTAAAAAGAGACCCCAAAGTTTTCGTTGGAGAAAAACATGCATCAACCCCTATGCATAGATTACCCCAATATCACCGCGGGAATCCGCGAGTTGAATGCCATAACACATATCAAGTGAATCAATAAGATACCTCATTGTCACCTCAAGTATTCATATTGCAAGACATATATCATGTGTTCTCATCTCTGAATATTCAATCCGACAAGACAAAACTTTGAAGGGTAAAGATTCAATTCATCATAACAAGAGTATACATGGGAGAAGCATCATATGATCCGACTATATTAACAAAGCCCATGGTATAGATCACGAGAGAGAGAGATCAAACACATAGCTACTAGTACAAACCCTCAACCCCGAGGGTGGACTACTCCCTTCTCATCGTGGTGGCCGCCGGGATGATGAAGATGGCCATCGAAGATGATTCCACCCACCGGCAGGGTGCCGGAACGGGGTCTAGATTGGTTTTCGTGGATACAGAGACCTTGCAGTGGCGAAACTTCTAATCTAGGTCTACCCCCAAGGGTTTTGGAATATTTGGGAATTTATAGTGCAAAGAGGGGGTGCGGGAGGCCACTGAGGTGGGAACAACCCACCTGGGTGCGCTAGGGGGCCCTGGTGCGCCCTGGTGGGTTGTGCCCCCTCGGGGCACCCCCGAGGTGCAGCTTGGGCCCATTGGGTCCTTCTGGTCTAGAAAAAATCTCCAAAAAAGTTACGCGGTGTTTGTACTCCGTTTGATATTGATTTCATGCGATGTAAAAAACAAGCAAAAAACAGTAACTGACACTGGGCACTGGGTCAATAGGTTAGTCCAAAAAATGATATAAAGTTGCTATAAAATGATTGTAAAATATCCAAGAATGATAAAATAACAACATGAATACTTCATGCATTATATATACATTGGAGACGTATCAGCATCCCAAGCTTAATTCCTACTCGTCCTCGAGTAGGTAAATGATAATTGAAATAATTTATGAAGTGTGAATGCAAGCAAAGTGCATAAGTTTGATCAATGACAATTTCAATCACTCTTCCTAGCATCATAACAACAATTCTTTCTCATAATATTTTTCATGTTATAGTAGCAACCAATTCACATGTTAAGGTTCAAACAATAAATTCTCTTAAAACTCAATAACCTATGTTCTTAGTCACCAAGCAATTGCAATTCAACTTATTCAACAGAGTCTAAGTAAGAGCTCCACATACTCAACCATCATATAGTCTTCTATGATTGCTAACACTCACCGCATACACATGAGCAAAATGTTTCAATTGGACACATAGAAAGATAGGGGCTTATAATTTTGCCTCCCAACGTATTCAACTTTGGGTGATGTCAACAATAATAACTCATGCTACCCTTATTCAGCTGGACATATGTGCCTAGATCTTTCCTCACCACATGATGCTTGCCAAAGGAGAAAAATAAAAAGGAATAGAGAGAAAAACTTTGACTCTTGCATGAAAGTAAATACATAAAAGTAAAAGATAGGCCCTTCGCAGAGGGAAGCAGAGGTTGCCATGCACTTATTTGTTTGTCTGCTCAACCCCTTAGTGCAAAAGAATGCCACATTATATTGCCCCTTATGATAGCAACCTTTATTATGCAGTCTGTCGCTTTTATTCTTTGCCATCACAAGTTCGTACAATGCTCAATTTTCTGTTACACTAAATGATCTAACACTTTTAGAAGCAATTTTTATTGCCTTATTGCACCGATGACAACTTACTAGAAGGATCTTGCTCAATCCTTAGGTAGGTATGGTGGACTCTTGAAAATAAGATTTGGGTTTAAGGGTTTTTGGATGCACAAGTAGTATCTCTACTTGGTGCAGAATTTTTGGCTAGCAAGGATGGGGGGCAAGCACCACATGTTGAAGGATCTATGACAATACAACTTCGATGTGAATATGAGCAAACATAAATCATTACGTTGTCTTCCTTGTCCAACCTCAACAATTTTGGCATATAATATTTTGATGGGGGCTCACAATCACAAAATATTTCCAAGATAGTATATTTGCATGTGAAAGTTCTCTTCCTTATACTAATTATTCGTGAATTGCTTGTATGACCAATATTGTGATTGTCAAGCTTCAAAAGATTTCACTTTTTAAACCCAATGTGAAGCTACCACTAGGCATGATATGATTTCAGCTTCATGACATTCAATTTATTCAGCAATTTACTCATAGGATATAAGTGAAGCTCAAGAGTAAATGACAAAATAATCCAAAAAGATATAAGTGAAGATCATGCGAGTAGTTAAGTAAATAGATAGCTATGTAAGGGCTTTCTCTTTATTTAAAATTTTCAGATCTAAGTACTTTATAGAACAGCAAGCAAAAACAAAATAAAATGACATTCCAAGGATATCACACATTATGTGAAGAAGCAAAAACTTAGGCTCAACCGATACTAACCGATAATTGTTGAAGAAGAAAGGTGGGATGCCTACCGGGGCATCCCCAAGCTTAGATGCTTGAGACTTTTTGAAATATTATTTTGGGATACCTTGGGCATCCCCAAGCTTGAGCTTTTGTGTCTCCTTAATTCCTTTTATATCACAGTTTCCCTAAATCTCAAAAACTACATCCACATAAAACTCAACGAGAACTCGTGAGATAAGTTAGTATAAACCAATGGAAAACCTTATCATTCTCTACTGTAGCAAATCACGAAAATTATTATTCAACATTGAATACTAAATTCCTCTGCATATTTAATAGTCCTATCCTCAAATAGAATCATCAAACAAGCAAACATATGCAAACAATGCAAACATAACAGCAATCTGCCAAACCAGTACAGTCTGTAAAGAATGCAAGATTCATCATACTTACCTAACTTGAAAAATTATGAGAAAAATACTAAACTGTAGAAAATTTATCAGAGCTTATTTTGCAAAACGTTTCAACAATTTATCGTATTCTGACTTTTCTAGGGAATTTTTGCAACATTGATAAACTTTCTGTTTTCAAACAGCAACAAGTATACTTGCAAAATAAGCATGGCAAAGGCTATCATTGCCACTTTTATATTGAAATAAAAGATGCAAAACATTATTCCAAATAGCAGCAAGAAAATCCTAGCAAAATAAATTGATGCTCCAAGCAAAACACATATCATGTGACGAATGAAAACATAGCTCAAAGTGAGGTTACCGATAATGTTGGAGACGAAAGAGGGGATGCCATCCGGGGCATCCCCAAGCTTAGTTGCTTGGATCTTCCTTGAATATTACCTTGGGGGTGCCTTGGGCATACCCAATCTTAGGGTCTTTTCACTCCTTATTCTCCTCATATCGACATCTCACCCAAAACTTGAAAACTTCAATCACACAAAACTTAACGGAACCTTGTGAGATAGGTTAGTATGATAAAGAGCAAACAATTTCACTTTAGGTACTATCAAAGACAAGATTCATAATTGTTTCCACAATTACTTCTGTAGCATATAATTTCCACAATTTATATTGAGCAATATAAGCCATAGAAACAATGAAACAAGCAAACTATGCATTGAAAACAAAATCTATCAAAAACAGAACAATCTGTAGTAATCTATACTCAAACCATACTTATGAAACTCCAACAATTATGAAATAAATTGGACCATGTGAGAAATTTGTGTATTAATCTTATGCAAAAAGAATCAACTCAAAAGCACTCTTATGTTAAAAATGAGAGCTATTTTCATGAGCGCAAGAGTTTTTGTTTTTCAGCAAGATCAAATCAACTATCACCCAACATGATCCCAAAGGCTTTACTTGGCACTTTATTGAAATAAAGACAATAAAACATGATTACTACAGTAGCCTAATCATGTGAACATACAAAAACAGTAGGTAAAAGTGTTGGGTTGTCTCCCAACAAGTGCTTTTCTTTAATGCCTTTTAGCTAGGCATGATGAGTTCAATGACGCTCGCATTTAAACCATTAAAGAGGCTAGCCAACTCGCATGGAGGAGGCTCCCCTAATTTGCACCTTCATTGGCCATTGGATCTTGGTCCAAACACGTTTTGGATGTTGGATCAGGACCCAGGTCTGTGTTATTACTTTTGACCGTATGGTTGTTTTTCCGCGTCCATGACTAGTGGGCTCGTCCGAGCTTTCTATTGGCTGGGTGAACTCCTAGCGGGTGCGAACGAGTGTATCCTCGCGCGCCGCATGTCTTCCTCTACCCCAAACCCTACACCCACCCCACCCCAATCCCTCCAACCGCCGCTGCCCCACCCATGTTTCCCCTCCACCCATCCTCTCTCTCCTCTCCTCCTTCCTTGTCCGCGCGCGCACATCACCTAGCGCTCACGCGCTCGGCTCCCGGACCAGCCGCCGCCGCACCGATGGGGCTTGTCCACCGCGGGTTTCCACGGGGAAGGAGCAGCGACCGGGGTAGGCCCCAGGTGGCGCACACTTCATGGGGAGGCAAGGAACTAGGAGGTGATGGGGTCAGATCTGGTGGTGCTGGGTCGGAGCTCGATCCCTCGCCTCCCGAACCAGCCGTCGCCACGCCGCTGGGGCTCGTCCGCCGTGGGTTTCCATGGTGAATCACCACAACAACAGCACACCTCCCTCCTTCCTCCTTGTCGCCAGAGCCGCCGCACCTCTCCTTCCTCATTGCTTGCACCCCTGCCGCGGCGCGCATCCCTCCCCTTTCGATCTAATTTCATTCTTGTTTCACATGTTGGTTTGGTTGGCAAGATACATTGCAGCGCCGACTGCAATAGCTAGGGTTGGCATTGGTGATGTCTGTAGGTATTTTCATCCTTGCCAGTCACACATTTCCTAGGTTTGGTCAATGTCTCTGGAGCTAATGTATTATCCTTTGATTTCTCCTATATTTTCCTTCCTGATTTTGTTTGATGATTTGCCAGGTTATGGGATTGGATCTCCCTTTTCTAAGATTCTTAGCTGATAAGTATATTGTGCGGAAAAGTCTCTACATAATGATGTTGTGCACATCCAAATCCAAGCAATGTAAGTGACCTAGCATTTCACTAGTGGTATGGTACATCTCATACAATTTCTGAATTCCAATACCGTTCCTGTGTAGCCGGATACTCCATGGGGCAAAGTTGAAGCTTTGTACATCACTTCTCTCCTTGTTTATTAATGTTTCTTCATGTTTGGCAGTGATATGGGGTTCCATGTACTTGATAGATGCATTCCTTATCTTTATGTGTTCCATCTATGTATATATGTTTCTGCCCACAAATGTATTTATGAGCTGACTCCATTTTGTACCGCTTTTTCTGTGGCAATTTGAAAAGGACCCTTCCATGGTGCTCAACCACCGTTCGATTTCGAGGGAGGATAGGAGACCCCGACGAAAACGAGCATCCTAGCAGCGAACCCAAGGATGCACGGTGATTACGCTAGGTCCATGCTCCAGTTCTTCTATTGGGTGAGATTCTTCACTCTTCTTGTCAAGGAAATGTTCATGTCTAGCTAGGTTCCTACAAAGGGGAATCTTTTTGTTTCTTCAGTTGACCAGATGCTCGGATCTAGCTGGGCTTTCATATAGAAATTTTGTCCTCTTTTTAAGTTTGTTGGGTACCTCAGCTTAGTTTCTGCAAAGTGGATTTTTGTTTGTTACTGCCCAGGAGATGCTCTCGGATCTAGCTATATTCCTAGAAGTTTTTTGTCGGCTTTCTTAGTTTGTTTGGTACCTAGATCTTTCCTCGTCGAGAAGGGGATAGATTTGTCTTGGAGCTCCTTTTCTCTTTATAGAGGATTCTTTTGTTCCTTTGCTTGATTTGGTGCCTGGCGTGGGTAATGGGGACAGGCGACCACGGGTGGATTTTGGGGAGGCGCCAAGATGAGCTTCCCCATCGCTCTTCATCTCTCTCTCTAAACACATCTATGCAAGATTTCTGTAGCGCAAATGCCCCCGTACCATGTAAGCATTCCCGTTCCCTTTTCATTGTCATGGAAAGACATGGATTGGAGGTGGTGCCATTCATCAGTAGATATTCAACCATTGCCATTCCCTTCTCAACATCACAAGAGGATACCTCTGTACCTAATGCACACCATTAGTTTGATATCTATTGTATTAGTGCAATTACTTGTACAGACCATTGTTTGGTGTGCAGGGAGCCCTTCTAATTGGTGATCTATGTGTGTTTTCTTTTCTTTCTATGCTGTAGCAGCCTAGCAGGCATGGTTTAACCATAGGATTCCAGTTACTCTATGTTTTGGGTGTCAATTAAATAGGCCGTTTTAGGCTATGCCTTACATTCTTTTCATACTCTGCCAATTAATAGCATCCATTTTAAACCACAGGCTACTCCCCCAATGGTGAATATCCCCTACAGAATGGTGCTGGATGTCCTTTTAGAATCTTTGGGCCTGCCAGTGGCTGAGTATCGAACCAAAGCATGCAAGGGTGGTTTGAAGTTACAAAGAACCCCATTTTCGTTCAGATATGCACGCCTTTTTGTGATCCAAAGTCTTTGCATTTAGGTTTATATTATTGATTTGGGTTTAGTTGTGTAGATCAAAACTGTAATCTTACATGTAGATTGGATAGATTAATTCTCACTTTGAGGACTCTATTTTTTTCATCGGAATGTTTTTTCATGTGGCCCAAGAACTTCGCTATGATGTTTTTCAAGTGCCTTTCCATGTCTTCTTATTTTGCTAATTCAGAGTCGAGTAGAGATATCATACTCCACCCTTTCTTCTGTTGTAAATAATTATCCATCCTACTTCATTGTCTTAGTATTTGTATAGATAACACTCACTATTCCTTTGTTCTGTCAGGCGTTCGCTCAATCCATGTGCTTGGGATTTTTTTGATTGTTGGACCTCAAAGCTGATGCAATAGTGCACGAACTTGCCAAAAGGTACACATTGACTTGGTTACTACATCTAAATCAATAAAAGAGTTTCTGATTAACCTATGAGAGGTTGTTAAGTACCTAAGAGATCACATTGAATGGTTTATTGGCCTAATAAGTTCTATTTGAGCGTAAAACTAATAAGCATGTCCAAGGATGCATCTTTTTTTATCAGTTATGACAAGAGTGTAAATACCATTGATGCTTGGTATAGAACAATTAACAAAACACTAAGTTGATGATCAGTATTTTGGTGTTTCTTATTGTTTATCTTGGTCTCCACTGTTTATCTTGATTTACAATGCTGAAGGTGGCTGAAATGCACACTAATTGGCGTTATGTTCCGATTTATGGTTCTGCCACATTAAAGATTGATATATAATAATTGTATATGAAAATAAAGTCCTTTGCTATGCAAATAACACTTGGTTTAAATCGGGAACTCGTGCCAAGGATTGAGTCATAGCTTTTGTATGCGTCCCTATCACTATCACTCATGCTTTTGTTTTTGATACAGATCTGCAAATGGTAGGCATTCTTATGCGTATCCGCTTCACTCTTCTTCCTTACATGACATGCAAGGTTATCATTAGTTTAGATTAAAGCAATTGTTGTGATCAGGCAGAGCATCAACATTTGAGATACAAATATAGACGCACTAGAAAACCCATGCATATAATTTGATGGCAAAGAGACCAGAGAACACATGAATGATGTTATCTTGATGATGGTGCCTTAAACTACTACACCTAGCGTATTTCAAATGCAATACCTGCCAATCTGGATCTACCGAAATTCTCCTATATAGTTATACACCTCAGGCTTCAACAATTTTACTTGCAAATACACTAACCATTAATTAACAATGACAATATGGATGCTCTTATCTTAGAATATGCTCTAAAACCTGAAAAATATGATAATGAACCTATCTCATCCTTACCACCAGGACACTCTGTTTATCAGGGTCATTTCAATTTTCAAGTGTCATCAGTGATACATGGATGGATGGTGTCGTCACTGCTCCGCTGCCCCATGTTTTGGTTGTTTTGGTCCACGGTCGAGGCAAGGTTAGATTTGTTCTGATTGCTAGCCAGTTTGTGGGGTTTTCCTTTGGATCTCATTGTAAAAAATGTGGTTTTAATACAGTTTATACCGCAATATCCTGCTGGTTTGTTTCATGCTTGATTGAGTGCTCATGTGCCATTGGTTCATATCCATGTTTGTAAAGGCTTTATTGCTCCATTAACATGACTTTCTTTAGTTAAATGTGGTTCTAACCTGGTTTGTAAAGAAATATCAATGTTGAATACCATGATCCCGTTGGTTAGGTGCGCTTCTAATCTGAATTGTGGTTGCTGAGTGCCTTCTTTTTTACTACCTTTCATTGGTGTATATGCAAGCTATAGAGGTTTCTTGAACAATCTAGTTATAGCTTTATTCTCTTATTTTCTTGCTCATGCCATGTTGTTTTAGTTACCAGAAATATAAACAGGCCATGTGAAAATAAGCAAGCTTCTTATTGGGATATATTTTTGTGACACTGTGTTTTGTACAACAAAAGCTTTTTCCTGCTATGTAAATAACATTTCGTGTCCAAAATCTTACTGAACTCACGGTTTGTTACCTATATTACTGGTTTGCATGCTTTAAGAAGGTGATTATAACATGTTTGCATTCATATCTCTGGACATCTGCGATGATTTTTTTGTTAATTGCTCATGCCTTATTTTAGAAAACCAAATCTGCACACCATGTCAATATGCTTCATGATGAAACCACTTGCTTTCATATGTATTGGACTACTGCATCATTGTCTTCGTCAACAGGAGGACGAAATCAGTAGTAGCACCAACCGGCCAGTGAGGAAGGCTGCTCGGATCTGCTGACGTGCCCATATGCCACTTCCATAGGGCTTTTCGGCCACTTAGAGAACTTCTGGTGGCCATAAGCAATCTTAGTTGCTCACTGTGATAATCTGAATGTATGCAGTTTCCCTGTTTGCATGTGTGCTTTGGTGTCTTTCCTGGTATATTCTCAGTCTATGGAATGGTCATATTAGGCATGTAGTTTATTTTAATTTCTGTATAAAAGCTTGGTACCAACATACAAATATGATTATTTTTTCAATTTCTCAGTGTGGTAACCATATTTTCAACTAAAAAAAATGCTTCCTTAACTGGTCTATACATATTATACAAATATCATTTTTTCAAACTCAGATTCCTTGCATGATTAACATATTATTTTTAATATAGCATGATTTAACACATGTGCTTTATACTACCAATATCGATATGTCCTTGCAAAATGAAACTATTTTCATCGACAACATGGCTTTAACGGGTCTCTGCGCCATTTGGCGCAACGGGTCAACTAGTAAAAGATAAAGATTGAAACATAACAAGAGCATCATGAAGCATATGAATAGCACATTTAAGCCTAACCCGCTTCCTATGCATAGGGATTTTGTGAGCAAATAATTCATGGGAACAAGAATCAACTATCATAGGAAGGCAAAACAAGTATAACTTCAAAATTTTGAACACATAGAGAGGAAACGTGATATTATTGCAATTCCTACAAGCATATGCTCCTCCCTCATAATAATTTTCAGTAGCATCATGAATGAATTCAACAATATAGCTATCACATAAAGCATTCTTTTTATGATACATAAGCATAGAAAATTTATTACTCTCCACACAAGCAAACTTATTCTCATGAATAGTAGTGGGATCAAACTCAACAAAATAACTATCATGTGATTGAAAATTAAAATCATGATGACAAGTTCCATGGTTATCATTATTCTTTATAGCATACATGTCATCACCATAATCATCATAGATAGGAGGCATGCTTTCATCATAATAAATTTTCTCATCAAAACTTGGGGGACTGAAAATATCATCTTCATCAAACATAGCATCCCCAAGCTTGTAGCTTTGCATATCATCAAGATCATGGATATTCAAAGAATTCATACTAACAATATTGCCATCATGCTCATCATTCATGCCAATCATTTTATTAAATTCTTCTTCCATCAATTGAGCACAATTTTCCGAACCATCATTTTCAAGAAAGATATAATAAAGATGATCAATAATATGATGCAACCTTAATTCCATTTTTTGTAGTTTTCTTATATAAACCAAACTAGTGATAAAACAAGAAACTAAAATATTCAGTTGCAAGATCTAAAGATATACCTTCAAGCACTCACCTCCCCGGCAACGACACCAGAAAAGAGCTTCGTTGGCGGGATGTGAGTGCCGTTTTCCTAACCTCCCCGGCAACGGCGCCAGAAAAGAGCTTGATGTCTACTATGCAACTTTATTCTTGTAGACACGTGTTGGGCCTCCAAGCGCAGAGTTTTGTAGGATAGTAGCAATTTTCCCTCAAGTGGATGACCTATGATTTATTAATCCGTGAGAGGTGTAGGATGAAGATGGTCTCTCTCAAACGACCCTGCAACCAAATACAAGAAATCTCTTGTGTCCCCAACACACCCAATACAATGGAAAATTGTATAGGTACACTAGTTCGGCGAAGAGATGGTGATAAAAGTGTAATATGGATGGTAGAAATATATTTTTATAATCTGAATAAATAAAAACAGCAAGGTAGCAAATAGTAAACGGGCACAAAAATGGTGTTGCAATGCTTAAATATGAGGCCTAGGGTCCGTACTTTCGCTAGTGCAACCTCTCAACAATGCTAACATAGTTGGATCATATGATTATCCCTCAAAGTGCAATAAAGAATCACTCCCGAGTTCCTATTAGCGGAGAATAAAATATAGGAATTGTTTGTAGGTCACGAAACCACCTCAAAGCTATTCTTTCCATTCAATCTATTCAAGAGTTCGTACTAAAATAACATAAAGCTATTTTTTCCATTCGATCTATCCTAGAGTTCGTACTAGAATAACACCAAAGCAAATTCATATTCATAATACCCAATCCACACAAAGAACTATAAAGAGACCCCAAAGTTTCCGTCGGAGAAAAACGTGCATCAACCCCTATGCATAGATTACCCCAATATCACCGCAGGAATCCCCTAGTTGAATGCCATAACACATATCAAGTGAATCAATAAGATACCTCATGGTCACCTCAAGTATTCATATTGCAAGACATATATCATATTTTCTCATCTCTGAATATTCAATCTGACAAGACAAAACTTTGAAGGGTAAAGATTCAATTCATCATAACAAGAGTATACAGGGGAGAAACATCATATGATCCGACTATATTAACAAAGCCCATGATATAGATCACGAGAGAGAGAGAGAGAGAGAGAGAGAGAGAGAGATCAAACATATAGCTACTGGTACAAACCCTCAGCCCGAGGGTGGACTACTCCCTCCTCATCGTGGTGGCCGCCCGGATGATGAAGATGGCCACCGGAGATGATTCCCCCCTCCGGTAGGGTGCCGAAACGGTGCCTAGATTGGTTTTCGTGGATACAGAGGCCTTGCAGCGATGGAACTTCTGATCTAGGTCAACCCCAAGGGTTTCATAATATTTGGGAATTTATAGTGCAAAGAAGGGGTGCGGGAGGCCATTGAGGTGGGCACAACGCACCTGGGCGCGCTAGAGGGCCCTGGCGCCCTAGTGGGTTGTGCCCCGCTCGGGGCACCCCCAGGTGTAGCTTAGGCCCATTGGGATCCTTATGGTCCAGAAAAAATCTCCAAAAAGTTACGTGGTGTTTGGACTCCGTTTGATATTGATTTCTTGCTATGTAAAAAACAAGCAAAAAACAACAACTGACACTGGGCACCGGGTCAATAGGGTAGTCCAAAAAAATGATATAAAGTTGCTATAAAATGATTGTAAAACATCCAAGAATGATAAAATAATATCATGAATACTTCATAAATTATAGATACATTGGAGACGTATCAGGGTCAAGGGAGAGTTCCGTCAGCACGACAGCGTGGTGACGGTGTTGATGATGTGATCCACGCAGGGCTTTGCTTAAGCACTACGACGTTATGACCGGAGGAGTAAACTGTGGAAGCGGGCACTGCACACGGCTAAGAGAAATCTTGGTGTGCCTTTGGGGTGCCCCCTGCCCACGTATATAAAGGAGGGAGGGAGGAGGCGGCCGGCTTAGAGGGGGCGCACCAAGGGGGAGTCCTACTAGGACTCCCAGTCCTAGTAGGATTCCCCCTTCCTTTCCGGAGTAGGAGAAGGGGGAAGGAGGGAGAGAGAGAGGGAGAAGGAAAGGGGGGCACCCTCCCCTAGTCCAATTCGGTTTTGGCTAGGGGGGCGCGCGCCACCTCCTGGCCGCCGGCCTCCTCTTTCCACTAAGGCCCATGAAGGCCCAATACTCCTCCCGGGGGGTTCCAGAACCTCCTGGTACTCCGAAAAATGTCCGAACCTCTCCGAAACTTTTCTGGTGTCCGAACATAACCTTCCAATATATCAATCTTTACCTCTAGACCATTTAGAGACTCCTCGTGATGTCTGTGATCTCATCTGAGACTCCAAACAAACTTCGTTCATCAAAAACACATAACTCATAATACAAATCGTCATCAAACGTTAAGCGTGTGGACCCTACGGGTTCGAGAACTATGTAGACATGATCTAGACACATCTCCGATCAATAACCAATAGCGGAACCTAGATGCTCATATTGGTTGCTACATATTCTACGAAGATCTTTATCGGTCAAACCGCACAACAACATACGTTGTTCCCTTTGTCATCGGTATGTTACTTGCCCGAGATTCGATCGTCGGTATCATCATACCTAGTTCAATCTCGTTACCGGCAAGTCTCTTTACTCATTCTGTAATGCTTCATCCCGCAACTAACTCATTAGTCACATTGCTTGCAAGGCTTATAGTGATGAGCATTACCGAGAGAGCCTAGAGATACCTCTCTGATACACGGAGTGACAAATTCTATTCTCGATCTATGCCAACCCAACAAACACCTTTGAAGACACCTGTAGAGCATATTTATAATCGCCCAATTATGTTGTGATGTTTGATAGCACACAAGGTGTTCTTCCGGTATTCGGGAGTTGCATAATCTCATAGTCAAAGGGACATGTATAAGTCATGAAGAAAGCAATAGCAATAAAACTTAACGATCATTATGCTAAGCTAACGGATGGGTCTTGTCCACCACATCATTTTGTAATGATGTGTTCCCATTCATCAAATGACAACACATGTCTATGGTTAGGAAACATAACCATCTTTTATTAACGAGCTTGTCAAGTAGAGGCATACTAGGGACATTATGTTTTTTCTATGTATTCACACATGTACTAAGTTTCCGGTTAATACCATTCTAGCATGAATAATAAACATTTATCATGATATAAGGAAATATAAATAACAACTTTATTATTGCCTCTAGGGCATATTTCCTTCGGTCTCCCACTTGCACTAGAGTCAATAATCTAGTTCACACCAGCATGTGATTTAACACCAATAGTTCACATATGTATGTGATTAGCATCCATAGTTCACATCACCATGTGACCAGCACCCAAAGGGTTTACTAGAGTCAATAATCTAGTTCACATCGCTATGTGATTAGCACCCAAAGAGTACTAAGATGTGATCATGTTTTGCTCATGAGAGAATTTTAGCCAACGGGTCTGATACATTCAGAGCCGTATGTATTTTGCAAATTTTCTAGTTTTACAATGCTCAGCATGGAGCTACTCTAGCTAATTGCTCCCAATTTTAATATGTATCCAAATTGAGACTAAGAGTCATCTAGATCGGTGTAAAAGCTTGCATTGACGTAACTCTTTACGATGAACTCTTTATCACCTCCATAACCGAGAAATGTTTCCTTAGTCATCTAAAGATAATTTTGACCTGCTATTGATACGTCCATTTTGCATCATGCTTTTATATCAATATTTATTGCATTATGGGCTGTTATTACCCATTATATCTCAATACTTATGGCTATTCTCTCTTATTTTACAAGGTTTACCATGAAGAGGGGGAATGCCGACAGCTGGAATTCTGGCTGGAAAAGGAGCAAACGTTGGGAACCTATTCTGCACAACTCCAAAAGACCTGAGACTCCACGAAACAACTTTTTGGAATTATTAAGGAATTATGAGCAAAAGAAATAGGCCAGGGGGGCCACACCCTATCCAGGAGACAGGAGGGCGCCCCCCTAGGGGCGCGCCCCCTATCTCCTGGGCCCCCTGGCGGGCCTCCGGCGTCCATCTTCTGCTATATGAAGGGTTTTGTCCTCGAAAAATTCGTGGGCAAGCTTACGAGACGAAACTCCGCCGCCACGAGGCGGAACCTTGGCGGAATCAATCTAGGGCTCTGGCAGAGCTATTCTGTCGGGGACACTTCCCTCCGGGAGGGGGAAATCATCACCAACGATCCTCTCATCGCGAGGGGGTCAATCTCCATCAACATCTTCACCAGCACCAACTCATCTCAAACCCTATTTCATCTCTTGTATCCAATCTTGTATCCAAAACCACAAATTGGTACCTGTGGGTTGCTAGTAGTGTTGATTACTCCTTGTAGTTGATACTTATTGGTTTACTTGGTGGAAGATCATATGTTCAGATCCTTCATGCATATTATTACACCTTTGATTATGAACATGAATATGCTTTGTGAGTAGTTACGTTTGTTCCTGAGGACATGGGTGAAGTCTTGCTATTAGTAGTCATGTGAATTTGGTATTCGTTTGATATTTTGATGAGATGTATGTTGTCTCTCCTCTAGTGGTGTTATGTGAACGTCGACTACATGACACTTCACCATTATTTGGGCCTAGAGGAAGGCATAGGGAAGTAATAAGTGTTGGGGAATGTAGTAATTTCAAAAAAATTCCTACGCACACGCAAGATCATGGTGATGGCATAGCAACGAGAGGGGAGAGTGTTGTCCACGTACCCTCGTAGACCGTAAGTGGAAGTGTTAGCACAACGCGGTTGATGTAGTAGTACGTCTTCACGATCCGACCGATCCAAGCACCGAACGTACGGCACCTCCGAGTTCAGCACACGTTCAGCTCGATGACGATCCCCGGGCTCCGATCCAGCAAAGCTTCGGGGATGAGTTCCGTCAGCACGACGGCGTGGTGATGATGATGATGTTCTACCGGTGCAAGGCTTCGCCTAAACTCCACGATGATATGACCGAGGTGGAATATGGTGGAGGGGGCACCGCACACGGCTAAGGAACGATCCGTAGATCAACTTGTGTGTTATGGGGTGCCCCCTTGCTCCAGTATATAAAGGAGGGAGGGGGAGGTGCAGCCGGCCCCCTTGGGGTGCGCCTGGAGGAGTCCTACTCCCACCGGGAGTAGGACTCCCCCCTCTTGCCTTGGTGGAGAAGGAAAGGGGGGAGGGGAAAGAGGAAAGGGGGGCGCCTCCCCCCTTCCTTGTCCTATTCGGACTAGGGGGGGAGGGGGCACGCAGCCTGCCCTGGCCAGCCCTCCTCTTCTCCCTCATGGCCCACTAAGGCCCATTAACCCCCGGGAGGGTTCCGGTAACCCCCCGGTGTTCCGGTAAAATCCCGATTTCACCCGGAACCTTTCCGATGTCCAAACATAGGCTTCCAATATATCAATCTTTATGTCTCGACCATTTTGAGACTCCTCGTCATGTCCGTGATCACATCCGGAACTCCGAACAAACTTCGATACATCAAAACTTATAAACTCATAATAAAACTGTCATCGTAACGTTAAGCGTGCGGACCCTACGGGTTCGAGAACTATGT
Source organism: Triticum dicoccoides (assembly GCF_002162155.2). Taxonomy (NCBI): domain Eukaryota; kingdom Viridiplantae; phylum Streptophyta; class Magnoliopsida; order Poales; family Poaceae; genus Triticum; species Triticum dicoccoides. The sequence goes on along the minus strand of NC_041381.1, from coordinate 566,737,966 downwards.
AGACATGACCTAGAACTATTCTCGGTCAATAACCAATAGCGGAACCTGGATGCCCATATTGGTTCCTACATATTCTACGAAGATCTTTATCGGTCAAACCGCATAACAACATACATTGTTCCCTTTGTCATCGGTATGTTACTTGCCCGAGATTTGATCGTCGGTATCCAATACCTAGTTCAATCTCGTTACCGGCAAGTCTCTTTACTCGTTCCATAATGCATCATCCCGTAACCAACTCATTTGGTCACATTGCTTGCAAGGCTTATAATGATGTGCATTACCGAGAGGGCCCAGAGATACCTCTCCGACAATCGGAGTGACAAAACCTAATCTCAAAATATGCCAACTCAACATGTACCTTCGGAGACACCTGTAGTACTCCTTTATAATCACCCAGTTACGTTGTGACGTTTGGTAGTACCCAAAGTGTTCCTTCGGTAAATGGGAGTTGCATAATTCTCATAGTTACAGGAACATGTATAAGTCATGAAGAAAGCAATAGCAATATACTAAACGATCAAGTGCTAGGCTAACGGAATGGGTCATGTCAATCACATCATTCTCCTAATGATGTGATCCCATTAATCAAATGACAACACATGTCTATGGTTAGGAAACATAACCATCTTTGATTAACGAGCTAGTCAAGTAGAGGCATACTAGTGACTATATGTTTGTCTATGTATTCACACATGTATCATGTTTCCGGTTAATACAATTCTAGCATGAATAATAAACATTTATCATGATATGAGGAAATAAATAATAACTTTATTATTGCCTCTAGGGCATATTTCCTTCAGTCTCCCACTTGCACTAGAGTCAATAATCTAGATTACATAGTAATGATTCTAACACCCATGGAGTCTTGGTGCTGATCATGTTTTGCTCGTGATAGTGGCTTAGTCAACGGGTCTGCAACATTCAGATCCGTATGTATCTTGCAAATCTCTATGTCTCCCACTTGGACTTGGTCCCGAATGGAATTGAAGCGTCTCTTGATGTGCTTGGTCCTCTTGTGAAATCTGGATTCCTTTGCCAAGGCAATTGCACCAGTATTGTCACAGAAGATTTTCATTGGTCCCGATGCACTAGGTATGACACCTAGATCGGAAATGAACTCCTTCATCCAGACTCCTTCATTTGCTGCTTCCGAAGTAGCTATGTACTCCGCTTCACATGTAGATCCCGCCACGACGCTTTGTTTAGAACTACACCAACTTACAGCTCCACCGTTTAATAAAAACACATATCCGGTTTGCGATTTAGAATCGTCCGGATCAGTGTCAAAGCTTGCATCGACGTAACCATTTACGACTAGATCTTTGTCACCTCCATATACGAGAAACATATCCTTAGTCCTTTTCAGGTATTTCAGGATGTTCTTGACCGCTGTCCAGTGATCCACTCCTGGATTACTTTGGTACCTTCCTGCCAAGCTTATTGCTAAGCATACGTCAGGTCTGGTACACAGCATTGCATACATGATAGAGCCTATGGCTGAAGCATAGGGAACAACTTTCATTTTCTCTCTATCTTCTGCTGTGGTCGGGCATTGAGTTTGACTCAACTTCACACCTTGTAGTACGGGCAAGAACCCTTTCTTTGCCTGATTCATTTTGAACTTTTTCAAAATTTTATCAAGTTATGTGCTTTGTGAAAGTCCTATTAAGCGTCTTGATCTATATCTATAGATCTTGATGCCCAATATGTAAGCAGCTTCACCGAGGTCTTTCATTGAAAAAATTTTATTCAAGTATCCCTTTATGCTATCCAGAAATTCTATATCATTTCCAATTAATAATATGTCATCTACATATAATATCAGAAATGCTACAGAGCTCCCACTCACTTTCTTGTAAATACAGGCTTCTCCAAAAGTCTGTATAAAACCATATGCTTTGATCACACTATCAAAGCGTTTATTCCAACTCCAAGATGCTTGCACCAGTCCATAAATGGAACGCTGGAGCTTGCACACTTTGTTAGCACCTTTTGGATCTACAAAACCTTCTGGCTGCATCATATACAACTCTTCTTCCAGAAATCCATTCAAGAATGCAGTTTTGACATCCATTTGCCAAATTTCATAATTATGAAATGCAGCAATAGCTAACATGATTCGGACAGACTTAAGCATTGCTACGGGTGAGAAAGTCTCATCGTAGTCAACCCCTTGAACTTGTCGAAAACCTTTCGCAACAAGTCGAGCTTTATAGACAATTATATTACCATCAGTGTCAGTCTTCTTCTTAAAAATCCATTTATTCTCAATGGCTTGCCGATCATCGGGCAAGTCAACCAAAGTCCATACTTTGTTTTCATACATGGATCCCATCTCAGATTTCATGGCCTCTAGCCATTTTGCGGAATCTGGGCTCATCATCGCTTCCTCATAGTTCGTAGGTTCATCATGGTCAAGCAACATGACTTCCAGAATTGGATTACCGTACCACTCTGGTGCGGATCTTATTCTGGTAGACCTACGAGGTTCAGTAGAAACTTGATCTGAAGTTTCATGATCAATATCATTAGCTTCCTCACTCATTGGTGTAGTTGTCACAGGAACCGGTTCTTGTGATGAACTACTTTCCAATAAGGGAGTAGATATAGTTATCTCATCAAGTTCTACTTTCCTCCCACTCACTTCTTTCGAGAGAAACTCCTTCTCTAGAAAGGATCCGATTGTAGCAACGAAAATCTTGCCCTCATATCTGTGATAGAAGGTGTACCCAATAGTCTCTTTTGGGTATCCTATGAAGACACATTTCTCCGATTTGGGTTCGAGCTTATCTGGTTGAAGTTTCTTCACATAAGCATCGCAGCCCCAAACTTTAAGAAACGACAACTTTGGTTTCTTGCCAAACCACAGTTCATAAGGCGTCGTCTTAACGGATTTTGATGGTGCCCTATTTAACGTGAATGCGGCCGTCTCTAAAGCATAACCCCAAAACGATAGCGGTAAATCAGTAAGAGACATCATAGATCGCACCATATCTAGTAAAGTATGATTACAATGTTCGGACACACCATTTCGTTGTGGTGTTCCGGGTGGCGTGAGTTGCGAAACTATTCCGTGTTGTTTCAAGTGTAGACCAAACTCGTAACTCAAATATTCTCCTCCACGATCAGATCATAGAAATTTTATTTTCCTGTTACGATGATTTTCTACTTCACTCTGAAATTCTTTGAACTTTTCAAATGTTTCAGACTTGTGTTTCATCAAGTAGATATACCCATATCTGCTCAAATTATCTGTGAAGGTGAGAAAATAATGATATCCGCCATGAGCCTCAACATTCATTGGACCACAAACATCAGTATGTATGATTTCCAACAAATCAGTTGCTCGCTCCATAGTTCCGGAGAACAACGTTTTAGTCATCTTGCCCATGAGACATGGTTCACAAGTACCAAGTGATTCATAATCAAGTGATTCCAAAATCCCATCAGTATGGAGTTTCTTCATGCGCTTTACACCGATATGACCTAAACGGCAGTGCCACAAATAAGTTGCACTATCATTATTAACTCTGCATCTTTTGGTTTCAATACTATGAATATGTGTATCACTACTATCGAGATTTAATAAAAATACACCACTCTTCAAGGGTGCATGACCATAAAAGATATTACTCATATAAATAGAACAACCATTATTCTCTGATTTAAATGAATAACCGTCTCGCATGAAACAAGATCCAGATATAATGTTCATGCTTAACGCTGGCACCAAATAACAATTATTTAGGTCTAAAACTAATCCCGATGGTAGATGTAGAGGTAGCGTGCCGACCGCGATCACATCGACTTTGGAACCATTTCCCACGCGCACCGTCACCTCGTCCTTAGCCAATCTTCGCTTAATCCGTAGTCCCTGTTTCAAGTTGCAAATATTAGCAACAGAACCAGTATCAAATACCCAGGTGCTACTGCGAGCATTAGTAAGGTACACATCAATAACATGTATATCACATATACCTTTGTTCACTTTGCCATCCTTCTTATCCGCCAAATACTTGGGGCAGTTCCGCTTCCAGTGTCCAGTCTGCTTGCAATAGAAGCACTCAGTTTCAGGCTTAGGTCCAGACTTGGGTTTCTTCTCTTGAGCAGCAACTTGCTTGCTGTTCTAGTTGAAGTTCCCCTTCTTCTCCCCTTTGCCCTTTTTCTTGAAACTGGTGGTCTTGTTAACCATCAACACTTGATGCTCCTTCTTGATTTCTACCTCCACGGCTTTTAGCATCGCGAAGAGCTCGGGAATAATCTTGTTCATCCCTTGCATATTATAGTTCATAACGAAGCTCTTGTAGCTTGGTGGCAGTGATTGAAGAATTCTGTCAATGACACTATCATTAGGAAGATTAACTCCCAGTTGAATCAAGTGATTATTATACCCAGACATTTTGAGTATGTGTTCACTGACAGAACTATTCTCCTCCATCTTGCAGCTGTAGAACTTATTGGAGACTTCATATCTCTCAATCCGGGCATTTGCTTGAAATATTAACTTCAACTCCTGGAACATCTCATATGCCCCATGACGTTCAAAACGTCGTTGAAGACCCGGTTCTAAGCCGTAAATCATGGCACACTGAACTATCGAGTAGTCATCAGCTTTGCTCTGCTAGACGTTCTTAACGTCATCAGTTGCATCAGCAGCAGGCCTGGCACCCAGCGGTGCTTCCAGGACGTAACTTTTCTGTGCAGCAATGAGGATAATCCTTAGGTTACGGACCCAGTCCGTGTAATTGCTACCATCATCTTTCAACTTTGCTTTCTCAAGGAACGCATTGAAATTCAACGGAACAACAGCACGAGCCATCTATCTACAAACAAACATAGACAAGCAAAATACTATCAGGTACTAAGTTTCATGATAAATTTAAGTTCAATTAATCATATTACTTAAGAACTCCCACTTAGACAGACATCTCTCTAGTCATCTAAGTGATCACGTGATCCAAATCAACTAAACCATGTCCGATCATCACGTGAGATGGAGTAGTTTCAATGGTGAACATCACTATGTTGATCATATCTACTATATGATTCACGCTCGACCTTTCGGTCTCCGTGTTCCGAGGCCATATCTGTATATGCTAGGCTCGTCAAGTATGACCTGAGTATTCCGCGTGTGCAACTGTTTTGCACCCGTTGTATTTGAACGTAGAGCCTATCACACCCGATCATCACGTGGTGTCTCAGCACGAAGAACTTTCGCAATGGTGCATACTCAGGGAGAACACTTCTTGATAATTAGTGAGAGATCATCTTAAAATGCTACCGTCAATCAAAGCAAGATAAGATGCATAAAGGATAAACATCACATGCAATCAATATAAGTGATATGATATGGCCATCATCATCTTGTGCTTGTGATCTCCATCTTCGAAGCACCGTCATGATCACCATTGTCACCGGCGCGACACCTTGATCTCCATCGTAGCATCGTTGTCGTTACGCCATCTATTGCTTCTACGACTATCGCTACCGCTTAGAGATAAAGTAAAGCAATTACAGGGCGTTTGCATTTCATACAATAAAGCGACAACCATATGGCTCCTGCCAGTTGCCGATAACTTCGGTTACAAAACATGATCATCTCATACAATATAATATAGCATCACGTCTTGACCATATCACATCACAACATGCCCTGCAAAAACAAGTTAGACGTCCTCTACTTTGTTGTTGCAAATTTTACGTGGCTGCTACGGGCTTTAGCAAGAACCGTTCTTACCTACGCATAAAAACCACAATGATAGTTCGTCAAGTTGGTGCTGTTTTAACCTTCGCAAGGACCAGGCGTAGCCAAACTCGATTCAGCTAAAGTGAGAGAGACAGACACCCGCCATCCACCTTTAAGCACGAGTGCTCGTAATGGTGAAACCAGTATCGCGTAAGCGTACGCGTAATGTCGGTCCGGGCCACTTCATCTCACAATACCGCCGAACCAAAGTATGACATGCTGGTAAGCAGTATGACTTGTATCGCCCACAACTCACTTGTGTTCTACTCGTGCATATAACATCAACGCATAAAACCTAGGCTCGGATGCCACTGTTGGGGAACGTAGTAATTTCAAAAATTTTCCTACGCACACGCAAGATCATGGTGATGGCATAGCAACGAGAGGGGAGAGTGTTGTCCACGTACCCTCGTAGACCGTAAGCGGAAGCGTTAGCACAACGCGGTTGATGTAGTCGTACGTCTTCACGATCTGACCGATCCAAGCACCGAACGTACGGCACCTCCGTGTTCAGTACACGTTCAGCTCGATGACGATCCCCGGGCTCCGATCCAGCAAAGCTTCGGGGATGAGTTCCGTCAGCACGACGGCGTGGTGACGATGATGATGTTCTACCGGCGCAAGGCTTTGCCTAAACTCCGCGACGATATGACCGAGGTGGAATATGGTGGAGGGGGGCACCGCACACAGCTAAGGAACGATTCGTAGATCAACTTGTGTGTTATGGGGTGCCCCCTTGCCCCCGTTTATAAAGGAGGGAGGGAGAGGTGCGGCCGGCCCCCTTGGGGTGCGCCTGGAGGAGTCCTACTCCCACTGGGAGTAGGACTCCCCCCTGTTGCCTTGGTGGAGAAGGAAAGGGGGGAGGGGAAAGAGGAAAGGGGGGCGCCTCCCCCCCTTCCTTGTCCTATTCGGACTAGGGGGGAGGGGGCGCGCGGCCTGCCCTCCTCTTCTCCCTCATGGCCCACTAAGGCCCATTAACCCCCGGGAGGGTTCCGGTAACCCCCCGGTGTTCCGGTAAAATCCCGATTTCACCCGGAACCTTTCCGATGTCCAAACATAGGCTTCCAATATATCAATCTTTATGTCTCAACCATTTTGAGACTCCTCGTCATGTCCGTGATCACATCCAGAACTCCGAACAAACTTCGATACATCAAAACTTATAAACTCATAATAAAACTGTCATCGTAACGTTAAGCGTGCGGACCCTACGGGTTCGAGAACTATGTAGACATGACCTAGAACTATTCTTGGTCAATAACCAATAGCGGAACCTGGATGCCCATATTGGTTCCTACATATTCTACGAAGATCTTTATCGGTCAAACCGCATAACAACATACGTTGTTCCCTTTGTCATCGGTATGTTACTTGCCCGAGATTTGATCGTCGGTATCCAATACCTAGTTCAATCTCGTTACCGGCAAGTCTCTTTACTCGTTCCGTAATGCATCATCCCGTAACCAACTCATTTGGTCACATTGCTTGCAAGGCTTATAATGATGTGCATTACCGAGAAGGCCTAGAGATACCTCTCCGACAATCGGAGTGACAAAACCTAATCTCGAAATACGCCAACTCAACATGTACCTTCGGAGACACCTGTAGTACTCCTTTATAATCACCTAGTTACGTTGTGACGTTTGGTAGTACCCAAAGTGTTCCTCCGGTAAACGGGAGTTGCATAATTCTCATAGTTACAGGAACATGTATAAGTCATGAAGAAAGCAATAGCAATATACTAAACGATCAAGTGCTAGGCTAACGGAATGGGTCATGTCAATCACATCATTCTCCTAATGATGTGATCCCATTAATCAAATGACAACACATGTCTATGGTTAGGAAACATAACCATCTTTGATTAACGAGCTAGTCAAGTAGAGGCATACTAGTGACTATATGTTTGTCTATGTATTCACACATGTATCATGTTTCCGGTTAATACAATTCTAGCATGAATAATAAACATTTATCATGATATGAGGAAATAAATAATAACTTTATTATTGCCTCTAGGGCATATTTCCTTCAATAAGTAGATGATGGGTTGCTAGAGTGACAGAAGCTTAAACCCTAGTTTATGCGTTGCTTCGTTAGGGGTTGATATGGACCCATATGTTTAATGCTGTGGTTAGGTTTACCTTAATACTCCTTTTTGTAGTTGCGGATGCTTGTAGTAGGGGTTAATCATAAGTGGGATTCTTGTCCAAGTTAGGGCAGTACCCAAGTGCCGGTCCACCCACATATCAAATTATCAAAGTACCGAACGCGAATTATATGAGCGTGATGAAAACTAGCTTGACGATAATTCCCAATGTGTCCTCGGGAGCTTCTTCCTTATTATTAGAATTTTTCCAGTCTTATCCTTTGCTACATGAAGGATTGGGCCACCTTGCTGCACTTTATTTACTTTATTTACTTTTGCTCGTTACTATTTTTCTTATCACAAAAATATCTATCACCTACTATTTCAGTGCTTACAGAGAAAACCTTACTGAAAACCGCTTATCATTTCCTTCTGCTCCTTGTTGGGTTCGACACTCTTACTTATCGAAAGGACTATGATAGATCCCCTACACTTGTGGGTCATCAAGACTCTTTTCTGGCGCCGTTGCCGGGGAGCGTAGCTCTCTTGGTGAGTGGAACTTGGTAAGGAAACATTTATATTGTGTGCTGAAATATTTTGTTACTTGTCACTATGGAGACTAATCCTTTGAGTGGCTTGTTTGGGGTATATTCACCCCAACCAGAAGAGCAAAGAGATGCTCCTCAACCTACTGAACCTTATGAAAATGTTCACTTTGAGATTCCTTCGGGTATGATAGAAAAACTGCTAGCTAATCCTTTTGCAGGAGACGGAACATTGCATCCCGACTTACACCTTATCTTTGTGGATGAAGTTTGTGGATTATTTAAGCTTGCAGGTATTCCCAATGATGTTGTCAAAAGGAAGGTCTTCCCTTTATCTTTGAAGGGAGATGCAATGACATGGTATAGGCTATGTGATGATACGAGATCTTGGAATTATAAGCAATTGAAATTGGAATTTCACCAGAAGTTCTATCCTATGCATCTTGTTCATCGTGGTCGTAATTACATATATAATTTCTGGCCTCGCGAAGGAGAAAGCATCGCTCAAGCTTGGGGGAGGCTTAAGTCAATGTTATATTCATGCCCCAATCATGAGCTCTCTCGGGAAATGATTATTCAGAATTTTTATGCTCGGCTTTCTCTTGATAATCACAACTTGCTCGATACTTCCTATGCTGGTTCTTATATGCTGAAGACTATTGACTTCAAATGGGACTTATCGGAAATAATTAAACGCAACGCTGAAGATTGGGGTTCCGACGATGGTAAGGACTCAGGTATGACACCTAAGTTTGATTGTGTTAAATCTTTTATGGATATCGATGCTTTCCATGGATTTAGCTCTAAGTATGGACTTGACTCTGAGATAGTAGCTACTTTTTGTGAAACTTTTGCTGCTCACGTTGATCTCCCTAAAGAGAAGTGGTTTAAATATAATCCTCATGTTGAAGTGAAAGTAGTTGCACCTATTACAGTCGAAGAGAAGACTATTACATATAGTGATCCTATTATTCCTATTGCTTATGTTGAAAAAAAACCTTTTCCTGTTAGGATAAAAGATCATGTTAAAGCTTCGACTGTTGTTCGTAAGAGTAATACTAGGACCTATACACCTCCTGAGCAAATTAATGTTGAACCTGGTATTGCTATGATTAAAGATCTCTTGGATGAGGACTTAGATGGGCATGTTATCTCTTTCGTGGGTGAAACTGCTAATATTGCTAGACCCGATACTAAGACACGTAGACCTGTTGTAGGCACGGCTGTTATTTCTGTTAAAATTGCAGATCATTGTTATCATGGCTTATGTGATATGGGTGCTAGTGCTAATGCGGTACCTTATGAGCTTTGTAAAGAAATTATGCACGATATTGCACCAGTTGAATTAGAAGATATTGATGTTACTATTAAGCTTGCTAATAGGGACACCATTAAACCTATTGGGATTCTTAGAGGTGTTGAAGTCTTGTGTGGGAAGATTAAATACCCTGCTGATTTTCTTGTTCTCGGTTCCCCACAAGATGATTTTTGTCCTATTATTTTTGGTAGACCTTTCTTGCATACTGCTAGTGCTAAGATTGATTGTGAAAAGAATATTGTCACTGTTGGTTTAGATGATATGTCTCATGAGTTTAATTTCGCTAAATTTAGTAGACAACATCGTGAAAAGGAACCATCTAGTAAGGATGAGATTATTGGTCTTGCTTCCATTGCTGTTCCTCCAACTGATCCGTTAGAACAATATTTGCTAGACCATGAAAACAATATGTTTATGAAGGAAAGGGAAGAAATAGATGAAGTGTTCCTTAAACAAGAACCTATGCTAAAACATAATCTTCCCGTTGAAATTCTTGGGGATCCCCCTCCACCCAAGGGTGATCCCGTGTTTGAACTCAAACCATTACCTGATAATCTTAAGTATGCTTATCTTGATGAAAAAGAAATATATCCTGTTATTATTAGTGCTAACCTTTCAGAGAAAGAAGAAAAAAGATTATTGAAAACTCTTAAGAAGCACCGAGCTGCTATTGGATATACCCTGGATGATCTCAAGGGCATTAGTCCCACATTATGTCAACACAAAATTTCAGTGGAGAAAGATGCCAAACCTGTTAGAGATCCTCAAAGACGATTGAATCCCAAAATGAAGGAAGTGGTGAGAAAGGAGATACTAAAACTCCTTGAGGCAGGAATTATTTATCCCGTTGTTGATAGTGAATGGGTAATCCCTGTCCATTGTGTCCCTAAAAAGGGAGGTATTACTGTTGTCCCTAATGATAAAGATGAATTGATCCCGCAAAGAATTATTAGAGGTTATAGGATGGTAATTGATTTCCGCAAGTTAAATAAAGCTACTAAGAAAGATCATTACCCTTTACCTTTTATTGATCAAATGTTAGAAAGGTTATCCAAACACACACATTTTTTCTTTCTAGATGGTTATTCTGGCTTCTCTCAGATACCTGTATCAGTGGGGGATCAATCTAAAACTACTTTTACTTGCCCTTTTGGTACTTTTGCTTATAGACGTATGCCTTTTGGTTTATGTAATGCACCTGCTACCTTTCAAAGATGCATGATGGATATATTTTCTGATTTTTGTGAAAAGATTTGTGAGGTATTCATGGATGACTTCTCCGTCTATGGATCCTCTTTTGATGATTGTTTGAGCAACCTTGATCGAGTTTTGCAGAGATGCGAAGACACTAGTCTCGTCCTGAATTGGGAAAAGTGTCACTTTATGGTTAATGAAGGCATTGTCTTGGGGCACAAGATCTTCGAGAGGGGTATTGAAGTTGATAAAGCCAAAGTTGATGCTATTGAAAAGATGCCATGTCCCAAGGACATAAAAGGTATAAGAAGTTTCCTTGGTCATGCCGGTTTTTATAGGAGGTTCATTAAGGAATTTTCTAAAATCTCTAGGCCTCTAACTAATTTATTGCAAAAAGATATTCCTTTTGTCTTTGATGATGATTGTGTAGAAGCATTTGAAACACTTAAGAAGGCTTTGATCACATCACCTATTGTTCAGCCACCTGATTGGAATTTGCCTTTTGAAATTATGTGTGATGCTAGTGATTATGATGTAGGTGCTGTTCTAGGGCAAAGAGTCAATAAGAAATTGAATGTTATCCATTATGCTAGTAAGACTCTTGATGATTCCAGAGAAATTATGCCACCACTGAAAAAGAATTCTTAGCAGTTGTTCTTGCATGTGATAAGTTTAGACCTTATATTGTTGATTCCAAAGTTACTATTCACACTGATCATGCTTCTATTAAATATCTTATGGAAAAGAAAGAGGCTAAGCCTAGACTCATTAGATGGGTTCTCTTGCTCCAAGAATTTGACTTGCATATTATTGATAGAAAGGGAGCTGAGAACCCCGTTGCAGACAACTTGTCTAGGTTAGAGAATGTTCTTGATGACCCACTGCCTATTAATGATAGTTTTCCTGATGAACAATTAGTGGTTGTCAATGCTTCTTGTACTGCTCCTTGGTATGCTGACTATGCTAATTACATTGTTGCTAAATATATACCGCCTAGTTTCACATACCAGCAAAAGAAAAAGTTCTTCTATGATTTAAGACATTACTTCTGGGATGATCCACACCTTTATAAAGAAGGAGTAGATGGTATTATTAGACGTTGTGTGCCTGAGCATGAACAAGAACAAATCCTACGCAAGTGTCACTCTGAATCCTATGGAGGACACCACTCTGGAGATAGAACTGCACACAAGTTACTACAATCTGGTTTTTATTGGCCTACTCTTTTCAAAGATGCTCGTAAGTTTGTCATATCTTGTGATGAATGTCAAAGAATAGGTAACATCAGTAGACGTCAAGAAATGCCTATGAATTATTCTCTTGTTATTGAACCGTTTGATGTTTGGGGCTTTGATTATATGGGACCTTTTCCTGCCTCCAATGGTTATACACATATCTTAGTTGCTGTTGATTACGTTACTAAGTGGGTAGAAGCTATTCCAACTAGTAGTGCTGATCATAACACTTCTATTAAAATGCTTAAAGAAGTTATTTTTCTGAGGTTTGGAGTCCCTAGATATCTTATTACTGATGGTGGTTCACACTTTATTCATGGTGCTTTCCGTAAGATGCTTGCTAAGTATGATGTCAATCATAGAATCGCATCTCCTTATCACCCACAGTCTAGTGGTCAAGTAGAGTGAGCAATAGAGAGCTCAAATTAATTTTGCAAAAGACTGTGAATAGATCTAGAAAGTATTGGTCCAAAAAACTTGATGATGCATTATGGGCCTATAGAAGTGTCGGTGTACTAGAATAGGGGTACCCTAGTACCCCGAACTTGTGCACGGGCAGTTGCAGCGCCCCGCGACAAGGGCTTGCCGGGTGACTGCCAAGATCCTCCTTGGCTCCTTTGGAGCCATTCAAGAACAAGGTATTTAAGCTCAAGAGACAAGGCCCCGGCAAGAGGAGCTTGCCGGGAAGGCCAACCAAGGCACCTCAAGGCTCGGCGAGTGACAAGCTTCCGGGCCCGACAAGACAACGGCCGCGTCAAGGCGCTTGCCGCGGCAGGCGGCCACTTTGCGCCCGCGCTCCAGCGCATCCACCAACGTGTCGCCCTGAGGGCTTTTCCAGGCACGCGTGGCGGGAGACTGTGCAGCCAGGGATGCGCAGTGGCATGCGACGCTGACAAGATCGCCATCGTGGTGAACAGAGGCGTCCTTGACGGTACTTTTCCTGCACTGTTAGGGCGACACAGACGGGCATTTAATGCCCTTGTCCCCTACCGTCAGGGGTAGGTAGAGTACACTGTACAAGCAACTGTACCAACTACCTCACTTTTTACATTTGTACCCTTCTCTGTGTTGCCACCTGTCGGTGACTCCTTTAACGTATAAAAGGAGGCCCATGCGCAACGTAGGGGGGGTTCGACTCTTTCATAAGCCAGAAAAACACTTAGCTTGCTCTGGAGCAAGAACATAATAGAATCAGACAAGCAGCAGTAGGAGTATTATCTCTCCGGAGAGCTCCGAAGCTGGGTAAACTGCTCGTGTGCTCCGCCTCGATCTGCTCTTCATGCTATCTCCGCCTCCCACCGAACCGAAAGGGGCTCCGGTCCCATAGGTGTTCGTGGATCAGTTTCCCCCGACATCTTTGGCGCGCCAGGTAGGGGGCGTCGAGATTGCGTGAACCTGATCCGGCGTTCACACGAGCTAGATCTTCGTTTTCTTCATCAACATGCCACCGAAGAAGAAGGCTTCGGAGGTAGCTGCTCCGTCCGCGTCGATCTCACCGCCACCGGAGCAAACGGGCGGTGGGGTTGACGCTGGTGGAAGAACGGACATCGACGAGGATGCTCACGGTGCTGCCAGGTCCAAGGGCAAGGCTGCACAAACCTTGGCGTCTTCGCATCCGCCGTGTCCCTCTCAGGAGATGCAAGACTGACAGCGTCATGGTATTCGCAGTACCATACGCTTGTTGGACGAAGATCAAGCTGGTGGGTCTCGGGACGCTCAAGACCAGCATGCACGCCAACATGCTGGCACGAGTGAAGTACGGTCGCCTGGACGGGGTATTGCTCCTTCTAACATAGTTAGAAGTCCGAGCATATCCCGCTCCTCGCACCGTTCGCCACTACCGCCCACCACTCCAGCAGAAGCTTTAGCGCGAGCTCAGCTGCTCCTGGATTACCCTCCTGTGGAAGACAAGCTCGACCAATGGAGGGCCACCATTCAGAGTCTCATCGGCTTCGCCAACGGCGACACTCCACGGCAGCCGAGCGCTTCGCTGCCGCGGCAGGACTGCCAGGCACGAGCCGATGGCGACGAAACCGGTGGGGGTGCAACCACCGTGCACTCTCCACCCTGAAGGCCAAGATCGCCGACTCGCCGGATCCACCTCGACAGCGACTCCACCGCATCGTCGGATCCACGAGCTCGTCGTGATCAGCGCCAAGTTCTTCACGATAGATAGCAAGAAGACGCTCGTACTCGCATCGAGCGCCGGAGAGAAGTGCGACGTCAATCTGACAAGCGCGCTGGGCCCTCTGTTGACATGCACGCGCCCGGTGAACCAGGCAACTTGCCGTACGCGGTAGGTTGCCCTGCGTTCACTCGTGAGCTGCGGCAGGTCCAGTGGCCCAGCACGAAGAACTTCAAGCCAGATGTGCCGGAGAAGTACGACGACAAGACGCATCCGTCAGAGTTCCTCAGCATCTACACCATCGCGGTGCAGGCTGCCGGGGGGCGAGACGACAAGATCCTTGCCAACTACTTCCCACTGGTGCTCAAACCCAACGTCAGATCCTGGCTCATGCACTTGCCGGACAACTCCATATCCTCCTGGGCTGACCTGTGCTATCAGTTTGTCGGCGCCTTCACAGGCGGCCACAAACCTCCTGGCCAAGAGAGTGACCTTCACCTGCTTGCCCAGAAGGAAGGAGAATCCCTGCGCAAGTACATACAGAGATTCAACAACGTATAGCACAACATCCCAGACATCCACCCTGCCGCGGTAATCAGCGCGTTCCACCAGAACGTGCGGAACCTCAGGATGCTGGAGGAGATGGCGATGTGCAAGATCAGAGACGTCAGTGAGCTATATGCCCTGGCCGACAAGTGTGCACGTGCTGAGGAAGGGAGGAGACTCCCCGGAGAGAATATAGGAGCAGGAGGATCTGACAGTGAGGATACTGCCCCGGCAAGGAAAAACCGGCGGCGGAATAACAGAAGGAAGAAAGGCAAAGAGGTGCTAGTTGTCGAGCAGTCCAGCAACGAAGGTGGCGCCAACAAAGCCAAAGCTGGTGGCTCCAGCAAGGAGACTGCCGCGGAGGCTGTGGCGGCCGCCGACAAGCAGGATGGCACCAACAAGCAGTACTGCAAGATCCACCGCACCAAGGGTCATGACCTCCAGAGCTGCAAGAAAGTCGAGCAGCTTGTTGAGCAGTAGAAAGCTGAATACGAGCGGCGTGACAAGGAGAAGGCCCAGGAAGGTGCAGGAGGATCCGGCAAGAAACGTCCCGGCCGGGGAGGACGCTGCGGCAAGGCCAAGCAGCGGCAAGGAGACAGACCTCCCCGTGGCCGCGACAAGGATAAAGATGACGACGACGACGAAGACATGGATGATGACGAGACTGATGAGCAGGAGTTCCAGAAAGCCACAGAGGTCCTGTGCGTTGACGGCGGTGCTTCTCTGCATACTTCACACCGCTAGCTCAAACAATGGGTGCGGGAAGTCAATGCGGCTGAACCACCCGTCGAGTCACGCAGGCCTCTGAAATGGTCCAGCATGCCTATCATCTTTGATATTGAGGACCACCCTGATCTCATAACTGCGGTAGGGTGCTTGCCGATGTTGGTTTCACCAACTATCCACAACCTCAAGGTCACTAAGATGCTAGTTGACGGCGGGGCCGGCTTGAACCTGATCTCCTCCGCAGTGCTCCAGAAACTCCAGATCCCTAACAGCGAGCTCGAAGAGACCGGCACATTCCAAGGAATCAATCCGGGAAGGAGCAAGCCGAAGGGAAAGATCACGTTGCCGGTGACATTTGGCAGCGAGTTGAACTTCAGGACTGAGAGGGTCACCTTTGACGTTGCTGACTTTCCATTGCCTTACAATGGGATACTCGGCCGTCCAGCACTCGCCAAATTCATGGCAGCCTCTCACTATGCATACAATGTACTGAAGATGCCAGGCCCGATAAGCGTCATCTCTGTCCATGGCGACAAGAAGGATGCTCTTATCTGCGCCGACAAGATCTACCGGGAGGCAGCAGCCGCAACAGATCGCAAGTCACTTGCCGTTGAAGCTCTCGGGGGGAAGAAGAAGACCAAGTCCGGCAAGAGTTCTGATGCCCACTCCGGCAAGCGCACCTCTTCGGAGTGCTGCGCTACCGTCGAGGACGCACCATCGAGCTCCACCGGCAAGTGTAAGAAGGCAATGGCAGCTCCACCAGAGACCAAGAAGGTGTCCGCCAAGGAGGACGGCACTGGTGGTACCTTCACCATCAGTGCCACACTCGATCCTAAATAGGAAAGCGCGCTCGTTGCTTTCCTGCGGGCGAATGTCGACGTGTTTGCGTGGCAACCGTCTGACATCCCCAGTGTTCCTAGGAAAGTAATTGAGCACCACCTCGCCATCTGTCCTCATGCGCGGCCCGTCAAGCAGAGAGTTAGGAAACAAGCAGTGGAGCGCCAAGAATTCATTGCAGAAGAGATCAAGAAGTTGGAAGCAGCAGGCCTTGTCAGAGGAGTGCTCCATCCTACGTGGTTGGCCAATCCTATTGTCGTGCGCAAAGCCAACGGGAAATGGAGGCTTTGTATTGATTTTACAGATGTCAATAAAGTTTGTCCCAAAGACCCATTTCCCTTGCCGCGCATCGACCAGATTGTTGACTCCACAGCCGGATGTGACTTGCTTTTATTTCTTGATGCATACTCAGGATATCATCAGATCTTCATGGCAGAATAGGATGAGGAGAAAACCGCGTTCATTACCCCATGTGGCACATACTGTTTTGTACGGATGCCCTTTGGTTTGAAGAACGCTGGTTCGACATTTGCAAGGGTAGTCCATCACGCTTTTGAGCCGCAAATGCACAGAAATGTGGAAGCCTACATCGATGACATAGTGGTCAAGAGCAAGGACAAAGCAACCCTGATCCAAGATTTAGATGAAACCTTTGTGAATCTGCACAAGATCAACCTCAAGCTGAACCCCGAGAAGTGCGTGTTTGGAGTCCCTTCCGGCAAGCTTCTCGGGTTCTTTGTGTCTCAGCGAGGAATTGAAGCCAATCCCGACAAGATCAAGGCCATTGAGCAGATTGAAGCACCAAATCGCGTCAAGGATGTACGAAGACTTGCCGGTTGCGTGGCTGCTCTCAGCAGGTTTATCTCTAGATCTGCTGAGCGCGCCCTGCCGTTTTTCAAAATACTGAAAAAGGCAGGTCCAATGAAATGGACTCCGGAAGTGGAGGCTGCGCTGCAGGACTTGAAGAGATACCTGTCCTCCGCTCCAACACTTGTCGCACCTAGGCCACAAGAGAAGTTGCTGCTGTATATAGCGGCAACCAATCAAGTGGTTAGTGCTGCGTTAGTGGCGGGGAGGGAAGCAGATGATGAGCCAGCAACTACGGCAGATGCATCCAGCGACAAGCAGGGGGCTTCACCGACAAGCTCTGGTCCGGCAAGCTCTGGTTCCGACAAAGATGGATCTGCGCAGACACATAAGGAGGTGCAGAAGAGAATGGTGCAGCGCCCAGTTTACTTTGTCAGTTCCCTCTTGCAGGGGGCTAGGTCAAGGTACTCTGGTGTGCAGAAGTTGCTTTTCGGCCTTCTCATGGCCTCGAGAAAGCTGCGCCATTACTTCCAAGCACATGAGATCACAGTTGTCACTCGCTTTCCATTGAAGAGGATACTGCAAAATCCAGAAGCAACATGCAGGATTGTCGAGTGGGCACTGGAACTGTCAAGCTTTGGCCTCAAGTTTGAAAGCACTTCAACTATCCAAAGCAGAGCATTGGCAGAGTTCATAGCAGAGTGGACGCCAACACCAGATGAAGAGATTCCAGAGACGAGCATCCCCTTCAAGGAGGCAAGCAAAGAGTGGCTGATGTACTTTGATGGTGCTTTTTCGCTGCAAGGCGCCGGTGCGGGCGTGCTGCTTGTCGCGCCCACTGGAGAGCACCTCAAGTACGTAGTCCAGATGCACTTTCCCAAGGAGCAAGCAACGAACAATACTGCAGAGTATGAAGGCTTGCTTGCCGGTCTCAGAATCGCGGCAGACCTTGGGATTAGGAAACTCATTGTCAGGGGAGACTCACAGCTTGTTGTCCGCCAAGTAAACAAGAGTTACCAGAGTCCATTGATGGAAGCTTATGTTGATGAAGTGAGAAAGTTAGAAGAGCACTTTGACGGCCTACAGATGGAGCATGTTCCAAGAGCTCAGAATGACATTGCTGATGGCCTGTCAAAGTGCGCCGCACTTAAGTTACCTGTGGAACTAGGGATCTTTGTGCTCAAGCTGACTCAACCATCCGTGACACCATCAACTGGACAGAGCAAGAAGAGAAAGTTGATTTCCAGCGACTACTTTCCTGCAGAACTTCCCGAAGCCGCCGCCAAGAAGGTCCCCAAAATCAACGCCAAAGATGCTGAGGAGCAGTTTGCTCCGGCAAGTCTTAGTGCTTGTTCCATCGAAGCAGACGCCCCCGACAAGTTTTGCTCCGGCAAGCTTGCCGGGGGACATCAAGCTCCGGCTGAGCCGCAGGTACTCGCCATAGAAGCGGATGTTCCTGCAGCAGCAGATGTGCCTTTAGTCCTTGTTGTCGAGCCACAAGCTCCAGCATGGGCACAGCAAATTGTCCGTTTCCTTCAGACAGGAGAACTTCCCGAAGAGCAAGAAGAAGCAGAAAAAGTAGCCTGGCAGTCAAGTATGTACCAGTTTGTCGACAACATACTGTACAGAAGAAGACTCAATGGTGTGAAATTGAAGTGTATTTGCCGGGAAGACGGACAGAAGCTGTTGGCAGAGATACATGGAGGCATATGTGGTCACCACATTGGCGCAAGAGCACTTGCCGGCAAAGCTTTCTGGCAAGGTTTCTTTTGGCCGACAGCCCTCCAGGATGCAACTGCACAAGTAACCAAGTGTGAAGCGTGCCAGTTCCATTCCAAGCAGATTCACCAGCCAACTCAAGCTCTCCAGACGATCCCTTTATCCTGGCCATTTTCGGTCTGGGGGCTCGATATCCTCGGCCCTTTCCCCCAAGCTGTCGGGGGCTTCGAGTACTTGTACGTTGCAATCGACAAGTTCACGAAGTGGTCGGAAGTGGAACCAGTGAGGAAGGTGACAGCACAGTCAGCAGTCAAGTTCTTCAGGTCGATTGTTTGCCGTTTCAGGATACCTAATAGGATCATCACCGACAACGGCACGCAATTCACGAGCCACACCTTCATGCAGTACGTCCAAGACCTTGGCGCCAATGTCTGCTTTGCTTCTGTTGCTCATCTGAGAAGCAACGGTCAAGTGGAGAGGGCTAATGCTGAAGTGCTGCGTGGGCTCAAGACCAGAACTTTCGACAGGCTGCGCAGGTGCGGAAGAAACTGGATCGAGGAGCTACCGGTGGTTCTTTGGTCGATCAGAACGACGCCAAATCGAGCCACTGGCCAGACGCCTTTTGCTCTAGTCTATGGAGCGGAGGCAATTCTCCCCACGGAACTCGTATACGGGTCACCTCGAGTGCTCGCTTATGATGAGCTTGAGCAAGAGCAGCTGCGACAGGATGACGCGCTGCTCCTTGAGGAGGATCGTCTTCAGGCTGCTGTATGAGCTGCTCGATACCAGCAAGCTTTGCGCCGCTACCATAGCCGCAAAGTTAATGCCAGAAGCTTCGAGGAAGGCGACCTTGTTCTTCGGCGCGTTCAGTCCGCCAAGAATTCCAACAAGTTGACGCTGAAGTGGGAAGGCCCTTACCGGGTGAAACGAGTCACTAGGCCTGGCGCTGTCCGCCTTGAGACCGAAGATGGCACTCCGGTGAGCAACTCCTAGAACATTGAGCATCTTCGTAAGTTTTACCCGTAGGGCGCGGTTGCCGGAACCTGTTCCGGCAACCACCTTTTGTACAAGTCTTGCCGCTGTTGCATGTAATCCTTTGTACAAAGCCGGGCGCAGATCCCGTGCATAAGTAAAGCTCATGTGCTTCGCACATCTTGTCACTTTCATGTTTTTTACTTTACATTTGCATGCTTTAACTGACACTTTGTGCAGCACCTATCCCCGGTAAGCAATAATGAGCCGAAAGGCACCATATCTTTATTTTCTCTTCTTTCTTTTTCTCAAACAAAGGAAA
>NC_041381.1:566669743-566717411 GCF_002162155.2 Triticum dicoccoides | reverse complement strand
AAACGACAGAAAAGCTAAGTTGCCAAAGTTTGAGCAATTAGTTTTAGTTTTTAAGTTATCTTCCTTGAACGACTCTGCTTTGTGTGGAAAACCTGTGCGCGGAGGAACCAACTCGTAGCTAGATGCACCCTTACTTTGTTTCGAGTCTGCTCAACAACTTAAGTGTGCTGCAACTAGTCGCAACAAGGTTTCTTGTCGGAGCGGCACTGCCAGCAGGCTACTGATGTTCCACACTCAGTGCTCGCGGCTCGGGTGCCTGCGCCGACAAGTTCCCTAAAAGCGTAGGGTAAAAACATACAAAGCAAGAGATCTAGTAAAGGAAATAACGTAGCAATCAATACCAGAAATAAAGTTATATTACAAGATAACTTGTCGCAGCTCTAACAGACTGTTTTCATAACATGATTAGCAGCGACAAGGGAAAACAAGATAAAACGGGCGGCCTAGTCTACACGATCGCCCTCGACCCTCTTGATCCCGCTCACCCTGTCCACAATGGGTGCGACAAGGGCCTTGAGCGCTTCCACGTCGGCATCCGGCGGCAAGGACTTGAGGACGTTGGTGAAGTTGAGGCCTGGGTTGCGGAAGGCCACCTTCATCAGCACCTTCTGAAGAGCGCCGACACAAATCCTGCGTGACTCGTCGGCCAGCTGCTTTGGGATCTTCTCCCGAAGCCGCTGGAGTGCCGTCGGCACGCCCTTGAAGAATAGGCTGAGCTTGGCACTGGGTTGGAGATGCTCGTCGGAAGAGTACCCGAGGTCTTCCATCCCCAGCTGCGCCAGCTCCCCGTCGATGACTGCGGTGATGTTCACCAGACCCTCGGTCCAGTGCTCCACAGTCTCCTTGAATGCATTCTGGGTGACGGCGATGCTCGCCAGCAGCGCCTCGTCGGCCTTGACCTTCTCCGACAAAGTCTTCTCCCGCTCCTTGGCGCTGTCCAGCGTCTGAGTTAGCGTGGTCAGCTTCAGCTCGAGATCCGCGTTGGAGTCCTTGGCGGTGCTGAGCTCCCTGCTCCTCTCATCGAGAAGACCCTGCAGCTCACCATGAGTAGCGGCATCCTTCTCGCGCTCGCGCTAGAGCGCGGCAAGCTCCTCGCCACTCTTCTGGATGTTCGCCTCCAGCTGCGCCACCCTCGCCTCCAGCTCCTTCTTGGCGGCCTCTGCAGTTGTGGCAGCATCCCTTGCTTCCTTGAGAGTCCCGCCAAGTTTTTCCTCACGCGCGACGAGCTCCTCCTCGTAGCTGTCAAGATAGGCCTTCCGCTGCACCAACTCGCCTTCTCGCGCGGCCTGCTTCTCGGCAGCGAGCCTTTGTTCCTCCTCAACTTCGGCCTTCTCAAGAAGGAAGGCCGTACGCTCCTCTGCGAGTCTCTCCCGCTCCTGTGCCAGGGACCGGAGAGCTTCCTGGTTGATGCTCCGGAGCTCCTCTGCGCGCTTCTCCATATCCACTCCCGCCTTCGCGACAAGTGCTTCCCGGGAAGCCAGCTTGGCTTGTCGGGCACGGTAGAGTGACAGCAGCTTCCGCAGCAGCTGCTCCTCCTCAGGCTCGCCACTGCTGCTTGGCGCGTCGACCAAGGACAGCCCAGCGGAGGCGAGAAGCTCCTCATCGAAAGTCTCTCCTTCGACCGGTGCCCTGGAGCTCGACGCCCAGGGGAGCTTGATGAAGATGCCGTCGCCGGCCTTCAAGTAGGCGCCGGGCTGAGGCTCTTCGGAGCCTGGCTCCGCTGCAGCGGCGGAGGGATCGGCGGTCGGTGCAGCGCCTGGCGCTCCTGCGGCCTCAGGGCCGTCAGTGCCATCGCCCGACCCCTCGCCAGCTTCTGCGCCGGCAGCCTTGGCGGCCTCCTCGCCGGCGGGTTCATCAGCGCCGGCCCCTTCTTCGTTAACGGCGGCGTCGAGGTTGCTGCCACGCGCGCCTTCCTCGCCGGCGTCCTCAGTCTCCATTGGCTCCGCAGCAGATGGATCTGAGGAACGAAGAAGGGAGAAGAATCAAGCAAATGTGCAAGAAGAAAATCAGAAGAAGAAAAACCCAAGGGAAGTTTTTGGGCAAGAGGATTACCTGTACCAAGATCTGCAGTTGCGGTCTCAGCCGCCGCGGGGTCGTTGGTGCTGTCCCTTGCCGGAGAGCTGCCCCTTGCCGGAGAGTTCTCCCTTGCCGGAGAGCGCTCCCTTGCCGGGGACTCCTCCCTTGGCGGCGTAGTCGAAGCAGATGGCACTTCGGGACCAGCTTCCGGGCGTTCTTGATGAGGCTGTTCTGCTCCTACACAAATCAACAATCAAGATGTCAGTAGAGAAAGAAGCACTCATGCGCGCCCGACTGTAGAAAGTAAACTACAAACTTACGCTGGGGGCTGCACTGGGGGCTGCTTAGGGGAGTGGCTGCCGGGTTCAACAAGGTGGTCTCGGACCCACCCCCTGCTGACACGGTGGGGTCATCCTCGATGACGATCACCGCGGCCTTGGCACTCTTCGCCGCTCTTTGAGCCAGCGTCCTGAAAAGGAATAAGTTCAGATCGAAGCTAGTCAGGAAGAAGAATGAAGAACAACAAGAATTGGAGGATTACAAGGACAACAGAGAAACTTACTCTTCTTCCTCCGCGTCGGAGCTGAGCGCGGAGAGATCGAAGTCTGCCTCCCCTCCGGTGCAGCGAGGCGGAGGAGTAGGATCCCTTGCCCGCTTGGCAGGGGCGGTGGTGGTGGACCGGGAAGATCCCGCTCCAGTTGCCGCAGCAGCGTGGGGCGCTCCCGCGGCAACGGTACTTGCCGCGGTAGAGTGTGTCGCGCGGCTCGGCGGCTGTTGACCCGCCTGCCGCGCCGCCACGTCCGCGGCCCTGCGAAGACGCCTTCTTGGCGGGGCCAGGGGCTCCGCCTGCGGCAAGCTTTCTGAGGGCTCGGGCTCCTCCTCGCCGGGCTCGCTCGGCTCGTCTTCAGGTGCGGCAGGCTCTTCCTCGCCGGCGAACTCCTCGCGCTCGGCGAGGTTTACCGCCTCTGCCGCCTCGGCCTCCTCCAAGGTGAACCCGAATCCACCCGTGGCAGCCACTGCCGCAGCCTCTTCCGCCCTAGTGGCGATGCGCCGCAGCTCCTCGTCGGTGGTGTCGCGGGTGAGGCTCTTCTGCTCGTCGGCGCGGACGGGCACTTCTTCCAAGTTGTTGAAGAACGCATGCACGACGTCATCCGCAGGTTCTTGCCAAGTTGGGGCGATGCCGTGTGAGTCGCACAACGGCATCATGGCACGGATCCGGTCAAGCGAAAAGTTATTGCACAAAGGAACGACGCCCCTCGGCAACGTAAATGGGTGCTGGGGGTCGCGTTTGAACAACTCCGTGAGCATCGCGTCCAGCTCCAGGACGGTGAAATTGAAGTTAAGGCCCGGCCGCAGCCTCATGATGTCCGCCGAGTTCTTGAACTCCCAGGCGGGCCTCCCCCTCTCCTGCAGGGGGGCAATGCGGCGGCGAAGGAAATCTGCTTCGACAGCGCCTACAGTAAGCCCGGCAAGCCTGAGGCGAAGGATCCTGGTGGTGGCAATCTTCAGCCTCTCGTCTTCCGGGGCCAGGTTGCTCCAATCGTTGCCGCGCACTATCGGGGCTTGGCGCACGGCAGTGAACGGCTGCGGGTTCTCCTCGACGATCCAACACCACTCCGCTCTCCACTCCTCCCACTTGCTGCGGAGTTCCCCCTCCAGATACACTTCCTTCTTGCCGGCTCTTGAGATCCAGGCGATCCCCCCGGCAAGCGGCTCTCCTCTCTCGACCCGAGGCATGAAGAAGTGGCGGAAAAGGGCTACATTGGGGTGGACTCCGACAAAGTTTTCGCACAAATGTGCGAAAACTGCCATGGTCAGAACGGCGTTGGGGGTGAAGTCAAGGAGGCGGAGGCCGTACGTGTTCATTATGTCGCAGAAGAACTTCGAGAAGGGCGGGCAGAGCCCGCAATGGAAGAACAGTGCGAAGAATGGATACCCGTTTGGATCCAGCTCCGAAGTGGCGGCCGGGACTACCCTCGTGCGCGAATGCGCTCGCGTCTCCGTCACCCAGAAGAGGTAGCAGTACCCCCTCAGCTCCTTCGCGCCGAGCTGGGGGGAGAAGATCGCCCGCTCCTTCCGCAGCGCCACGAGCCGCTGCGCCTCGGTTGACTTCACGCCCTTCCCCTTGTCGGCCTTCGAGGCCATGGCGGAGGTGGTGGGGGAGGCCGGCGGCGTTGGTGATGCTGGTGGCAATGGGGGGCGGAGAGCTGATCTCTCTCGGCTTGGAGAAGAAGGGGGGAGCGGCGGAGGTTTGTGAAGATGGAGTAGCAGAAACCAGCGAGGGGGAACGAACTGCCCCTGTTTCCCCTGCTTATAAAGAGGGACGGGGCGGACGTTTCGCCCTTCCGAATAAAGAATCCACCCACGATCTCTCCCACGACGCCGCGTTCAACGCGTGCCGTTAGGGAGGGCGCGGTGGATACGGAGTGAGTAACGGCAAAATCCAGACCGCGTGTGCCCGTGCCCTGTTTTGGGCCTGGCCCAACAGCGCTCGGCACCGTGTATGGTCCAGGCCCGGGGGCTCCTGTCGGTGTACTAGAATAGGGGTACCCTAGTACCCCGAACTTGTGCACGGGCAGTTGCAGTGCCCCACGGCAAGGGCTTGCCGGGTGACTGCCAAGATCCTCCTTGGCTCCTTTGGAGCCATTCAAGAACAAGGTATTTAAGCTCAAGAGACAAGGCCCCGGCAAGAGGAGCTTGCCGGGAAGGCTAACCAAGGCACCTCAAGGCTCGGCGAGCGACAAGCTTCCGGGCCCGACAAGACAACGGCCGTGGCAAGGCGCTTGCCGCGGCAGGCGGCCACTCTGCGCTCGCGCTCCAGCGCATCCACCAACGTGTCGCCCTGAGGGCTTTTCCAGGCATGCGTGGCGGGAGGCTGTGCAGCCAGGGGTGCGCAGTGGCATGCGACGCTGACAAGATCGCCATCATGGCGAACGGAGGCGTCCCTGACGGTACTTTTCCTGCACTGTTAGGGCGACACAGACGGGCATTTAATGCCCTTGTCCCCTGCCCTCAGGGGTAGGTAGAGTACACTGTACAAGCAACTGTACCAACTACCTCACTTTTTACATTTGTACCCTTCTCTGCGTTGCCACCTGTCGGTGACCCCTTTAACGTATAAAAGGAGGCCCATGCGCAACGTAGGGGGGGTTCGACTCTTTCATAAGCCAGAAAAACACTTAGCTCGCTCTGGAGCAAGAACATAACAGAATCAGACAAGCAGCAGTAGGAGTATTATCTCTCTGGAGAGCTCCGAAGCTGGGTAAACTGCTCGTGTGCTCCGTCTCGATCTGCTCTTCGTGCGATCTCCGCCTCCCGCCGAACCGAAAGGGGCTCCGGTCCCATAGGTGTTCGTGGATCATTTTCCCCCGACAAGAAGTGCGTACAAAAATCCTATGGGTATGTCTCCATATAAGATGGTTTATGGAAAAGCATGTCATTTACCTCTTGAACTTGAACATAAAGCATATTGGGCCATTAAAGAGCTCAATTATGACTTCAAACTTGCCAGTGAGAAAAGGTTATTTGATATAAGCTCACTTGATGAATGGAGAACCCAAGCTTATGAGAATGCCAAGCTCTTCAAGGAAAAATTCAAACGCTGGCATGATAGGAGGATACAAAAGCGCGAGTTTAACGTAGGAGATTATGTGTTATTATTCAACTCTCGTTTAAGATTTTTTGCAGGAAAACTTCTCTCAAAATTGGAAGGTCCCTACGTTATCGAGGAGGTCTATTGTTCTGGTGATATAAAAATCAACAACTTTGAAGGCACAAATTAGAGGGTGGTAAACGGTCAAAGAATTAAACATTATATTTTAGGTAATCCTATCAATGTTGAAACTAATATTATTGAAACCATAACCCCTAAGGAATACATAAGAGACACTTTCCAGAACGTTCCAGACTCTGAAAAGGCATAGGTATGTGGTACGGTAAGTAAACCGACTCCAAAGCAACTCTTATGGCAATTTTCATCAGTTTTGGATTATTTAAGGATTTTAGGAAGAAAGAAGTTGTCTGAAAGGGACATGAGGCTCCCACGAGAGAGGAGGCCCCCCCTGTAGGGCGCGCCCCCATGTCTTGTGGGCACCTCGTGTGCCTCCCGGACTCCGTTTTCTTGTATGTTACGTATTTTGGTCGGTAAAAATTCATTATATATACTCCCGAAGGTTTTGACCACCGTATCACGCAAATATCCTCTGTTTTCGTTTCAAGCTATTCCTGTTGCAGAATAAAGCAAGATGTCTTCTCAGGAATCAGTTGGGGAGAGCCGGGTGTCTCACCCAACGCAGGGTCCAGGAGTAAATGGCGATGTCTATCACTTTGGACCATCAATGGAGGATGAGATGGAGGCTGATTTGAAAAGGATAGATGCCATGGAGGAAGATCAAGAAGTTACCTCTCGTCTCCAAGCAGATTTCACTATGGGGGAACTACCTAGCCTGGTTGTCCCTGCCGCGGTCATCCCTTCCAACTCTAGATTTCTTTCTTATGAAAATATGAAGAAGAGTTTCATGTGTTCTCCAGAAGCTATGCAGCATCCTTGGGTGAAAGGAGCCTTGGCCGTTACGGGCAAGCTCCGTAAAGAAATTTTGGACCTCAAACGACAAATCAATAAGCTCGAGGAGGAGAACCGTATCTTGAAGGGCATCATCGCCAAGAAGATCACAACACTAACCATGAAGAAGGAGAAATAATCACATGGGTATGGGCACTCCCCTTGGCAACTGCCAAGCTTGGGGGAGGTGCCCCGGTATTGTATCACCATCACACTCCTATCTTTATTGCTTTATTTAGCTCGATCCTTTTAGTAGTATCTTGATCTATTAGATCGAAGTTTTGATATCAAGTAGTTTTGAGTTTTTCGTTGTGATCTCTTTTTGTAAGCAATTCCGTGTGCCATCTATAATAAAGATTAGTGTTGAGTCAAGGGCTTTGCTTTGTGGCTATGATCTTGAGAAAGTAGAAAGAACAGAAGAGTTCATATTGATCTTATGGATAGTGATAACTTCACACATATAAAGTATGAGGCATAAAAATTGTTGAGAGTTGATGAACATAGCCTTGGTCATCGTTGCAATTAATAGGAAGTGATAAGGAAAGAGGGGTTCACATATAAATATATTATCTTGGACATCTTTTATGATTGTGAAGCACTCATTAAATATGACATGCTAAAAGAGTTGACGTTGGACAAGCAAGACAACGTAATGGTTTATGTTTTCTGACATCTCAGTTAAAGTATATTGTCAGTGATCTTCAAAAACATGTTGAGCTTGCCTTTCCCCCTCATGCTAGCCAGAACTCCTTGCACCAAGTAGAGATACTACTTGTGCTTCCAAATATCCTTAAACCCAGTTTTGCCATGAGAGTCCACCATACCTACCTATGGATTGAGTAAGATCCTTCAAGTAAGTTGTCATCGGTGCAAGCAATAAAAATTTCTCTCTAAATATGCATGACTTATTAATGCAGAGAAAATAAGCTTTGTATGAACTTGTTGTGGAAGTAATAAAAGCGACGGAGTGCATAATAAAGGTCCACATACAAGGGGCAATATAAAGTGACGTTCTTTTGCATTAAGATTTTGTGCATCCAACCCTAAAAGCGCATGACAACCTCTGCTTCCCTCTGCGAAGGGCCTATCTTTTACTTTATGCTTTACTTTAATACTTGAGTCAAGGTGATCCTCACCTTTCCCTTTTTCATTTTATCCTTTGGCAAGCTCTTCGTGTTTGAAAGGTCATGATATATATATCCGATTGGATGTAAGTTGGCATAGGCTATTATTGTTGACATCACCTAAAGGTGAATACGTTGGGAGGCAACATAATAAGCCCCTATCTTTCTCAGTGTCCGGCTGAAACTCTATAACCACAAGTATTGAGTGAGTGTTAACAATTATGGGAGACTATGAGATAGTTGAGCATGTGAGCTTGCCGAAAAGCTCTATTATTGACTCTTTCTGATGTTACGATAAATTGCAATTGCTTCAATGACTGAGATTATAGTTTGTTAGTTCCCAATGAAGTTTATGTTCCATACTTGACATTGTGAATTGCTTATTACTTGAGTATAAGAAATCATATGACAAAATCTATATATGTTGCTGTTATTAGAATGATCATGATGCCCTCATGTCCGTATTTTTATTTTTATCGACACCTCTATCTCTAAACATGTGGACATATTTTTCGATTTCGGTT
The DNA here is from genome assembly GCF_002162155.2 of Triticum dicoccoides. Lineage (NCBI taxonomy): Eukaryota > Viridiplantae > Streptophyta > Magnoliopsida > Poales > Poaceae > Triticum > Triticum dicoccoides. Next base: position 566,709,186 of record NC_041381.1, on the reverse strand, counting down.
TCCGCTTGAGGACAAGCGAGGTGTAAGCTTGGGGGAGTTGATACGTCCAATTTGCATCATGCTTTTATATCAATATTTATTGCATTATGGGCTATTATTACACATTATATCTCAATACTTATGGCTATTCTCTCTTATTTTACAAGGTTTACCATGAAGAGGGGGAATGCCGGCAGCTGGAATTCTGGCTGGAGAAGGAGCAAACGTTGGGAACCTATTCTGCACAACTCCAAAAGACCTGAGACTCCACGAAACAACTTTTTGGAATTATTAAGGAATTATGGGCAAAAGAAATAGGCCAGGGGGACCACACCCTGTCCAGGAGACAGGGGGGCGGGCGCGCCCCTATCTCCTGGGCCCCCTTGTGGGCCTCCAACGTCCATCTTCTGCTATATGAAGGGTTTTGTCCTGGAAAAATTTGTGGGCAAGCTTACGAGACGAAACTCCGCCGCCACGAGGTGGAACCTTGGCGGAATCAATCTAGGGCTCTGGCAGAGCTATTCTGCCGGGGACACTTCCCTCCGGGAGGGGAAAATCAGCACCAACGTCATCACCAACGATCCTCTCATCGGGAGGGGGTCAATCTCCATCAACATCTTCACCAGCACCAACTCATCTCAAACCCTATTTCATCTCTTGTATCCAATCTTGTATCCAAAACCACAAATTGGTACCTGTGGGTTGCTAGTAGTGTTGATTACTCCTTGTAGTTGATACTTATTGGTTTACTTGGTGGAAGATCATATGTTCAGATCCTTCATGCATATTATTACACCTCTCATTATGAACATGAATATGCTTTGTGAGTAGTTACGTTTGTTCCTGAGGACATGGGTGAAGTCTTGCTATTAGTAGTCATGTGAATTTGGTATTCGTTCGATATTTTGATGAGATGTATGTTGTCTCTCCTCTAGTGGTGTTATGTGAATGTCGACTACATGACACTTCACCATTATTTGGGCCTAGAGGAAGGCATAGGGAAGTAATAAGTAGATGATGGGTTGCTAGAGTGACAGAAGCTTAAACCCTAGTTTATGCGTTGCTTCATTAGGGGTTGATATGGACCCATATGTTTAATGCTGTGGTTAGGTTTACCTTAGTACTCCTTTTTATAGTTGCGGACGCTTGCAATAGGGGTTAATCATAAGTGGGATGCTTGTCCAAGTTAGGGCAGTACCCAAGTGCCGGTCCACCCACATATCAAATTAGCAAAGTACCGAACGCGAATCATATGAGCGTGATGAAAACTAGCTTGACGATAATTCCCAATGTGTCCTCGGGAGCTTCTTCCTTATTATTAGAAATTTTCCAGGCTTATCCTTTGCTACATAAAGGATTGGGCCACCTTGCTGCACTTTATTTACTTTATTTAGTTTTGCTCGTTACTATTTTTCTTATCACAAAAATATCTATCACCTACTATTTCAGTGCTTGCAAAGAAAACCTTACTGAAAACCGCTTATCATTTCCTTCTGCTCCTCATTGGGTTCGACACTCTTACTTATCGAAAGGACTACGATAGATCCCCTACACTTGTGGGTCATCAGCTATCTAGTGATCTACTCCTGGATCACTATTCTACCCCCTTGCCAAACTCATGATAAGGTACACGATAGGTCCGGTACACAATATAGCATACTTTATAGAACCTATGGCTGAGGCATAGGGAATGACTTTCATTCTCTTTCTATTTTCTGTCGTGGTTGGGTTTTGAGTCTTACTCAACTTTACACCTTGCAATACAAGCAAGAACTCGTTCTTTGACTGTTCCATTTTTGAACTACTTCCAAAACTTGTCAAGGTATGTACTCATAGCAAAATCTTATCAAGCGTCTTGATCTATCTCTATAGATCTTGATGCCAAATATGTAAGCAGCTTCACCGAGGTCTTTCTTTGAAAATCTCCTTTATGCTTTCCAAAAAATTCTACACCATTTTGGATCAACAATATGTCATTCACATATACTTATCAGAAAGGTTGTAGTGCTCCCACTCACTTTCTTGTAAATACAGGCTTCTCCAAAAGTCTGTATAAAACCATATAATTTGATCACATTATCAAAGCGTATATTCCAACTCCGAGATGCTTGCACCAGTCCACAAATGGATCGCTGGAGCTTGCACACTTTGTTAGTACCTTTAGGATTGACAAAACCTTCTGGTTGTATAATATACAACTCTCCTTAGATATATCCATTTAAGGAATACAATTTTGAAATCCATTTACAAGTTTTCATAAAATATGGCAATTGCTAACATGATTCAGACGGACTTAAGCATCGCTACGGTTGAGAAAATCTCATTGTAGTCAACACCTTGAACTTGTTGAAAACATTTTGCGACTAGTCGAGCTTTGTAGATAGTAACACTACCATCAGCATCCGTCTTCCTCTTGAAGATCCATTTATTTAGTATGGCTTGCCGATCATCGGGCAAGTCCACCAAAGTCCACACTTTGTTCTCATACATGGATCCCATCTCAGATTTCATGGCCTCAAGCCATTTCACGGAATCTGGGCTCATCATTGCTTCCTCATAGTTCGTAGGTTCATCATGATCTAGTAACATGACTTCTAGAATAGGATTACCATACTACACTGGTGCGGATTGTACTCTGGTTGACCTACGAGGTTCGGTAGCAACTTGATCTGAAGTTTCATGATCATCATCATTAGCTTCCTCACTAATTGGTGTAGGAATCACTGGAACTGATTTCTGTGATAAACTACTTTCCAATTCAGGAGAAGGTACAATTACCTCATCAAGTTCTACTTTCGTCCCACTCACTTCTTTCGAGAGAAACTCCTTCTCTACAAAGGATCCATTCTTAGAAACGAATATCTTGCCTTCGGATCTATGACAGAAGGTGTACCCAACAATTTCCTCTCGGTATCCTATGAAGACGCACTTTTGGAATTTGGGTTCGAACTTATCAGGTTGAAGCTTTTTCACATAAGCATCATAGACCCAAACTTTAATAAATGACAACTTGGGTTTCTTGCCAAACCACAATTCATAAGGTGTTGTCCCAACGGATTTTGATGGTTCCCTATTTAACGTGAATGCAACTATCTCTAAAGCATAACCCGAAAACGATAGCGGTAAATCAGTAAGAGACATCATAGATCGCACCATATCCAATAAAGTAAGGTTACGACGTTCGGACACACCATTATGCTATGGTGTTCCAGGTGGCGTGAGTTGCGAAACTATTCCACACTGGTTCAAATGAAGACCAAACTCATAGCTCAAATATTCGCCTCCACTATCAGATTGTAGAAACTTTATTTTCTTGCTACGATGATTTTCCACTTCACTTTGATATTCTTTGAACTTTTCAAATGTTTCAGACTTATGTTTCATTAAGTAGATATACCCATATCTGCTCAAATCATCTGTGAAGGTCAGAAAATAACGATACTCGCCATGAGCCTCAACACTCATTGGACCACATACATCGGTATGTATTATTTCTAATAAGTCAGTAGCTCCTTCCATTGTTCCGGAGAACGGAGTTTTAGTCATCTTGCCCATGAGGCATGGTTCACAATCACCAAGTGATTCATAATCAAGTGATTCCAAAAGCCCATCAGCATGGAGTTTCTTCATGCGCTTTACACCAATATGACCTAAACGGCAGTGCCACAAATAAGTTGCACTATCATTATCAACTTTGCATCTTTTGGCTTCAATCTTATGAGCATGTGTATCACCACCATCGAGATTCAACAAAAATAGACCACTCAACAAGGGTGCATGACCATAAAATATATTACTCATATATATAGAACAACCATTATTCTCTAATTTAAATGAATAACCGTCTCGCATCAAACAAGATCCAAATATAATGTTCATGCTCAACGCTGGCACCAAATAACAATTATTCAGGTCTAAAACTAATCCCGAAGGTAGATGTAGAGGTAGCGTGTCGACAACGATCACATCGACCTTGGAACCATTTCCGACGTGCATCGTCACCTCGTCCTTAGCCAATCTTCATTTAATCCGTAGCCCCTGTTTCAAGTTGCAAATATGAGCAACAGAACCAGTATCAAATACCCAGGCCCTACTACGAGCATTAGTAAGGTACACATCAATAACATGTATATCAAATATACCTTTCACTTTGCCATCCTTCTTATCCGCCAAATACTTGGGGCAGTTCCGCTTCTAGTGACTAGTCCCTTTGCAGTAGAAGCACTCAGTTTTAAGCTTAGGTCCAAACCTGGACTTCTTCCCGGGAGTAGCAACTTGCTTGACATTCTTCTTGAAGTTCCCCTTCTTCCCTTTGCCCCTTTTCTTGAAACTAGTGGTCTTGTTAAATCATCAACATATGATGCTTTTTCTTGATTTCTACCTTCGTCGATTTCAGCATCATGAAGAGCTCGGGAATCGTTTTCGTCATCCCTTGCATATTATAGTTCATCACAAAGTTCCAGTAACTTGGTGATAGTGAATAGAGAACTCTGTCAATCAATATTTTATCTGGAAGATTAACTCCCACTTGATTCAAACGATTGTAGTACTCAGACATTCTGAGCACATGCTCACTAGCTGAGAAATTCTCCTCCATCTTTTAGGCGAAGTACTTGTCAGAGGTCTCATACCTCTCGATACGGGTATGAGTCTGAAATACCAATTTTAGCTCTTGGAACATCTCATATGCTCCGTGGAGTTCAAAACGTTTTTGAAGTCCCGACTCTAAGCCGTAAAGCATGGTGCACTAAACTATCAAGTAGTCATCATATTGAGATAGACAAACATTCATAACGTCTCCATCTGCTCCTGCAATAGGTCTGTCACCTAGCGGTGCATCAAGGACATAATTCTTCTGTGCAGCAATGAGGATAATCCTCAGATCACGGACCCAGTCCGCATCATTGCTACTATCATCTTTCAACTTAGTTTTCTCTAGGAACATATGAAAAATAGACATAGGGAAGCTACAACGTGAGCTATTGATCTACAACATAATTTGCAAATACTATCAGGACTAAGTTCATGATAAATTAAATTCCACTAATCATATTACTTAAGAACTCCCACTTAGATAGACATCCCTCTAGTCATCTAAATGATACGTGATCCAAATGAACTAAACCATGTCCGATCATCACGTGAGATGGAGTAGTCTTAAATGGTGAACATCACTATGTTTATCATATCTACTATATGATTCACGTACAACCTTTCGGTCTCCAGTGTTCCGAGGCCATATCTGCATATGCTAGGCTCGTCAAGTTTAACCCGAGTATTCTGCACGTGCAAAACTGGCTTGCACACCTTGTATGTGAATGTAGAGCTTATCACACCCGATCATCACATGGTGTCTCGGCACGACGAACTATAGCAATGGTGCATACCCAGGGATAAGATTTATAGCTTGAAATTTAGTAAGGGATCATCTTATAATGCTACTGCTGTACTAAGCAAAATAAGATGCATAAAAGATAAACATCACATGCAATCAAAATATGTGACATGATATGGCCATCATCATCTTGTGCCTTTGATCACCATCTCCAAAGCACCATCATGATCTCCATTGTCACCGGCTTGACACCTTGGTCTCCATCGTAGCATCGTTGTCGTCTCGCCAACTATTGCTTCTACGACTATCACTACCTCTTAGTGATAAAGTAAAGCAATTACATGGCAATTGCATTTCATACAATAAAGCAACAACCATATGGCTCCTGCCAGTTGCCGATAACTCTGTTACAAAACATGATCATCTCATACAACAATTTATATCACATCATGTCTTAACCATATCACATCACAACAAGCCCTGCAAAAACAAGTTAGACATTCTCTACTTTGTTGTTGCAAGTTTTACGTGGCTGCTATGGGCTTCTAGCAAGAACCGTTCTTACCTAAGCATCAAAACCACAATGATTTTTCGTCAAGTCTGTTGTTTTAACCTTCAACAAGGACCAGCCATAGTCAAACTCGATTCAACTAAAGTTGGAGAAACAGACACCCGCCATCCACCTATGTGCAAAGCATGTCGGTAGAACCAGTCTCATGAATGCGATCATGTAATGTCGGTCCGGGCCGCTTCATCCAACAATGCAGCCGACTCAAAGTAAGATGTTGGTGGTAAGCAGTACGACTATTATCACCCACAACTCTTTGTGTTCTACTCGTGCGTATCATCTATGCATAGACCTGGCTCGGATGCCACTGTTGGGGAACGTAGCATGAAATTTCAAAAAAAAATCCTACGATCACGCAAGATCTATCTAGGAGATGCATAGCAACAACGTGGGGAGAGTGTGTCCACTTACCCTTGTAGACCAAAAGCGGAAGTGTTACTTAACGCAGTTGATGTAGTCGAACGTCTTCACGATCCAAGCGATCCAAGTAACGAACATACGGCACCTCCGTGTTCAGCACACATTCGTCTTGATGACGTCCCTCGAACTCTTGATCTAGTATACAGTCGATAGAGAGTGCCGTCAGCATGACGGTGTGGTGATGGTGTTGATGATGTGATCCATGTAGGGCTTCGCCTAAGCACTACGACATTATGACCGAAGGATTAAACTGTGGAAGGGGGCACCACACACGTCTAAGAGAAATCTGGGTGCCTTTGGGGTGCCCCCTGCCCACATATATAAAGGAGGGAGGGAGGAGGCCGCTGGCCTAGAGGGGGTGCGCCATGGGGGGACTCCTACTAGGACTCCCAGTCCTAGTAGGATTCCTCCTTCCTTTCCATAGTAGGAGAAGGTGGAAGGGAGAGAGAGAGAGGGAGAAGGAAAGGAAGGGCCGCTCCCCCTCCCCTAGTCCAATTCGGTTTGGCTAGGGGGGCGCGCGCCACTTCCTGGCCGCCGGCCTCCTCTTTCCACTAATGCCCATGAAGGCCCAATACTCTCCCGGGGGGTTCCTGTAGCCTCCCGGTACTCCGGAAAATGTCCGAACCTCTCTGAAACTTTTCAAGTGTCCGAACATAACCTTCCAATATATCAATATTTACCTCTCGACCATTTCGATACTCCTCGTCATGTCCGTGATCTCATCCGGGACTATGAACAAACTTCGGTCATCAAAAACATATAACTCATAATACAAATCGTCACCGAACGTTAAGCGTGCGGACCCTACGGGTTTGAGAACTATGTAGACATGATCAAGACACGTCTCCGATCAATAACTAATAGCAGAACCTGGATGCTCATATTGGCTCCTACATATTCTACGAAGATCTTAATCGGTCAAACCGCACAACAACATACGTTGTTCCCTTTGTCATTGATATGTTACTTGCCCGAGATTCGATCGTCGGTATCATCATTCCTAGTTCAATCTTGTTACTAGAAAGTATCTTTACTCGTTCCACAACTAACTCATTAGTCACATTTCTTGCAAGAGTTATAGTGATGAGCATTACTGAGAGGGCCCAGAGATACCTCTCCGAAACACGGAGTGACAAATCCTATTCTCGATCTATGCCAACCCAACAAACACCTTCGAAGACACCTTTAGAGCATCTTTATAATCACCCATTTACGTTGTGATGTTTGATAGCACACAACGTGTTCTTCTGGTATTCGGGAGTTGCATAATCTCATAGTCAGAGGAACATGTATAAGTCATGAAGAAAGCAATAGCAATAAAACTTAACGATCATTATGCTAAGCTAACGGATGGGTCTTGTCCATCACATCATTCTCTAATGATGTGACCCGTTCTTCAAATGACAACACATGTCTATGGTCAGGAAACATAACCATCTTTGATTAACGAGCTAGTCAAGTAGAGGCATACTAGGGACATTATGTTTTGTCTATGTATTCACACATGTACTAAGTTTCCGATTAATACAATTCTAGCATGAATAATAAACATTTATAATGATATAAGGAAATATAAATAAAAACTTTATTATTGCCTCTAGGGCATATTTCCTTCAGATGACACAAGATAAAAGTAAATAGATAGTCCTTTCACAGAGGGAAGCAGTGATTTGCAGAGGTGCCAGAGCTCAAGTTTTCAAAATAGAGGTAAATGAAATTTGAGACATGCACCCTTCTCATTTACTTCACGACTATCAGTTATCAATATATTCCATGCTAAACACGCTAGTGGCGGTTCCCAAGCGGAAATGTAAAGGTTATGACTCCATTGGGAGTTTTTGTTTGATTATTTGTGAGCTCTTTTCTTTTTGCAGTTTGGGACTGGGCATCCCTATTACCGCCCTTTTCGCATGCGATGGCAAGTGAATAAACGCTCGTCCTGAGAATAACCCTCTTAGCATGGAGGATACCGACTACCTCCTGTTGTTCCATGAACAATCCAGGCACACAAAAATGATATATATTTGAAGTTTTTAGAGATGCCACATGCAAATTTACTTAGGACAGCAGGGTAATACCGCATATGGGTAGGTATGGTGGACTCATCTGGAATAACTTGGATTTTTAGGTTTTTGATGTACAAGTAGAGTTCCCACTTAGTACAAGCGAAGGCTAGCAAATAGGTTGAGAAGCGGCCAGCTAGAGAGCGACAACGGTCATGTACATGCATTATGCATAAGTAACATTGGATACTAGCATGAGTAGGATATGAACACCACAAACATAAATATCATAGAGGCTATGTTGGTTTTGATTCAAGTACATGCATGAACATGTGCCAAGTCAAGCTACTCGAACATTTAGAGGAGGATACCATATCATCATACTACATCACAATCATTTTGATGCAATGTTGATATCCAAGATAAGTCATTATTCACTCCTAGCTACTTATGCATGGCATGAGAAACTATAATATCTAATTGTCATTGCAAACATATTTGATCATAATACGCTGAATCATGGATACTAGGTTAAACATATTTACAAAAACAAAACAAGTCAAGTTCATACCCGTTTCTCTCTGCCATGAACAGTTCATCTAATATCGTCATTATTGCCTTTCACTTGCATGACCGAACAATTTGAAAATAATAATAGTGCAAGAGTGCCCTAGACTAAGCTGGAATCTGCAAACATTTTATTCAAAATGAGAAGACAAGGTAATATGGGCTCTTTATCAGATCAACAATAATGCAGATGAGAGCCACTCAACATTTTCATCGTGGTCTTCTCCTCGGTATGACTCAATAAAAAGAAAAGAAATTCAGAGAAACACACTGAAATATTTTTAGAGTTTTTGGTTTTTCGTAAACAAGGAAATAAAAAGAGAAAAGCAAAAACGAGAAAAACTATTTACACGGGTAAGCTCCCAACAAGTAAAAGAAGAACAAGGAAATCTTTTTGGGTTTTATTTTTAGTGCTACAACAACTTAAACTAGGAAGAAAAATCAAAAAGAAGCAAGAAACATATTTTTGAATTTTCTCAAAGTTCTTCAAACACACAAGAAGAAAGCGAGAAAATAAATTAAACATGGATGATACAACAAAAAAGTGTGGACAACTAGAATGAAATGTGTGAACATGAATGTAATGCCGGTGGGAATACGTACTCCCCCAAGCTTAGGCTTTTGGCCTAACATGGCAATCACCAGTCGTAGAAACCATGAGGTCCAATGTTGAAGTGCTGGGGAGCAGGAACAATAGGGTCCCACTGCTGAGGCCCCTCCTGTGCTGTAGCCAGGTTGTTACGGTAAGCGACAATGTCCTCAGGCATAATCCTGTATATGCCCCTGGCAACATGATCAAACAAAGCAGGTGCAGGCAAGGGAATAATATCACGAGTTTTCTCACTGAAAACTAAGTTGTAAGGCATATCAATATTAGGGTAATCAGCAGCAACAAAATGGTGATCCTCCATAGCTGCTCTATCTAAGTAAGCTCTGGGCAAAGGATGATCATGCTGGCGTAAATGCCCCCATGTATTTTACCCTTGGATTAGTTAAGGTGAAGGCGACGTGCCACAATAGCTCCCAAGCTATAAGTGTTGTCGCCATAAAGTGCGCGATGCAAAACAACAAAGTATGGGGCGCTAAGTGCACCCACCTTCTCTCTCTCGCTAGCAAGAATTTTGCAACAAATATGGCAAAATAATGCACGACAGGAAACTGCAAGCTAACTGCAGTGGTGCCTGATACTCCTCTCTCACCCCCCACTGTCAGAGTACGGTAAAAACCTTCAAACTCTAAGGGCTTAGGCTCTACCAAATCCCCATCAAAAGGAAGCATGCATATGTCACAAAATTCAGTAAGTGGGATCTGGCGGGTTTCAACATATAAATTAAACTACACCTTAGGGGGATTATTTCTAGAATGAAAATGAAAGTTTTGCACAAAGGAATTTTGTGAGGAGATGATACTGTTTGCATTCAGCTGCGATGAAGTAGGTGAGGCCAGCATTAGCAGCATATTGTGTGAACTCTTGAAGAATTCTAGCCCCTCCATGAATGTATTATGCGGCCACTCGCACGGTGTAGCTCCGCCAACCTCAGGGTATGGAGATCATTGTCAGATGAATCCCCAATAACCCCCTTGGAGTTCTTCCTGGAAGCAAACTTCCTAAAGAAACTCATCTTTTTCCTATGTACAAAATTTTGAAATTTTTTTTTACAAAAAATTTCTCAACAAAACTTCACAAAAATGATAGCAACTACTCATAGGGGTGTATAGAGGCCATAGCAAGCATTCAAACTACTTAGAACTCTAAGAATTTAACATGCAAGCTCATCTACAGCAGCACCAAGAGTAGCTGATTATTCCAAATAACTCACTAAAGCAAAAACTAAATGGACACATGGAGGAGTCACATACCAAGCAACAAATCCCCGAAACAGTTTCAGAAACGGAGCTTCAAGCAAGGAGATCGAGATCCACGGTTTCGGGAGCAAGAACACAAGAGAGAGAGAGAGAGAGAGCGATAGTGATTTTTTTATGGGTGAATGGAGTGATGTGGGAAGAAGAAGTAAGTGAGGGGCCCATGTGGGGACCAAAACCCACCAGGGCGCGCCTGGGGGTCCTGGCGTGCCCAGGTGGGTTGTGCCCACCTGGTACACCTCCCTCTGATATTATTTGCACCAGAAATTCAGAAATATTCAGAAAAAATCGAGTTAAATTTTCAGGGCATTCTGAGAACTTTTATTTTTGGGTCATTTTTTTATTACACGAAAAACTCAGAAAATAGACAAAGCATGGCAATTTATTTTATTTAACTAAGAAAAATAGAAAACAAAAGGTAGGGACAGAAGGTAGTGCTTACTGAATTCATCAACTTCATACGTCTAAAAAATGATCCATTAATAAGCTTGATCAAGTCTTATTAACAACCACTTTTGATTAGCATGAAACCAAAGAACTTTCGTAAATCTCTAAGTTACCTCAATGGGGATATGAATGTCCCCAACAATAAGCATTTCATATTTATTTTTAACAGTAGGTAGAGGAAGTTGAAAACTTCCAATAGTGATTGTCGGACATTTTTCAATAGCATTAATACCATTCACTTGGAATTGTTTCTTCGGAAAGTGCACTGTATGCTCATTACCATTGATATGAAAAGTGATCTTTCTTTTGTTGCAATCAATAACAACCCCTGCAGTATTCAAGAAGGGTCTATCAAGGATAATCGACATGTTGTCGTCCTCGGGCATCTCAAGTATAACAAAGTCAGTCAAAATAGTAACATTAGCAACAATAACAAGCACATCCTCACAAATACCGATAGGTATGGTAGTTGATTTGTCAGCCATTTGCAAAGATATTTCAGTAGGTGCGAGTTTATTCACATCAAGTCTTTTATATAAAGATAAAGGCATGACACTAACACCAACTCCTAAATCACATAAAGTAGTTTTCACATAATTTCTTTTAATGGAGCAACATATAGTTGGTATTCTCGGATCTCCAAGTTTTTTAGGTACTCCCTCTTTAAAAGTATAATTAGCAAGCATAGTGGAGATTTCAGCTTGCGGTATTTTTCTTTTATTAGTGATGATGTCTTTCATATACTTTTCATAAGGAGGCATTTTTAAGATATCAGTCAAGCGAGTTTGCAAAAAGACTGGCCTCAGCATTTCAGCAAAGAGTTCAAATTCTTCATAATATTTCTTTTTAGTTGACTTAGGTGGAAAGGGCATAGGCTTTTGAACCCATATTCTCTTTCCTTTCCATGTTTTCTAGCAACAAAGTCTGTTTTATCATATGTTTTATTCTTGGGTTGTGGATTATGAAGATCAACATCTGGTTCTATCTCAACATCATTATCTGGTTCTTTATCATTTGTTTGAGTGTCTTCATGAACCTCATCATTACCTTTTTCATTACCAGAAGGTGAATGGTCATTACCAGATTGAGTTTCAGCATCAGAGGTAGAAACTTCATTATCATTATCAGGAGGTTTTTCTATTTCTGGTTCACTAGAGGCAGGCAAAGTCCTATTATTTTTCTTTTTAGAAGGACTAGGTGCACCAGTGTTAATTCTTTGAGAATATTGTTCAATTCTCTTGGGGTGTCTCTCAGGATAAAGTGGTTCCTGAGTAATTTTACCTCCTCTAGTGGCTACTATAACAGAAAAGTCACTTATATTATTGTTCATTCCATCAAGTAACTCTCTTTGAGATTTAGCAACTTGTTCTAGTTGAGTTTGAACCATAGAGGCATGCTTTCCTACACCTCTAACATCATTTGAGATTCTAAATAACAAGTCACTCAAGCGAGAAATCATGTCAGACATGTATTTCAATCGTTTCATAACATTTGCATTGAAGTGATCTTGCTTTCTAATGTAATTATCAAACTCATAAAGGCATTGATTAGGATGTTTATTACGAGGTTCATCACTATCATTGAATTTCATTAAAGATTTTACCTCTACCACCTTAGGTGGCGGTGGTGCTTCAAGCCCATGTATTTCTTCGTTAGGTGGTAAGTTTTTAACATCCTCGGCTCTAATACCTTTTTCCTTCATAGATTTCTTTGCCTCTTGCATATCTTCAGAAATAAGATATGAGATACCCCTTTTATTTGGAGTGGGTTTAATAGGTGTTTCAGGAGGAGTCCAATCATCACAATTTTTCAATATGTTATTCAATAATTCTCCAGCTTGCCCAATAGTTCGTTCCCTGAAAACACAACCAGCACAACTATCTAGGAAATCCCTAGAAGCATCGGTTAGTCCATTATAGAAGATATCAAGTATTTCATTTTTCTTAAGAGGATGATCAGGAAAAGCATTAAGAAATTGGATAAGCCTCCCCCAAGCTTGTGGAAAGCTCTCTTCTTCAATTTGCACAAAGTTAAATATTTCCTGCAAGGCAGCTTGTTTCTTATGAGCAGGGAAATATTTTTCAGAGAAGTAATAAATCATATCCTGGGGACTAAGCACACAACCAGGAGTAAGAGTGTTGTACCAAGATTTAGCATCACCTATCGGGGATATACCCCGCGGTATGACCCAGCCGGATATATGACATGGCTGGGACTTGGTGTTTTATTGGTAACCCACCGGAGGATTGGCGACTCACGAGTCTGGCACCTCACTGGTTTGACGACTCACGAGCCTGGCGACTCACTGATGGCCCTGACGGCGGATCAGTCAGAGGACTAGGCCCAAGGCCTAGAAGGCCGGCTCATGTTATGGTAATGCCGACTTAAGAGGAAAGCGTAAGGAATATTCCCTTATAAATGAAGCAAGACTAGGACACCACTTGTAAAAGAGTAATCCTAATCCTACTAGGACTAGTAATGTAACCCGCCCCTTCAACTTATATAAGGAGGGGCAGGGCACCCCAAGAGGGACAAGCAAGAAATAATATTAGGGCTAGACATAGCTAGGAGAGCCGGAGATACAACGACTCCCTCATGAGCATAATGAGACCTAGCCACAAACACGATGTAGGACTATTACCGGATGATGTTTCCCGGGGCCCAAAGCTGTCTAAATCCTTGTCTTGTGTGTTGATCCACCTCGAGTCTCTCACCCCGATCAACCCCTCTCAAGCTATCACATAGATGCGTTGGCCTCACGACTAAGTCCTCACACAAGGACATCTGCCGTGACAAATCCACGAAACTTGGCGCCCACCGTGGGGCTTACACACGGTGGTGATGAGTTCTTAGAGGGATCTCTCCTAGGGATCAAGGATCTCACAATTTTCCTGATGAAGAAGAATCGTTGCGGAAGAATTTACATTGTCTCTAAGGCGAGAAGTCAGATCTAGTACCCGTATAAGGTTTGAATTCAAGAAAGACGAGGGTTGCCTGCTGCACGCCGCTACGACCATGCGATCCGTTGAACCGGATCGATTTTGGCTACACCATCGTCAGAAGCTGGAACAAGGAAATTTTTCTGCGGCAACACCACAACAAGCCGCCGCCGGGTCACTAGAAACCCTATCTCCATTTTTGGATAGGAAGAAAACTGCGCGTAAAACAGATTGCATCCGAGCAGCTAACGTATGCGTGTTCGCTTCAAATCCCAAGGTTTGGGAAGCAAACAGTCTGACTAGCTACTTACGTCCTCACGGGAAGACCCAAATCACTTCTTAAGTTAAAGTACTAATTCAACAAGTACTTCTCGCGCGCTGGACGAAAGCCAAGATGAAGACAAGCCATCATATCAAACCGATAGGGTACTAATGCAAGTGCCCGTAATCGAGGGGAAAATTTCCATAAAAAATAAGAAGAAAAAAGGGGGAGGCCACGATCTGGAAGGCACGAGGTGGAAGTCAAACAATGACTCAAACGAGGACCTCGCATCAAGCCACCACCTCGCGCCATCCGTTCCTGTGCCAAGTTCGGCGAAGAGATGGTGATACAAGTGCAATATGTATGGTAGATAAAGGTATTTGTAATCTGAAATTATAAAAACAGCAAGGTAACTAATGATAAAAGTGAGCGTAAATGGTATTGCAATGGTAGGAAACAAGGCCTAAGGTTCATACTTTCACTAGTGCAAGTTCTCTCAACAATAATAACATAGATAGATCATATAAAAATCCCTCAACATGCAACAAAGAGTCACTCCAAAGACACTAATAGCGGAGAACGAACGAAGAGATTATGGTAGGGTACGAAACCACCTCAAAGTTATTCTTTCGGATCAATCTATTCAAGAGTTCATACTAGAATAACACCTTAAGACACAAATCAACCAAAACCCTAATGTCACCTAGATACTCCATTGTCACCTCAAGTATCTGTGGGCATGATTATACGATATGCATCACACAATCTCAGATTCATCTATTCAACCAACACAAAGTACTTCAAAGAGTGCCCCAAAGTTTCTACCAGAGAGTCAAGACGAAAACGTGTGCCAACCCTTATGCATAGGTTCATGGGCGGAACCCGCAAGTTGATCACCAAAACGAACATCAAGTGGATCACGTGATATCCCATTGTCACCACAGATACGCACGGCAAGACATACATCAAGTGTTCTCAAATCATTAAAGACTCAGTCCGATAAGATAACTTCAAGAGGAAAACTCAATTCATCACAAGAGAGTAGAGGGGGAGAAACATCATAAGATCCAACTATAATAGCAAAGCTCCCGATACATCAAGATCGTGCCATAGAGGGAACACGAGAGAGAACACGAAAGAGAGAGATCAAACACATAGCTACTGGTACATACCCTCAGCCCCGAGGGTGAACTACTCCCTCCTCGCCAGGGAGAGCGCCGGGATGATGAAGATAGCCACCAATGATGGGATCCCCCCTCTGGCAGGGTGCCGGAACAGGGTCCCGATTGGTTTTTTGTGGCTACAGAGGCTTGCGGCGGTGGAACTCCCGATCTATCTTCTCCGTCGATGTTTTTAGGGTACATGGACTTATATAGGTGAAAGAAGTCAGTCAGGGGGGGGAGGGCGTGGTCGAGGGGCCCAGGAGACAGGGGGGCACACCCTCCTATCTCCTAGCTTCCTCAAACCTTTCCTGGCTTGAACTCCAAGTCTCCTGGGTCATATCCTATCCAAAAATCATGCTCCCAAAGGTTTCATTCCATTTGGACTCCGTTTGATATTCCTTTTCTTCAAAATACTAAAACAGGCAATAAAACAACAATATGGGTTGGGCCTCTGGTTAGTAGGTTAGTCCCAAAAGTAATATAAAAGTGTATAATAAAGCCCGTAATCATTCAAAACAGATAATAAAATAGCATGAATGCTTCATAAATTATAGATACATTGGAGACGTATCAGCATCCCCAAGTTTAATTCCTGCTCGTCCTCGAGTAGGTAAATGATAAAAGAAAGAATTTATGAAGTGTGAATGCTAGAGGTGCACAAGTTTGATCAATGATAATTTCAATCACCTTTTCTAGCATGTTTATATGCCATAACAGTAGTTCATCTCATAAAACTTTTCATGATTAAGTAACAAGCTATTCACATGTTAAAGCATAGAGCATAAACTTTCTTGAAAACTAGCAAACTTCATTCTTAGCCATCAAACAATTGTAATTCATCTTATTTTCAGGAAGGGTCCATGTCAGAGCTTTGATTTAGCAAACTCCACATACTCAACTATCATATAGTCTTCTACAATTGCTAACACTCACGCAATACCCGTGATTATGAAGTTTTAATCGGACACTGAGAAAGATAGGGGCTTATAGTGTTGCCTCCAAACATATTCACCTTTGGGTGATGTCAACAATAATAGTTCATGCTAACTTACATCCAATTGGATATATATATCAGGATCACCCCAACACAAAGTGCTTGCCAAAGGATAAAATGAAAAAGGGAAAGGTGAAGATCACCTTGACTCTTGCATAAAGTAAAAGACATAAAGTAAAAGATAGGCCCTTCGCAGAGGGAAGCAGAGGTTGTCATGCGCTTTTAGGGTTGGATACACAAAATCTTAATGCGAAAGAACGTTAGTTTATGTTGCCACTTGCATATGGACCTTTATTATGCAGTCCGTCACTTTTATTGCTTCCATAACAAGGTCGTACAAAGCTTATTTTCTCCGCACTAATAAGTCATGCATATTTAGAGAGCAATTTATATTGCTTGCACCGATGACAACTTACTTGAAGCATCTTACTCAATCCATAGGTTGGTATGGTGGACTCTCATGGCAAAAACTGGGTTTAAGGATATTTGGAAGCACAAGTAGTATCTCTACTTGGTGCTAGGAATTTTGGCTAGCATGAGGGGGAAAGGCAAGATCAACATGTTTGAATGATCCATGACAATATACTTTAACTGAGATGTGAGAAAACATAAACCATTACGTTGTCTTCCTTGTCCAACATCAACTATTTAGCATGTCATACTTAATGAGTGCTCACAATTATAAAAGATGTCCATGATAATATATTTATATGTGAAATCTCTCTTCCTTCAATATTCTTTCATGAATTGTTCAAATGACCAATACAATGCTTGCCAACCTTCAATAAATTTACAACCTCTACTTCTTATATGTGAAGTCATTACTCCCCATGGCATAAGCATATGAAGCATATATAATTTCAGATTTATGACATTTTACTCATTCGACCATTTACTCATATGATATAAGTGAAGCACAAGAGTAAATGACAAACTACTCCAAAAAGATATAAGTGAAGATCAATGAGTAGTTAAATAATTATGTAACTATATGAAGACTCTCTATCATTTAAAAATTTCAGATATTGGTATTTTATTTAAATAGCAAGCAAAGCAAAATAAAATGGCATTGCAAGGATAGCACAACTCATGTGAAGAAGAAAAAACTTAGGTTCAACCGATACTAAACGTTAATTGTTGAAGAAGAAAGGTGGGATGCCTACCGGGGCATCCCCAAGCTTAGATGCTTGAGACTTCTTGAAATATTATCTTGGGGTGCCTTGGGCATCCCCAAGCTTGAGCTTTTGTGTCTCCTTAATTCCTTTAATATCATGGTTTTCCTAAATCTCAAAAACTTCATCCACACAAAACTCAACAAGAACTCGTGAGATAAGTTAGTATAAAACAATGCAAAACCTCATCATTTTCTACTGTAAAATATTAATAACATTATTATTCAACATTGCATACTAAATGTCTCTGCATATTTAACATCCTATCATCAAATAAAATCATTAAACAAGCAAGCATGTGCAAACAATGCAAACATAACAGCAATCTGCCAAAACAGTATTGTCTGTAAAGAATGCAAGATTCATCATACTTACCTAACTCCAAAAATTATAAGAAAAATACTACACTGTAGAAGATTTATCAGATCTCATTATGCAAAAATATTCAACATTATAGCACTCTCTGACTTTTCTAGGGAATTTTTGCAATAGCGGTAAACTTTCTGTTTTGAAACAACAACATGTATACTTGCAAAATAAACATGGTAAAGGATATCCTTTACATTTTTATTGAAAATATAGATGCAAAACATTATTATAAATGAAATAAATCAAGTACTAACAAAAGAAAATTATGCTCCAAGCAAAGCACATATCATGTGGCGAATAAAAATATAGCTCCAAGTAAAGTTACCGATGAACGAAGACGAAAGAGGGGATGCCTTCCGGGGCATCCCCAAGCTTAGGCTCTTGGTTTTCCTTGAATATTACCTTGGGTTGCTTTGGGCATCCCCAAGCTTAGGCTCTTACCACTCCTTATTCCATAGTCCATCGAATCTTTACCCAAAACTTGAAAACTTCACAACACAAAACTCAAAACAAAACTCGTAAGCTCCATTAGTATAAGAAAATAAATCACCACTTAGGTACTGTAATGAACTCATTCTTTATTTATATTGGTGTTAAACCTACTGTGTTCCAACTTCTCTATGGTTCATACCCGCTGATACTACTCATAGATTCATCAAAATAAGCAAACAACACAATGAAAACAGAATCTGTCAAAAACAGAACAGTCTTTAGTAATCTGTATCAAACATATACTTATGGAACTCCAAAAAATATGAATTAAATTGCTAGACATTAGTAATTTGTCTATTAATAATCTTCAAAAATAATCAACCTAAAATCACTCTTCTGTAAAAAATGGCAGCTAATCTCGTGAGCGCTAAAGTTTCTGCTTTTTACAGCAAGATCGTAAAGACTTCACCCAAGTCTTCCCAAAGGTTCTACTTGGAACTTTATTAAAACAAAAGCTATAAAACATGATTAATACAGTAGCATAATCATGTGGACACACAAAAACAGTAAGGATAAATATTGGGTTGTCTCCCAACAAGCGCTTTTCTTTAATGCCTTTTTAGCTAGGCATGATGATGACAATGATGCTCACATAAAAGATAAGAATTGAAACATAAAGAGAGCATCATGAACAATATGACTAGCACATTTAAGTCTAACCCACTTCCTATGCATAGGGATTTTGTGAGCAAACAACTTATGGGAACAATAATCAACTAGCATAGGAAGGCAAAACAAGCATAACTTCAAGATTTTAAGCACATAGAGAGGAAACTTAGTATTATTGCAATTCCTACAAGCATATGTTCCTCCCTCATAATAATTTTCAGTAGCATCATGAATGAATTCAACAATATAACCAGCACCTAAAGCATTCTTTTCATGATCTACAAGCATAGAAAATTTATTACTCTCCACATAAGAAAAATTCTTCTCATTCGGAATAGTGGGAGTATCATAAGAGACTTGAATACGATAAATTGTTTCCACATTAAAAGAGTAATGTTCAGAAAAAGGGTAATCATAATCATGACAAGGTTTATAAATATAATCATCACTACTTTTTATAGCATAAGTTTCATCACAATAATCATCATAAGTAGCAACCTCGTTCTCATCATAATCGATTGAAACCTCTCCTAAGATAGTGGAATCACTAAATAAAGTTGACACTCTTCCAAATCCACTTTCGTATTCATTACAATAAAATTCAACATCCTCCAAAATAGTGGGATCACTACTCTCTAAAGTTAACACCTTCCAAACCCACTTTCATCAATATAATCATCATAGGTAAAAGGCATGCTATCATCATAACAACTTTGCATATCAAAAATTGGGAGGCTAAAAATATCATCTTCATTAAACGTAGCATCCCCAAGCTTGGGACAAACATTAATTCCAGCAAATATATTCTCAAATATGTCATCCTCATCAAACATAGCATCCCCAAGCTTGGGCCTTTTCATATCATAAGCACAATCATTCTCAACATTAATAGTATGGATAGCACCAATAGTATAGCAATTATCATCATCACAATGCGTAGTAGGAGCAACATCATTTGGGAGGGATACTGTGGCACCCCGGCTCAGAGAAAACCGGAACGCCCTGTATTCCAGCCCAGAGATCGAGGAGAAGTCTTCTGGAATACGACACTGCTTAGCATAGAACAAACCAGCTTTCTATTATTACACGAATATGAATACAAGGTCTCCGATATTACAATGAATAACATTGGCACGACGACACTACGCCATCCTCAGTTGCTCTATGCAAGCAGCAGAACAACACAAAGCAGCGGAATAACTCTAGCAGCAGAACAGCGACGACGGTGATGAACTCCACTCCGCAGGGACTCTGGCTGGAACGCTTATCCTAGCTCGCAAACAAGGACTCCACGACAAACAAGCAATCAAATCCGGAATGACCTGAAAGCTGGCATGACACGCCAGGTCAGTACATTGAATGTACTTGCAAGCTCACAATAAACATAAACATAATGACAAACAATATTAGGATATTTAACAATTTAAGCAACAATGCAACCGTACATCCAACATACAGCGATTATGCTCAACAGGTACTCATTCTCCTGACTGGCTTACCAAATGTGACCAATAAACATGATAATACCAAAACACACTCGTGATCTTATGGCGATCACAACCCGACCAACTCGTGGCCCGTGATCCTTACGACGATCACAACCCGACCAACTCGTGACCCGTGATCCTTACGGCGATCACAACCCGACCAACTCATGGCCAACTCAACACGATGGCCTCACTGCCATCCTTAGTGCAATTTAGTGTGCATATTTATTAAGTGTTGACCCATGGTGTACCCTACTTTCGAGCGTGTCCGTAACCGTGGACTTGGCTATCGATAGATTAAAAACACTCTGCAGAGGTTAGTACACTGTACCCACACTACAGAACCCATGGCCTCGCACTCCCATTCGGGTGGACCAACGGCATTCCGACGAAACCATTTCATTGTCATGACACTCTCCCGCCTCTCCCAACTCAGACCCCAACGGGCTAGTCCCAGGTGGCCCCGTGTCTACCTCCAGACACCTCAACCATCATCCTGTCCCATCCCACTCTGGGACATGGATCCAAAAACTAACTTACAACGGGCTCACAAGGTTATGCTTGCCTACCGGGCCAGGGTACATCGCACCCATAACCTTCCCTAAATGGAGGCACTCACCAGGGGCACAACAATGAAACACATTAAGGCTATCCCATACCGGCAAATGTGGTTGCACTGGGAAAGACTCGTTTCAGCGGCACCACGACCCGGTCAACAACATGTTCAAGTTGAATTATTAATCCGGTTCAACTTAATGTGAATAAAAATAACCGGTGTCATAATGCCATACTATGCATCACTTAACATATGCATCACATAATCGTGCAAACAACTGCACCAACCACGCTCCCACGGAGCCCTCATCAACCTATGCTACTATTCTGGTTAAAATCTCACTTTGCTTATACCAGAACCATTTCTAGCATTCTCATCCTTATTCATCATGCAAAATACTATTTAAACTACTCATAAAACTCTATGAACAAATTATTTATTTATTACTTGCAACTAAGTTCTTCTTATCTTGCCAACAATTACCTCAAACATTCTGTAGTTCAAGTATTTTTAACATGACAAGCATTTTACAGAACATAATAATTATATAACTAATTTAAATGCATAAATATTCATAGGTTCAAGTAGAAAAATCACAAATATTGAAGTGGCACTATGAAAATGTCACTGTGGCTTGCCTGGGGACGAAGAAGGCACCGGGGAGAAGTGCGGTGAAGCCGCAGAAAGATTTGCCGGAAATAGTTCTCTCTCGGAGCGGGCTCATTTAAGGGCAGGGGAAAAATGGTCATTTTAAGTATGCCAAAACATAGTGAAAGCATGACCAACAGGACGGGCTCGACGAAACGAATAAGTAGGCTTTGGAATCACCTCATTTAGAGCTATGGTTGCGGAGTTATGAGGAGTTGAAGATCAGGGGCTTTTCTGCAAAAAGAATATTCACAGACATGTCCCTGAGTGGATAAGGCAGAGGCGCAAAACTAGAAATACGCTTTCTTACTAAGAAAACGTATTCTGGGCTGAATAAGAGAGGAATGCGCTTTCGATAAGCGAAGACGTAATCCAGCGGATTATGCCTCCACTTACCTAGTGTGGCAAAGGCGGGACCGGGTGGCTAAGAGACCTATAGGCGGGGACCGGGGCCAGATGGCAGGGAGGGGATCGTCTCCTTCCTCTCGCCCGCATTTGCCCGCGGTCCAGATGGAGGTCACCGGCGCGGGAGCTCGTCCGGCCGGCTCCAGCCATCTCTGGCGGCGCCCGGCACACCAAAACGATCAGGAGACGGAGGCGCGTCCATCCCCGCACTAAACGGGCCTCGACGAGGGCGGGAACGAGGGCACCATGGACCATGGCGGACGGCGGCTCGGTCGGGATTGGAGGCGAGGCTAGGGTGGAGGAACGGGAGGGGAAACGCTTGGAGGGATTCACCGGAGTTGAGGGACTCCACCGGAGTTGGATTGGGGAGGGGAGGAGCTCGGCAAAGAGTGGATTTAGGAGGGCAGGGCGGCGGCCATGACGGCCGTGGGGGGGCTCGGGAGCTCCTGGAGCTCGGGTGAGTAGCTACGAGGGACCAGAGGAGTGGTGTGAGGCTGGTGGAGTGCTCGAACGGCTCGTGGGAGGTCTATATATAGCCGGGGCGAGGGAGCATGGTTCGGGTGCCGCCGGGCATGTCCGGCCGAGGCTCTGGCTACAGTAGCAATCACGGGGAGGTGCGGGAGGGCGACGAGGGAGGCAATGGACGAGCTGCAGAGGTCACGGAGATGAGCAGAGCTTGGGGACAAGAGAAGGAAGAAGCCACGGCGCCATAAATGCTCGGTCGGCCACAGTGCTCCCATGGGCGAGCGTCAGCGAGCGTCGGTGAGGAAGAGGACGGAGGTGGAGAGGGGTCCAGGAGAACGGTGACGATGCGGGCCAGCTGGTGGACACGCTCACGAGCGCGAAAACGGCGAGAGAGGGAGGGGCCCAAGCAAGAAGACGCTCTGGGCGCGGCCATTGCACGCCAAAACGGTGGTCACCACGTGCACATGGGCATTCAATGCTCTACAATGCTCGAAACGTTTTCTAGTGGTAAGTTCCTCCAAGGTAGGTTTGATCTGAGGGGGTAACTAGGTTAAACAGGCTACAGTTAAATGGTTATCAACTGCTGAAGTTTACTGCAGTAAACATTACTAGCTCAATGTGATCAACAGGGAGCTACTGGAAGCCAAAGAAGTTGTCTGGGGTGTTTAGGCTAGGAAGGACTATGATCCTGGAGAGTTTGATGGTAAAACGATCAAGATTTAGTGCAATTACTTCACAACTGCATACTTGGTCAAGAAATGAAGGTCATGAAGATACACTCACAAGGTTGATTGGATTGAGATGAGTTTGAGCAAGGCTGGTTTATTTGATCATATGAAGATGATGCAAAAGGTTTCATACCATTTGGATAAACCAAAATGGTACTTCCTTCACAAGCATCTCCTCTGGACAGAAACTTGGAATAATTATGGTGATCAAATGGCTCATTTAAATGATGCCAAAATGGGTGGAGAGATGTTTTATGGGCATAAGAATGATTTGGTAATTTATTAGGATTTTTGAAGCAATATAAAATATACTTGCTTCACAACCTGAAAATATTGCCAGAATCAAAGATTGGCTCCTGTGCTCACATAGATAATTGGATGGGGCTGCAAATGGGTGGAAGGGTTTAATATGAGCACGTTAAGGAGTGTGCAAAAGTTCAACTCATTTGGCTACTCCTAGCTAGTACTTCCTTCACAATGCATTCCCTTAGACAGGAACTTTGAAAAAATTATCGAGGAAGACTGGCTAGGCAAATAAAGTTGAGCTTTGGCAGAGGGCAATTATTTTAACATTAAAAGATGTCCAAAAAGGTTGAGGGCACTAGGGCAAAGGAAAATAACACTTCCTTCACAACCTGCCACACAGGATAGAAATAAAGAATAATTATTAGGGAATTATTTTTGAACATGTCAATGAAAAGTTTTGCCATATTTGATCAAGATATGAACCAAGCAATTTATGAGAATTATTTGGGAATTTTTGGAGTGAAGGAAATATAGGTTGCTTCACAACCTAGGACAATTGGAGTTATTCCTTTAATAGAAAAGGAATATTCCCAATAAAGAGAATATTGGGATTTGGGCTAGGATGGAAATGACAGGGTCTAGGGAAAGATTTGGGAATGACAAGCCACTCTGGAAGCAAAGAAGAGGTCATCTTCTTCAGTTTCCAGACCACAAAGCCACGGAAAAAGAAAACTCAAGCAAAAACCTCGGAAAAACAAAAGAAAAAGAAAGGGCCAAAAATCAAGCTGTCACAGATACCTTTTTACCTTTGCTGCTCCTTCTCTTCCTTTTCTTCTTCACATTATGTGTGGGTTCAACCATCTTCTTTGAGCTCCTTATTGATGAGATTGGTTCAATAGAAAGTTCCTCCTCATTACCTGATTTATCATAAGAAATAATAGGAGGATATTGGGAAGTCTCTTCCCTTTCATTAGTATTCTCATCATCTTCTAGTTGCTTTCTTTTCTTTATGTAATTGGCAATATAATAATTTTCAATGCAATTCACCGCTGAATACAAATAAATCTCTCTAGATCAATATCAAGGAATTTCTTAAGGGCAAAACCTGGAAGATTCTTAGTTAAACGTTTCAATTCTTCATAACCCAAAAGCAAACTAAGTTCATTATAATGTGCAAGGGAAATCAAATCATCACAATTTTTGGACACGATTCAATCATGAAATAATTTGCATAGGAGATGTAGATGACCACGTTCATTGCATAGTTCACAAGTACGACAAAGGAAATGTAAATTTTCAGCACTCCCATTTAACTTTTCTTGCAACAATTTAGTTTCTAAATGCTTATTGATACGTCTCCAACGTATCTATAATTTTTGATTGCTCCATGCTACTTTATCTACTGTTTTAGGCAATATTGGGCTTTATTATCCACTTTTATATTATTTTTGGGACTAACCTATTAATCGGAGGCCCAGCCCAGATTTGCTGTTTTATACCTATTTCAGTGTTTCGAGGAAAAGGAATATCAGATGGAGTCAAAACGGAACGAAATCAACTGGAGAAGTTATTTTTGGAAGGAAAGCAACCTGATAGACTTGGAGTGCATGTCAGGGGAGTCCCGGGCTGCCCACGATGGTGGGGGGCGCGCCCTACCCCCTGGGCGCGCCCCCCTGCCTCGTGAGCACCCTGGATGTCCACAGACGTACCCCTTGCACCCATATATACCTACGTACCCTAAAACTTCCAGAACAGAAGATAGATCGGGAGTTCCGCCGCCGCAACCCTCTGTAGCCACCAAAAACCTCTCGGGAGCCTGTTCCGGCACCCTGCCAGAGGGGGATCCCATCACCGGTGGCCATCTTCATCATCCCTGCGCTATCCATGACGAGTAGGGAGTAGTTCACCCTCGAGGCTGAGGGTATGTACCAGTAGCTATGTGTTTGATCTCTCTCTCTCGCGTGTTCTCTCTCGTGTTCCCTCTATGGCACGATCTTGATGTATCCTGAGCTTTGCTATTGTAGTTGGATCTTATGATGTTTCTCCCCCTCTACTCTCTTGTGATGGATTGAGTTTCCCCTTTGGAATTATCTTATCAGATTGAGTCTTTTATGAGAACACTTGATGTATGTCTTGCATGGGATAACCGTGGTGACAATGAGTTATTCTATTGATCCACTTGATGTATGTTTTGGTGATCAACTTGCGGGTTTCATGACATTGGGAACCTATGCATAGGGGTTGGAACATGCTCTTGACTCTCCGATAGAAACTTTGGGGCACTCTTTGAAGTACTTTTATGTTGGTTGGATGAATCTGAGATTGTGTGACGCATATCATATAATCATGCCCACGGATACTTGAGGTGACAATGGAGTATCTAGGTGACATTAGGGTTTTGGTTGATTTGTGTCTTAAGGTGTTATTCTAGTACGAACTCTTTTATAGATCGATCCGAAAGAATAACTTTGAGGTGGTTTCGTACCCTACCATAACCTCTACGTTTGTTCTCCGCTATTAGTGGCTTTGGAGTGACTCTTTTTTGCATGTTGAGGGCTTGTTATATGATCTATCTATGTTATTATTGTTGAGAGAACTTACACTAGTGAAAGTATGAACCCTAGGCCTTGTTTCCTAGCATTGCAATACCGTTTACGCTCACTTTTATCGCTCGCTACCTTGCTGTTTTTATAATTTCAGATTACAAATACCTTTTTCTATCATCCATATTGCACTTGTATCACCATCTCTTCGCCGAACTAGTGCACCTATACAATTTGCCATTGTATTGGGTGTGTTGGGGACACAAGAGACTCTTTGTTATTTGGTTGCAGGGTTGTTTGAGAGAGACCATCTTCATCCTACGCCTCCTACGGATTGATAAACCTTAGGTCATCCACTTGAGGGAAATTTGCTACTGTCCTACAAACCTATGCACTTGCAGGCCCGACAATGTCTACAAGAAGAAGGTTGTGTAGTAGACATCAAGCTCTTTTCTGGCGCCGTTGCCGGGGAGGCTAGGTAAGTGAAGGTATACCTTTAGATCTTGCAATCGGATCTTTTTGTTTCTTGTTTTATGACTAGTTAGTCTAAAGAAAATTACAAAAAAATGGAATTGAGTTTGTCTCATACGCTTCACCTTTTTAATATCTTTCGTGAGTATGATGGAAAGGATAATTGTGCTCAAGTGCTAGAAGAAGAAATCTCTAAATTGTTTGGCACTAAATATTTGAATGATGAGCATGATTGCAATGTTGTTAGTACGAATTCTTTGAATATCCATGATGCTAATGATGATTGCACTAGTTATGATGAAAATGCCTCCTATAAACATGTCAATTTTTGTGGAGTGCATTGGGTTTGTAAGTACACACCAAATAGGGAAGATAGATATTGCAAGAGGCATAAGTACTTAGAAACCAAATTATTGCAAGAAGAGCTAGATGACTCTGCTGAACATTTATCTTTTCTTAGCCCTACTTGTGAACTTTGCAATGAACGTGATCATGTTAGTACCGAATGCAAATTGTTTCATGAGCATATCGTGTCCAAAAATTGTGATGACTTGATTTCCCTTGCACGTCATAATGAACTTAGTTTGCTCTTGGGTTATGAAGAAATTAAACGTAGAATTAAGGATATTCCAAAATTTGTCCTTGATAAAGTTCTTCATTTTAATCTAGAAGAAATTTATATGTATTGTGCGGTGAATTGCATTGAAAATCCTTATATTGCCAATTACATAAAGAAAAGAAAACAAATAGAGGATGAAGAGAATACTAATGAAAGGGAAGAGACTTCCCAATATTCTCCTATTATTTCTTATGATGAATCAGGTAACGAGGATGGGCCTTCTATTCAACCAATCTCATTAATAAGGAGCTCCAAAAAGAGGATTGAACCCACACATGACGTGAAGAAGAAGAAAAGAAAAAGGAAGAGAGGTAAAAAGGTATCTCTCCCAAATAAGGTTGCTCCTATTATTGTTATGCCTCATGAAAATGAAGATGATACACTTGATGATGATTTCATTATGCCTATTGCTTGTTGTGATGATTATGATTGGGAAGATAATGATACCTCTTATGATCTTGAAAATCTTTTTGGCACTTGCTTGGAAAAATATGATAATAATGTTTGCTATACTATTGGTGCTATCCATACTATTAATGATGAGAGTGATTATGCTTATGATATGAAAAGGGCCAACCTTGGGGAAGCTTTGTTTGATGAGAATGACATATTTGTGAATATATTTGCTGAAATTAATGTTTGTCCCAAGCTTGGGCATGCTACCTTTAATGAAGATGATATTTTTAGCATCCCAAGTTTTGATATGCAAAGTTGTTATGATGATAGCATGCCTCCTACCTATGATGATTATATTGATGAAAGTGGGTCTGGAAGAGTGTCAACTTTAGGAAGTAGTGATCCCACTATTTTGGAGGATGTTGAATCTTATTGTGATGAACATGAAAGTGGATTTGGAAGAGTGTCAACTTTATTTAGTGATTCCACTATCTTGGGAGAGTCTTCACATAGTTACATAATTATTCGACTACTCATTGATCTTCACTTATATCTTTCGGAGTAGTTTTTGTTTTTGCTCTAGTACTTCACTTATATCTTTTAGAGCATGATGGTGGATTTGTTTTAAAGAAACTATTGATCTCTCATGCTTCACTTAGATTATTTTGAGAGTCGTTAATAGCATGGTAATTTGCTTAATATTAATATACTTGGTATTCAAGATATGTGAAACTTTCTTTTGAGTGCGTTGAATACTAAGATAAGTTTGATGCTCGATAATTGTTTTGAGATATGGAGGTGATAATATCAAAGTGATGCTAGTTGGGTGATTATGAATTTAAAGAATGCTTGTGTTGAAGTTTGTGATTCCCGTAGCATGCACGTATGGTGAACGCTTTGTGATGAAGTCGGAGCATGATTTATTTATTGATTGTCTTCCTTATGAGTGGCGATCGGGGACGAGCGATGGTCTTTTCCTACAAATCTATCCCCCTAGGAGCATGCGCGTAATACTTTGCTTTGATAACTTGTAGATTTTTGCAATAAGTATATGAGTTCTTTATGACTAATATTGAGTCCATGTATTATACGAACTCTCATCCTTCCAACATTGCTAGCCTTTCTAATACCGCGCACCTTTCGCCGGTATCATACACCCACCATATACCTTCCTCAAAACAGCCACCATACCTACCTATCATGGCATTTCCATAGCCATTCCGAGATATATTGCCATGCAACTTTCCACCATTCCGTTCATATGACACACATTACTTTTGTCATACTGCTTTTTGCATGAACATGTAGTTGACATTGTATTTGTGGCAAGGCCACCTTCATAATTTTCATACATGTCGCTCTTGATTCATTGCATATCCCGGTACACCGCCGGAGGCATTCATATAGAGTCATATTTTGTTCTAAGTATCGAGTTGTAATTGTTGAGTTGTAAGAAAAATAAAAGTGTGATGATCATCATTATTAGAGCATTGTCCCAGTGAGGAAAGGATGATGGAGACTATGTGTCGGTGTACTAGAGTAGGGGTACCCTAGTACCCCGAACTTGTGCACGGGCAGCTGCAGCGCCCCGCGGCAAGGGCTTGCCGGGTGACCGCCAAGATACTCCATGGCTCCCTCGGAGCCATTCAAGAACAAAGTACTCAAGTAAAGAAGACAAGGCCCCGACAAGAGGAGCTTGCCGGGAAGGCCAACCGAGGCATCTCAAGGAACTTGCCGCGACGCACCACGCGTCCCGGCAAGGCCCGGCGAGCGACAAGCTTCCGGGCGCGACAAGACCACGACCACGGCAAGACGCTTGCCGCGGCAAGCGGCCACTCTATGCCCACGCTCCAGCGCATCCACCAACGTGTCGCCCTGGGGGCCTTTCTAGGCGCGCGTGGCGGAAGGCTGTGCAGCCAGCGATGCGCGGTGGCATGCGACGCTGACAAGATCGCCATCGTGGCGAACGGTGGTGCCCCTAACGGTCCTTTTCTGCACTGTTTGGGCGACACAGACAGGCATTTAATTCCCTTGTCCCCTGCCGTCAGGGTTAGGTAGAGTGCACTGTGCAGGTAGCTGTACCAACTGCAAACCTTTTTACATTTTTACCCTTCTCTGCATTGCCACCTGTCGGTGACCCCTTTGAGCATATAAAAGGAGGCCCATGCGCAACATAGAGGGGGTTCGTCTCAGTTGGAAGCCAGAAACACACTCACACTCGGTCTCGTGTATACTGTAGCGCTCCGCGCTCCCGAGCTAGAGCTTAATACAACCAGACAAGCAGCAGTAGGAGTATTATCTCTCCGGAGAGCTCCGAAGCTGGGTAAACTGCTCGTGTGCTTCACCTCGATCTGCTCTTCGTGCGACCTCCACCCCCCGCCGAACCGAAAGGGGCTCGTTCCGCCGGTCCCATAGGTGTTCGTGGATCAGTTTCCCCGACGCGTACTGTTGGGGGAGGGCGCGGTGGATACGGAGTAAGATTCAGCGTTACCTGGGCCACGCGTGCCTGTGCCCTGTTTTGGGCCTGGCCCAACAGTGCTCGGCACCGTGTGTGGCCCAGGCCCGGGGGCTCCTGTCGGTGTACTAGAGTAGGGGTACCCTAGTACCCCGAACTTGTGCACGGGCAGCTGCAGCGCCCCGCGGCAAGGGCTTGCCGGGTGACCGCCAAGATACTCCGTGGCTCCCTCGGATCCATTCAAGAACAATGTACTCAAGTAAAGAAGACAAGGCCCCGGCAAGAGGAGCTTGCCGTGAAGGCCAACCGAGGCATCTCAAGGAACTTGCCGCGATGCACCATGCGTCCCGGCAAGGCCCGGCGAGCGACAAGCTTCCGGGCGCGACAAGACCACGACCGTGGCAAGACGCTTGTCGCGGCAAGCGGCCACTCTGTGCCCACGCTCCAGCGCATCCACCAACGTGTCGCCCTGGGGGCCTTTCCAGGCGTGCGTGGCGGAAGGCTGTGCAGCCAGCGGTGCACGGTGGCATGCGACGCTGACAAGATCGCCATCGTGGCGAATGGTGGCGCCCCTAACGGTCCTTTTCTGCACTGTTTGGGCGACACAGACGGGCATTTAATGCCCTTGTCCCTTGCCGTCAGGGTTAGGTAGAGTGCACTGTGCAGGTAGCTGTACCAACCGTAACCCTTTTTACATTTTTACCCTTCTTTGCATTGCCACCTGTCGGTGACCCCTTTGAGCATATAAAAGGAGGCCCATGCGCAACGTAGAGGGGATTCGGCTCAGTTGGAAGCCAGAAACACACTCACACTCGGTCTCGTGTATACTGTAGCGCTCCGCGCTCCCGAGCTAGAGCTTAATACAACTAGACAAGCAGCAGTAGGAGTATTATCTCTCCGGAGAGCTCCGAAGCTGGGTAAACTGCTCGTGTGCTTTGCCTCGATCTGCTCTTCGTGCGACCTCCGCCCCCCGCCGAACCGAAAGGGGCTCGGTCCGCCGGTCCCATAGGTGTTCGTGGATCAGTTTCCCCGACATCTGGTATGGACTAGGCGTCGTTTAAGGAAGGTTCTCCTTGCCGGGAAGCAAACGACAGAAAAGCTAAGTTGCCAAAGTCTGAGCAATTAGTTTTAATTTTTAAATTATCTTCCT
Organism: Triticum dicoccoides; assembly: GCF_002162155.2. Classification (NCBI taxonomy): domain Eukaryota; kingdom Viridiplantae; phylum Streptophyta; class Magnoliopsida; order Poales; family Poaceae; genus Triticum; species Triticum dicoccoides. The sequence goes on along the minus strand of NC_041381.1, from coordinate 566,677,835 downwards.
CGAACGACTGTGCTTTGTATGGAAAACCTATGCGCGGAGGAACCAACTCGTAGCTAGTTGCGCCCTTACTTTGTTTAGAGTCCGCTCAACAACTTAAGTGTGCTGCAACTAGTCGCGACAGGGTTTCTTGTCGGAGCGGCACCGCTAGCAGGCTGCTGACGTTCCGCACTCAGCGCTCGCGGCTCGGGTGCCTGCGCCGACAAGTTCCCAAAAAGCGTAGGGTAAAACATACAAAGCAAGGGATCTAGTAAAGGAAATAACATAGCAATCATTATCCAAAATAAAGTTATGTTACAAGATAACTTGTCGCAGCTCTAACACATTGTTCCCATGACATGACCAGCAGCGACAAGGAAAAAGATAAAACGGGCAGCCTAGTCTACACGACCGCCCTCAACCCTCTTGATCTCGCTCACCTTGTCCACAATGGGTGCGACAAGGGCCTTGAGCGCTTCCAGATCGGCGTCGGGCGGCAAAGACCTGAGGACGTTGGTGAGGTTGAGGCCTGGGTTGCGGAAGGCCACCTTCACCAGCACCTTCTGAAGAACTCCCGCGCAAATCCTGTGCGACTCGTCGGCCAGCTGCTTTGGGATCTTCTCCCGAAGCCGCTGGAGGGCCGTCGCCACGCCCTTGAAGAACAAGCTAAGCTTAGCGCTAGGTTGGAGATGCTCGTCGGAAGAATACCCGAAGTCCTCCATCCCCAGCTGCGCCAACTCCCCGTCGATGACTGCAGCGATATTCACTAGACCCTCGGTCCAGTGCTCCACCGTCTCCCTGAATGAGTTCTGGGTGACGGCAATGCTCGCCAGCAGCGCCTCGTCGGCCTTGATCTTCTCCGACAAGGTCACCTCTCGCTCCTTGGCGCCGTCCAGTGTCTGAGTCAGCGTGGCCAGCTTTAGCTCGAGATCCGCGTTGGAGTCCTTGGCGGTGCTGAGCTCCTTGCTCCTCTCAGTGAGAAGACCTTGCAGCTCACCGTGGGCGGTAGCATCCTTCTCGCGCTCGCCCTTGAGCGCGGCGAGCTCCTCGCCGCTCGTCCTGAGGTTGGCCTCCAGCTGCGCCACTTTCGCCTCCAGCTCTTTCTTGGCGGCCTCGGCAGCCGCGGCAGCGTCCTTTGCCTCCTCGAGAGCCCCGCCAATCGCTAGCTCCCACGCGGCGAGCTCCTCCTCGTGGCTGTCAAGGTTCACCTTGCGCTGCGCCAACTCTCCTTCTTGCGCGAATAAGTTTTTAGCGACAAGCCATTGCTTCTCTTCGGCTTCAGCCTTCTCGAGGAGGAAGGCTTTCCGCTCCTCAAGAAGTTGCTCCCGCTCCTCCGCCAGGGACCAGAGAGCCTCCTGCCTGAGACCCCAGAGCTCCTCCGCGCGCTTCTCAATGTCGACTCCCGCCTTCGTGACAAGCGCTTCTCGGGAGGCCAGCTTGGCTTGTCGGGCGCGGTAGAGCAACGTCAGCTTCCGCAGCAGCCGCTCCTCTTCAGGCTCATCGCTGCTGCTGGGCGCGTCAGCCAGCATCAATCCGCGGAAGCGAGCACCTCCCCGTCAAAGGTTTCTCCTTCGACCGGCGCCCTGGAGCTCGAAGCCCAGGGGAGCTTTATGAAGACGCCATCGCCGGCCTTCAGGTAGGCGCCGGGCTGTGGCTCTTCGGAGCCTGGCTCTGCGGCAGCGGCGGGGGGATCGGCGGTCGGTGCAGCGCCTGGCACTCCTGCGGCCTCGGGGCCGTCAGTACGATCGCCGGATCCCTCGCCGGCTTCTGCGGCGGCAGCCTTGGCGGCCTCTTCGCCGGCGGGTTCATCAACACCGGCCTCTCCTTCAGCGGCCTCGGTTTCCATCGGCTCAGTGGCGGATGGATCTGAGGAACGAAGAAGGGAGAGAAGTCAAGCAAATATGCAAAAGGAAAGTCAGAAGAAGAAAAATCCAAGGGCAAGTTTGTAGGCAAGTGGATTACCTGTGCTGGGGTCCGCAGTCGCGGTCTCAACCGTCGGAGGATCACCGGTGCCGTCCCTTGCCGGAGAACTGGCCCTTGCCGGAGAGTTCTCCCTTGCCGGAGAGCGCTCCCTTGCCGGGGACTCCTCCCTTGGCAGTGTACTCGAAGCTGATGGCACTTCGGGGGCGGCTTCCAGGCCCTCCTGGTGAGGCTGCTCTGCTCCTACACAAATCCAACAATCAAGATATCAGTAAGAGAAAAGAGCACCCATGAGCGCCTGTCAGCAAGAAGTAAAACCATGTACTTACGCTGGGGGCTGTGCTGGGGGCTGCTTTGGGGAGTAGCCGCCAAGTCCGTCAAGGTGGTCTCGGACAAGCCCCCTGCTGACACGGTGGGATCATCTTCGATGACAATCACCAAGGACTTGGCTCTCTTCGCCGCTCTCTGGGCCAGCGTCCTGAAAAGGAATGGATTTAGATCGAAGCAAGTCAGATACAAGACGAAAGCAACAAGAACGAAGAACCACAAGTATAGCGAGGAAGCTTACTCTTCTTCTTCATCATCGGAGCTGAGCGCGGAGATATCGAAGTCCGGCTCCCCTCCGGTGCGGCAAGGCGGAGGAGTAGGTTCCCTCGCTCGCTTGGCGGGGGCGGTGGCGGTGGACCGGGAAGGTCCCGCTCCAGTTGCCGCAGCGGCGTGACGCGCTCCCGCGGCAATGGTGCTTGCCGCGGTAGAGCGTGTCGCGCGGCTCGGCGGCTGTTGACCCGTCTGCCGCCCCGCTACGTCCCCGGCCTTGCGGAGACGCCTTCTTGGTGCAGCCGGGGGCTCCACTTGCGGCAAGCTGTCTGAAGGTTCGGGCTCTTCCTCGCCGAGCTCGCTCGGCTCAGCTTCAGGGCGGCAAGATCTTCCTCGCCGGCAAACTCCTCGCGCTCGGCAAGGCTTGCTGCCTCTGCTGCCTCTGCCTCCTCGACGGTGAACCCGAACTCGCCCGCGGCAGCTGCTGCCGCAGCCTCTTCCGTCCTAGTGGCGATGTGCTGCAGCTCCGCGTCGGTAGTGTCACGGGTGAGGCTCTTCTGCTCGTCGGCGCGGATCGGCACTTCCTCCAGGCTCTCGAAGAACGCCCGCACGACGTCATCCGCAGGTTCTTGCCAAGTTGGGGCGATTCCGTGCGAATTGCACAACGGCATCATCGCGCGGATCCGGCCGAGTGAAGAATTGTTGCACAACGGAACAACGCTCCTCGGCAACATAAATGGATGCTGGGGATCGCGTTTGAACAACTCCAGGAGCATCGCATCCAGCTCCAGGATGGTGAAGTTGAAATTGAGGCCCGGGCGCAACCTCATGATATCCGCCGAGTTCTTAAACTCCCAGGCAGGTCTCCCTCCCTCCTGTAGGGGGGCGATGCGGCGATGAAGGAAATCTGTGCCAACGGCGCCTACAGTGAGCCTGGCAAGCCTAAGGCAAAGGATTCGGGTGACGGTGATCTTCAGCCCGTCGTCTTCCGGGGCCACGTTGCTCCAATCGTTGCCGCGTACTATTGGGGCTTGGCGCACGGCAGTGAACGGCTGCGGGTTCTCCTCGATGATCCAGCACCGCTCCGCTCTCCACTCCTCCCATTTGCTGTGAAGCTCTCCCTCCAGATAGGCTTCTTTCTTGCCGACTCTCGAGATCCAGGCGATTCCTCCGGCAAGGGGCTCTCCTCTCTCGACTCGGGGCATAAAGAAATGGCGGAAGAGGGCTATGTTCGGGTGGACTCCGACAAAGTTTTCGCACAGATGTGCGAAAACTGCCATGGTCAGAATGGCGTTGGGGGTGAAATCAAGGAGGCGAAGCCCATAGGTGTTCATAATGTCGCAGAAGAATTCCGAGAAGGGCGGGCAGAGCCTGCAATAGAAGAATAGCGCAAAGAAGGGGTACCCGTTTGGAGCCAGCTCCGAAGCAGCGGCCGGGAGTACCCTCGTACGCGGATGCGCTTGCGTCTCCGTCGACCAGAAGAGGTAATAGTACTCCCTCAGCTTCTTGGCGTCGAGCTGAGGGGTGAAGATGGCCCGCTCCTTCCACAGCGCCGCGAGCCGCTGCGCCTCGGCCGACTTCACGCCCTTCCCCTTGTCGGCTTTCGGAGCCATGGCGGAGGTGGCGGGGGAGATCTACGGCGTTGGTGGTGCTGGTGGCGACGGGGGGCGGAGCGCTGCTCTCTTTCGGCTTTGAGAAGAAAGGGGGGAGCGACGGAGATTTTCGAGGAAGGAGTAACAAACGACGAAGTGGGGAAACTGCCCCTGTTTCCCCTGCTTATAAAGAGGAAGGGGGCGGACGTTTCTCCCTTCCGAATAAAGAACCCCCCCCCCCACGATCTCTCCCACGATGCCGCGTTCGACGCGTACCGTTGGGGGAGGGCGCGGTGGATACGGAGTAAGATTCGGCGTTACCCGGGCCGCGCGTGCCCGTGCCCTGTTTTGGGCCTGGCCCAACAGCGCTCGACACCGTGTGTGGCCCAGGCCCGGGGGCTCCTATCGGTGTACTAGAGTAGGGGTACCCTAGTACCCCGAACTTGTGCACGGGCAGCTGCAGCGCCCTGCGGCAAGGGCTTGCCGGGTGACCGCCAAGATACTCCGTGGCTCCCTCGGAGCCATTCAAGAACAAAGTACTCAAGTAAAGAAGACAAGGCCCCGGCAAGAGGAGCTTGCTGGGAAGGCCAACCGAGGCATCTCAAGGAACTTGCCGCGACGCACCACGCGTCCCGGCAAGGCCCGGCGAGCGACAAGCTTCCGGGCGCGACAAGACCACGACCGCGGCAAGACGCTTGCCGCGGCAAGCGGTCACTCTATGCCCACGCTCCAGCGCATCCACCAACGTGTCGCCCTGGGGGCCTTTCCAGGCGCGCGTGGCGGAAGGCTGTGCAGCCAGCGGTGCGCGGTGGCATGCGACGCTGATAAGATCGCCATCGTGGCGAACGGTGGCGCCCCTAACGGTCCTTTTCTGCACTGTTTGGGCGACACAGACGGGCATTTAATGCCCTTGTCCCCTGCCGTCAGGGTTAGGTAGAGTGCACTGTGCAGGTAGCTGTACCAACCGCAACCCTTTTTACATTTTTACCCTTCTCTGCATTGCCACCTGTCGGTGACCCCTTTGAGCATATAAAAGGAGGCCCATGCGCAACGTAGAGGGGGTTCGGCTCAGTTGGAAGCCAGAAACACACTCACACTCGGTCTCGTGTATACTGTAGCACTCCGCGCTCCCGAGCTAGAGCTTAATACAACCAGACAAGCAGCAGTAGGAGTATTATCTCTCCGGAGAGCTCCGAAGCTGGGTAAACTGCTCGTGTGCTTCGCCTCGATCTGCTCTTCGTGCGACCTCCGCCCCCCAACGAACCGAAAGGGGCTCAGTCCGCCGGTCCCATAGGTGTTCGTGGATCAGTTTCCCCGACACTATGATTCCCCCATAAGTCGGGATGAGACTCTGGACGAAAAAAAGGAGGCCATAAAAAAGAGAGAGAAAAGGCCCAAATAAAAAAATGAGAGAAAAAGAGAGAAGGGACAATGCTACTATCCTTTTACCACACTTGTGCTTAAAAGTAGCACCATGATCTTCATGATAGAGAGAGTCTCATATGTTGTCACTTTCATTTACTAGTGGGAATTTTCCATTATAGAACTTGGCTTGTATATTCCAATGATGGGCTTCCTCAAAAGTTCCCTAGGTCTTCGTGAGCAGGCAAGTTGGATGCACACCCACTTAGTTTCTTTTGTTGAGCTTTCATATACTTATAGCTCTAGTGCATCCGTTGCATGGCAATCCCTACTCACTCACATTGATATCTATTAATGGGCATCTCCATAGCCCGTTGATACGCCTAGTTGGTGTGAGACTATCTTCTCCGTTTTTGTCTTCTCCAAAACCACCATTCTATTCCACATATAGTGCTATGTCCATGGCTCACGCTCATGTATTGCGTGAAAGTTGAAAGAGTTTGAGATTATTAAAGTATGAAACAATTGCTTGGCTTGTCATCGGGGTTGTGCATGATTTAAATATTTTGTGTGGGGAAGATGGAGCATAGCCAGACTATATGATTTTGTAGGGATAACTTTCTTTGGCCATGTTATTTTGAGAAGACATAATTGCTTAGTTAGTATGCTTGAAGTATTATTACTTTTATGTCAATATGAACTTTTGTCTTGAATCTTTCGGATCTGAATATTCATACTACAATTAAGAAGATTTACATTAAAATTATGCCAAAGTATCACTCCGCATCAAAAATTCTTTTTTTATCATTTACCTACTCGAGGACGAGCAGGAATTAAGCTTGGGGATGCTTGATACGTCTCCAACGTATCTATAATTTTTGATTGCTCCATGCTACTTTATCTACTGTTTTAGGCAATATTGGGCTTTATTATCCACTTTTATATTATTTTTGGGACTAACCTATTAACCGGAGGCCCAGCCCAGATTTGCTGTTTTATGCCTATTTCAGTGTTTCGAGGAAAAGGAATATCAGACGGAGTCAAAACGGAATGAAATCAACTGGAGAAGTTATTTTTGGAAGGAAAGCAACCTGATAGACTTGGAGTGCATGTCAGGGGAGTCCCGGGCTGCCCACGAGGGTGGGGGCGCGCTCCCTTGCCTCGTGAGCACCCCGGAGATCCACCGACGTACCCCTTGCACCCATATATACCTACGTACCCTAAAACTTCCAGAACAGAAGATAGATCGGGAGTTCCGCCGCCGCAAGCCTCTGTAGCCACCAAAAACCTCTCGGGAGCCCATTACCGGTGGCCATCTTCATCATCCCAGCGCTATCCATGATGAGGAGGGAGTAGTTCACCCTCGAGGCTAAGGGTATGTACCAGTAGCTATGTGTTTGATCTCTCTCTCTGTCGTGTTCTCTCTCGTGTTCCCTCTATGGCACGATCTTGATGTATCTCGAGCTTTGCTATTGTAGTTGGATCTTATGATGTTTCTCCCCCTCTACTCTCTTGTGATGAATTGAGTTTCCCCTTTGAAGTTATCTTATCGAATTGAGTCTTTTATGAGAACACTTGATGTATGTCTTGCGTGGGATAACCATGGTGACAATGGGTTATTCTATTGATCCACTTGATGTATGTTTTGGTGATCAACTTGCGGGTTTCGTGACATTGGGAAACTATGCATAGGGGTTGGCACATGTTCTTGACTCTCCGATAGAAACTTTGGGGCACTCTTTGAAGTACTTTTATGTTGGTTGGATGAATCTGAGATTGTGTGATGCATATCGTATAATCATGCCCACGGATACTTGAGGTGACAATGGAGTATCTAGGTGACATTATGATTTTAGAGTATTTGTGTCTTAAGGTGTTATTCTAGTACAGACTCTTTTATAGATCGATCCGAAAGAATAACTTTGAGGTGGTTTCGTACCCTACCATAATCTCTACGTTTGTTCTCCGCTATTAGTGGCTTTGGAGTGACTCTTTGTTGCATGTTGAGGGATTGTTATATGATCTATCTATGTTATTATTGTTCAGAGAACTTGCACTAGTGAAAGTATGAACCCTAGGCCTTGTTTCCTATCATTGCAATACCGTTTACGCTCACTTTTATCGCTCGCTACCTTGCTGTTTTTATAATTTCAGATTACAAATACCTTTATCTACCATCCATATTGCACTTGTATCACCATCTCTTCGCCGAACTAGTGCACCTATACAATTTTCCATTGTATTGGGTGTGTTGGGGACACAAGAGACTCTTTGTTATTTGGTTGCAGGGTTGTTTGAGAGAGACCATCTTCATCCTACGCCTCCTACGGATTGATAAACCTTAGGTCATCCACTTGAGGGAAATTTGCTACTGTCCTACAAACCTGTGCACTTGCAGGCCCAACAACGTCTACAAGAAGAAGGTTGTGTAGTAGACAAAAGAGAACACAAAAGAGAGAGATCAAACACATAGCTACTGGTACATACCCTCAACCCTGAGGGTGAACTACTCCCTCCTCGTCATGGAGAGCGCCGAGATGATGAAGATGGCCACCGGTGATGGGATCCCCCCCTCCAGCAAGGTGCTGGAACAGGGTCCCGATTGATTTTTGGTGGCTACAGAGGCTTGCGGTGGTGGAACTCCCGATTTATCTTCTCCGTCGATGTTTTTAGGGTACATGGACTTATATAGGTGAAAGAAGTCG
>NC_041381.1:566664928-566669155 GCF_002162155.2 Triticum dicoccoides | reverse complement strand
TCGAGGGGCCCAGGAGACAGGGGGCATGCCCAGGGGGGTGGGCGCGGCCTCCTATCTCCTGGCTTCCTCGAACCTTCCCTGGCTTGAACTCCAAGTCTCCCAGATCATATCCTATCCAAAAATCACGCTCCTGAAGGTTTCATTTCGTTTGGACTCCGTTTGATATTCCTTTTCTTCAAAATACTGAAACAGTCAATAAAACAGCAATATGGGCTGGGCCTCCGGTTAGTAGGTTAGTCCCAAAAGTAATATAAAAGTGTATAATAAAGCCCGTAATCATTCAAAACAGATAATAAAATAGCATGAATGCTTCATAAATTATAGATAAGTTGGAGACGTATCAATATCCAGTTTAAAATCCGGCTCAAGGGAAATTTGTCTCGCAAAGCTTTTTCTTCAAAGACCAAATGGGGGCTGATCGTATTCGAATCTAGCTGAACCCCTTTGGCATGGCTTCCTGATCGTATTCGAATCATAGCGTTTCAAACAATTTGATCATTTGGGGGCTGGATCGTACTCGAATCATTGCTTAACCCCTTTTGATCTGGCTTACTGATCATATTCGAATCAGAGTCGTCAAGCACTTCAAGGTCATTTGGGGGCTTCCTTTTGAAACATAGGTTTATTCACCAAAGAGAACATAGCTGTCGGTACCCTTTTGATCGATGCAATGCCAACACTTCAAGGTCATTGGGGGCTTCCTGTTCAAACATAGGTGTATTCACCAAAGAGAACATAGTTGTCGGTACCCTCTTCATCGGTGCAATGCCAACACTTCAAGTTCATTTGGGGGCTTCCTGTTCAAACATAGGTGTATTCACCATAGAGAACATAGCTGTTGGTACCACTCTTGATCGGCGCAATGCCAACACCTCAATGTCACTGGGGGCTTTCTGATCGTATTCGACTCATAGCTGTCGGTACCCCTTTGATCGGTGCAATGCCAAAAACCATTCGGGGGCTTCCTGATCGTATTCAAATCATAGCTATTAACCCTTATGGTCCGGCTTCCTGCTCGTATTTGAAGCATAGCCTTGCTTTTTGACATTTGGCTTGATTTTTTGAAGATTTTTTCCGGTTCTTCTTGATATTATTTTACCTTTTGGTTAAAGTGATTTCAGCCATATAGCCTTCAACAGTACAGCTCATATGTGAAGCTTACCCGTGGTTTCTACTACCCGGCTTAATGAGAGGCGACAAGTCGCCAACATATGAAAATATTAATACTTGGAAGGTTTGGCTTCTAAATTTTGGGTTATCACCCTTACTGCACAGGTATCATAAGCCAGCAGTACGATTCAATATCACAGGTATGATATTGTTTATACATGATTATGTTTAAACCGGCCCTGGCTATGGACTTTAAGTCGCCGGTATATTTTGGATTGCGCCATTGGAATCATGCGCTTATCAATCATTGGATTATTGCCCTTACTGGATATGGCGATGTAAGTCGGCAGTATGAGCCAATTCCATAGGTATGTCTTCCTGATTATATAAATATGCGAGGTTTGAAAACCCGCCCTGGCTTTTGATGTTAAATCGCGAGTATGTTTAGGCTTGGATGGCCTTAATTATAGTCTTTTCCATACTTGCATAAAGACTATATTATGTTTGGGTTGTTACCTGCCCTGGCTTTTGATGTTAAGTCGCTAGGGCATATGTTGTTTAAACTCTATGCAGGATTTGCAGAACTATGACTTATATAAATACTGAAGTCCAAGCCCATCATTAAAATTGATGCTTCAAAATAATTATCCATTCTAGATTTTCTCAAACGCTATAAGCCGCCGGGTTATAAAAATTCCGGCTTACAATGGAGGCTTATTAAATCGCCATCGGCCAAGAGCCGCCGGGTATTTAAACTCCGGATTTACTTGTCAATAGATAAGTTATTCAAAGTCGCTTTGGCGCAATGGCTATTATTTTATCAATGGATATGATTTATTCTACAATGGATGGAATAGTCCCGAGTTGTTGCAGGCTTACGACCCGACACTTGGGGGCTACATTATTCAGATTGAGATTATATCAAATATGCAGTCCCATGTCACAACCAGCATGCATCATGGCACTTGGGGGCTAATGCAAAGTCGTTTTTTGGCTCACATTATTGAAGAGCTGACTCATCACATTGTAATGAGCCGGCCCTTGGGGGCTACCAATTGCTCCTATTAAAAATTCAAGGCACACGAGTTAAATCCATTATATTGAAAATGTCTACTACTCTGTTGGTAGAGTACAAAGCTCTTAACCTTGTGGATGTGGGTTCAAGCCCCATGGTGGAGATTACATCATATGATGTTATTATCAATGAATTATATACAAAAGTCCCCGCTCATTATTGCATAATGACCCAGCCCTTGGGGGCTACACTGGTTGAAGTTTTTATGAGCATAAGGCAATTACAAGTCCCAGGTTGCTGCAAGCATGACAACCCGACACTTGGGGGCTACAGGTGATATATATAAGGGAGAAAAATCTTCGAATTCTCAGCTTTGAGCAGACCAGATTGACCCGGTGTCTGCAACAATCATGACCCGGTGTCACCAATAATTATGACCCGGCATTGGCAACAATTATGACTTAGCATCATCTATTTATAACCTGGAAATTTTGGTAATCATAAATTGGCAAGTTTCTACATCTTCAAGCCGGCTAAAAATCATATGAGTATTTGAATACCAATATTTTTGTCAAGTTAGAGCATTGAAGGCCGACTCAAATGGATTCTTTATTCACAATATTTCTTCTACAAGAGAATTGAGTATAAAATTGGTATGTTGACCCGGACTATCCAGAAGGAGGAAATGACAAGGACTTAAGGATGACCAGGGCCATTTTAACATGGATAAATCCAAATTAAACTGGGGGCTAATGTCAGGGATATACCCCGCGGTATGACCCGGCAGGATATACGACCTGGCTGGGACTTGTCATTTTATTGGTAACCTGCCGAAGGATTGGTGACTCACGAGTCTGGCGGCTGCTACCTCTTGAGCATGCGTTGGTTTTTCCATTGAAGAGGAAAGGGTGATGCAGCAAAGTAGCGTAAGTATTTCCCTCAGTTTTTGAGAACCAAGGTATGAATCCAGTAGGAGGCTCCTCAAAAGTCCCACGCACCTACACAAACAAACAAGAACCTCGCAACCAACGCGATAAAGGGGTTGTCAATCCCTTCACGGTAACTTGCGAAAGTAAGATCTGATAGAGATAATAAGATAAGATAAATATTTTTGGTATTTTTATGATATAGATTGGAAAATAAAAGATGCAAATATAAGTTGATGGAAAACTTGTATGATAAAAGATAGACCCGGGGACCATAGGTTTCACTAGTGGCTTCTCTCAAGATAGCATAAGTATTACAGTGGGTGAACAAATTACTGTCGAGCAATTGATAGAAAAGTGCATAGTTATGATTATCTAGGCATGATCATGTATATAGGCATCACATCCGCAACAAGTAGATCAAAATGATTCTGCATCTACTACTATTACTCCACACATCGACCGACTCCTGCCTGCATCTAGAGTATTAAGTTCATAAGAACAGAGTAACGCATTAAGCAAGATGACATGATGTAGAGGGATAAACTCATGCAATATGATATAAACCCCATCTTTTTATACTCGATGGCAACAATACAATACATGCCTTGCTGCCCCTGCTGTCACTAGGAAAGGACACTGCAAGATTGAACCCAAAGCTAAGCACTTCTCCCATTGCAAGAAAGATCAATCTAGTAGGCCAAACCAAACTGATAATTCGAAGAGACTTGCAAAGATAACTTAATCACACATAAAAGAATTCAGAGGAGATTCAAATATTTCTCATAGATAAACTTGATCATAAACCCGCAATTCATCGAATCTCGACAAACACACCACAAAATGAGTTACATCGAATAGATCTCCAAGAAGATCAAGGAGAACTTTGTATTGAGATTCAAAGAGAGAGAAGAAGCCATATAGCTAATAACTATGGACCCGAAGGTCTGTGATAAACTACTCACAACTCATCGGAGAGCCCTTGGAGATGATGTAGAGGCCCTCCATGGTCGATTCCCCCTCCGGCGGAGCGCCGACGAAGGCTCCAAGATGGGATCTCGCGGATACAGAAGGTTGCGACAGTGGAAATAGTTTCTCGTGGTGCTCTTGGATGTTTTCGGGGTCCGTGGATATATATAGGAGGAAGAAGGATGTCGGTTGACGCTCGAGGGTCCC
>NC_041381.1:566628016-566664518 GCF_002162155.2 Triticum dicoccoides | reverse complement strand
CCAGTCCAAGTCTCCGGGATTGCGTTTGTTCCAAAAAGACCGCTCCCGAAGGTTTCATTCCGTTTGGACTCCGTTTGATATTCCTTTCATTCGAAACACTGAAATAGGCAAAAAAAAACAGCAATTCGGACTGGGCCTCCGGTTAGTAGGGCCAAAAATGATATAAAAATGAAGAGTAAAGCCCATAAACATCCAAAACAGGTAATATAATAGCATGGAACAATAAAAAATTATAGATACGTTGTAGACATATCAAGCATCCCCAAGCTTAATTCCTGCTCGTCCTCGAGTAGGTAAATGATAAAAACAGAATTTTTGATGGGAATTCTACCTAGCATAATTCTCAATGTAATTTTCTTTATTGTGGCATGATTGTTCAGATCCAAATGATTCAAGATAAAAGCTTATAAAACAGAAAAATAATAATACTTGAAGCATACTAACAAATAATCATGTCTTATCAAAATAGCATAGCCAAAGAAAGCTTATCCCTACAAAATCATATAGTTTGGCCATGCTTCATTTTCATTACACAAAATCTCCCATCATGCACAACCCCGATGACAAGCCGAGCAATTGGTTCATACTTTTTAACGCGCTTCAGCCTTTTTAACTCTTACGCAATACATGAGCGCAAGCCATGGACATAGCACTACATGTGGTATATGGTGGTGGTTGTGAATACAAAAAGGGGGAAGATAGTCTCACATCAACTAGGCGTATCAACGGGCTATGGAGATGCTCATTAATAGATATCACCGCAAGTGAGTAGGGATTGCCAAGCAACGGATGCACTAGAGCTATAAATATATGAAAGCTCAACAAAATAAACTAAGTGGGTGTGCATCCAACTTGCTTGCTCACCAAGACCTAGGGCGTTTTGAGGAAGCACATCATTGGAATATACAAAGACAAGTTCTATAATGAAAAATTCCCACTAGTATATGAAAGTGACAACATAGGAAACTCTCTATAATGAAGATCATGGTGCTACTTTGAAGCACAAGTGTGGAAAAGAGATAGTAGCATTGTCCCTTCTCTCTTTTCTCTCATTTCATTTATTTTATTTTTTATTTGGTAGGCTTATTTGGCCTCTTTTTTTGTATGGGCTTCCTTGGCCTCTTTTATTTTATAAAGTCCGAAGTCTCATCCCGACTTGTGGGGGAATCATAGTATTCATCATCCTTTCCTCACTTGGGACAACGCTCTAATAATGAAGATCATCACACTTTTATTGATTTACAACTCAAGAATTACAACTCAATACTTAGAACAAAATATGACTCTATGTGAATGCCTCCGGCGGTGTACCGGGATATGCAATGAATCAAGAGTGACATGTATGAAAAATTATGAAGATGGCTTTACCACAAATACGATGTCAACTACATGATCATGCAAAGAGCAATATGACAATGATGGAGCGTGTCATAATAAACAGAACGATGGAAAGTTGCATGGCAATATATCTCGGAATGGCTATGGAAATGCCATAATAGGTAGGTATGGTGGCTGTTTTGAGGAAGGTAAATAATGGGTGCATGATACCGGCGACGGTTCCGCAACATAATAAAGGCTAGCAAAGTGGAGGAGTAAGTGTGCATATATCCATGGACTCACATTAGTCATAAAGAACTCATATACTTATTGCAAAAGTTTATTAGCCCTCGAAGCAAAGTACTACTACGCATGCCCCTAGAGGGATAGATTGGTAGGAAAAGACCATCGCTCGTCCCCGACCGCCACTCATAAGGAAGACAATTAAAAGAGCAGCCCATGCAACAAATTTGTCACACAACTTTTACCGTACGTGCATGCTACCGGACTTGCCAACTTCAACACAAGTATTTCTTAATTTCAAATTACTCAACTAGCATGACTCTAACATTACCACCTTTATATCTCAAAACAATTATCAAGCATCAAATTGATCATAGTTTTTAATGCACTTTCTATGATAGTTTTTATTATACCCAACTTGGATGCTCATCATTCTAGGACCAAATTTATAACCATAGCAAATACCATGCCGTTCTAAAAGACTCTCAAAATGATATAAGTGAAGCATGAGAGATCAACAATTTCTTCAAAATAAAGCCACCACCGTGCTCTAGAAAATATAAGTGAAGCATATAGAGCAAAACTATCTAGCTCAAAAGATATAAGTGAAGCACATAGAGTATTCTAATAAATTCCAAATCATGTGTGTCTCTCTCAAAAGATATGTACAGCAAGGATGATTGTGGTACACTAAAAGGCAAAGACTCATATCATACAAGACGCTCCAAGCAAAACACATATCATGTGGTGAATAAAAATATAGCTCCAAGTAAAGTTACCAATAGACGAAGACGAAAGAGCGGATGCCTTCCAGGGCATCCCCAAGCTTAGGCTTTTGGTTGTCCTTGAATATCTTGGGGTACCATGGGCATCCCCAAGCTTAGGCTTTTGCCACTCCTTATTCCATAGTCCACCAAATCTTTACCCAAAACTTGAAAACTTCACAACACAAAACTCAACATGAAATCTCATAAGCTCCGTTAGTGCAAGAAAGAAGAACCACCACATAAGGTACTGTAATGAACTCATTCTTTATTTATATTGGTGTTAAACCTACTGTATTCCAACTTCTCTATGGTTCATACCCCCCATACTAGCCATAGATGCATCAAAATAAGTATTTCCCTCAGTTGTGCCCACCCAGGTGCCCCCCTCAGGTGGCTCTTGGCTCCATAAATTCTCTTTATTGATATAAAAAATCCTCGCAAAGTTTATTTCCATTCTGAGAACTTTTATTTCTGCACAAAAACAACACCATGGTAGTTCTGCAGAAAACAACGTCATTCCGGGGATAGTTTCATTCAAATCATTCAAATTAGAGTCCAAAACAAGATGAAAAGCATTAGGAAAAGTAGATGCGATGGAGACGTATCACTTCTGGTGACTCGTTTGTATTCGAGCTGATGTATTCGAGCCCTAGAGGCCCCTGGGTTGTAATATAAAGCTTGTATGACTTTAATTTGTGTCTAGAGTTGTGTTGTGATATCTTCCCGTGAGTCCCTGATCTTGATTGTACACATTTGCGTGCATGACTAGTGTACGATTGAATCGGGGGCGCCACAGCCACCTCCGATGCTACTCATCATGTTATCGCCGAAGCCACCTCCCATACCACTTATCATGTTGTTGGCGAAGCTGATACGTCTCCAACGTATCTATAATTTTTTTATTGTTCCATGCTATTATATTATCCATATTGGATGTTTTATATGCATTATTATGCTATTTTATATCATTTTTGGGACTAACCTATTAACCTAGTGCCCAGTGCCAGTCGCTATTTTTGTCTTTTACAAAAAATCAATACCAAACGGAAGAAAACTTTTTGAGGATTTTTCTTGGGCCAGAAGAAACCTAGGAAGCTTCAGGTAGAGGCCAAAAGAGGCAAAGTTGGGCCACAAGCTCACCAGGCATGCCCTAGGGGGGAGTGATACATCTCCAATGTATCTATCATTTTTGATTGTTCCATGCTATTATATTATCTGTTTTGGATGTTTAATAGGCATTTATATGCTATTTTATATTATTTTTTTGACGAACCTATTAACCGAGGGGCGAGTGCTAGTTTCTGTTTTTTTGCCTATTTTAGAGTTTCGCAGAAAAGGAATACCAAACGGAGTCCAAACGGAATGAAACTTTTGCGATGATCTTTCTTAGACCGAAAGGAAACCAGAAGACTTGGAGATGAAGTCGGAGATGCAACGAGGCAGCCACGAGGTAGGCGGGCGCACCCCCCTACCTTGTGGGCCCCTCGTAGCTCCCATGACCTAGTTCCTTCACCTATATATACTCTTATACCCTGAAAACATCCAGGAGAGCCACAAAACCACTTTTCCACCGCTGCAACCTTCTGTACCCATGAGATCCCATCTAGGGGCCTTTTCCGGCATCCTACCGGAGGGGGATTCGATCACAGAGGGCTTCTTTGTCAACACCATTGCCTCTCCAATGATGCATGAGTAGTTTACCACAGACCTTTGGGTCCATAGCTAGTAGCTTGATGTCTTATTTTCTCTCTTTGATTCGCAATACCAGGTTCTCCTCGATGTTCTTGGAGATATATTCGATGTAATACTATTTTGCGGTGTGTTTGCCGAGACCCGGTGAATTGTGGATTTATGATCAGATTATCTATGAATATTATTTGGTTCTTCTCTGAATTCTTATATGCATGATTTGATATCTTTGCAAGTCTCTTCGAATTATCGGCTTAGTTTGGCATACTAGATTGATCTTTCTTGCAATGGGAGAAGTGCTTAGCTTTGAGTTCAATCTTGTGGTGTCCTTTCTGAGTGACAGTAGGGGCAGCAAGGCACGTATTGTATGTTTGCCATCGAGGATAAAAAGATGGGGTTTTCATCATATTGCTTGAGTTAATTCCTCTACATCATGTCATCTTACTTAATGCGTTACTCCGTTCTTTATGAACTTAATACTCTAGATGCATGCTAGATAGCGGTCGATGTGTGGAGTAATAGTAGTAGATGCAGAATCGTTTTAGTCTACTTGACACAGACGTGATGCCTATGTTCATGATCATTGCCTTAGATGTCGTCATAACTATGCGCTTTTCTATCAATTGCTCGGCAGTAATTTTGTTCACCCACCGTAATATTTGCTATCTTGAGAGAAGCCACTAGTGAAACCTATGGGCCCCCGAGGTCTCTTTTCCTTATTATTAAGTCTCGTTTACATCTTGCTAGTTTCCGATCTAATATTTTGCAATCTTTTACTTTCCGATCTATAAACCAAAAATACCAAAAATATTTACTTTACCGTTTATCTATCTCTATCAGATCTCACTTTTGCAAGTGACCATGAAGGGATTGACAACCCCTTTATTGCATTGGGTGCAAGTTGTTGATTGTTTGTGCAGGTATTCGGTGACTTGTGCGTTGTCTCCTACTGGATTGATACCTTGGTTCTCAAAACCGACTATGTGTAACCCTAAACCCCTCCGTTGTCTATATAAACCGGAGGGTTTAGTCAATAGGACAAGAACAATCACATCATAGGCTAGCTTCTAGGGTTTAGCCTCTACGATCTCGTGGTAGATCAACTCTTGTAATACTCATATCATCAAGATCAATCAAGCAGGAAGTAGGGTATTACCTCCATCAAGAGGGCCCGAACCTGGGTAAACATCATGTCCCCCGCCTCCTGTTACCATTAGCCTTAGACGCACAGTTCGGGACCCCCTACCCGAGATCCGCCGGTTTTGACACCGACATTGGTGCTTTCATTGAGAGTTCCACCGTGCCGCTGCGATAAGGCTTGATGGCTCGCCTCGTTGTCAAGGACAACATCACCTCTGGAGGATACCTGGCTGTATGCTAGACTCTCTGGTTGGGCGGCTTCGTCATGACTGCCCGTTCGGCCACTACGCCGATGATGACTTCTCAGATCATCAAAAACAGCCTCCACGTCAGCTCGGAATTGACCGAGCAGATGGATCCAATGGAGCTATCCTCAATGAATGAGCTCTTGGATCGCATCGCTGCCCTGGGAGTCGCTATGGATTATGATTGGATCGGGCTTAAACCCGACCAAAGGGAGATTAACTCTCTGCCAGTCACCCATTAGATAGCGGTGGTGGAGGAACAAAACAATGATTGTTCCTCTATTTTGAGGACTAACTATGTCCGGATTCCCAAGATCTCCGAGCCGGATACCCGTCTACGGGAGGACATGGCCCCGACTCCGAACTTAGGATCGGGCAACGGGCCACAAGTATTGGGCAACATCCTGGAGTCCGAGCTGCCAAGCTCGGGAGCTCCTCGCCCCTGGGTTTCAGATCGGGTCAGGGTTTGGACTAAAATCTACCCACCCACCCAGATATAAGCGATCTTTCCCACATTAGACAAGAGCCCCAAGAGACAGTACATCACTTCTAGGCCAGATTCCTCCTTGTAATGAGCAAGGCCAAGGGCTATCGCGAGGAAGACACAATTTCATTCTTTTGCAAAAAATGCATGGACAAGGGAATCCTCAACGCCATAAGCCGCCGTGACATCGCACACTTTGCTGATTTGGCGGCCATAGTACAGAAGTACTGTGCGATGGAAAGCGCCTGGAAAACCCAAACAAGATTCTGGGATCCTCCATCTCTCACTAAATCCCTCGTCCGAACTAAAAGTGTGCGCTCTCGCAAGCCACCCAGTCCAATTACAAAGAAACCAAAGCCCTCTATAGGGCACGGAACCGTACTAGAGGGATGGCTCAATGGGCCATGCAAAATCCACAGCACACTGGATATCATGCCAACACACACCCTTAGAGCATGTTGGATACTCCGGCAGGTGGCCAAGAGCGGCGAGGATCTCCTCATCAACAACACTGCAGAACACCATCTCATGGAGAATAATAATATAGTACTGACAGTCTTTGAGACTTTCGCCTCAAATAACAGGCATAAACGAGCATTCCACAGCCTTGCCGAAGTCTGCCACGTTGCAGCAATAAATCCATGGAACGACATGGCTATAACCTTCAATGCCAGTGACGAACCTCAATTCTGAACAGTTCGGGCACCAGCCGCGTTAGTCCTTAGTTCAATTATGGATGGCTTTTGGCTTACTAAAGTGCTCATGGACGGCGGCAGCGGATTAAACCTCATCTATGAGGAGACTCGTAAGAAGATGGAAATAGACAAGAGTCGCATTGAGTAGAGCAGCACCACCTTAAGGGGAATCATCCCTAGTCGAGAGGCAGGATGTGCGGGAAAAATCACACTAGATGTGGTATTCGGCACGCGGAGAATTATAGGTCCGAAGAAATCATATTCCAAGTGGCCCCATTTAGTAGCGAATACCACGCCCTTTTAGGGCGGGACGCATTCACGAGCTTTCAAGCTATACCCCATTACGGGTACGTGAAGCTCAAGATGCCCGGGCCCAATGGAATCATCACTCTAGCTAGTGATCCGGACATAGCACTCCGCACCAAAAATAAAACAGCCGCACTGGCCCTTGAGGCATTATCTGAAGCCCTCGCAGCTGAAGAACAAACCGAGCTGAATGATGTGATACTCGACAAATGACCCAAATCCACCTCTTTCAAACCAGCGGACGAAATAGTCAAATTCCAGGTCCGCCCAACGGACCCTACAAAAACAGCATCAATTGGGATACAGCTGAACCCCGCAATAGATGCCACACTACGAGAGTCCTTGCGCGAGAATTGGGACATCTTCGCCTGACATACTTCAGACATGCCAGGTATCCCATGTAGGATGGTGTCGGTGTACTAGAGTAGGGGTACCCTAGTATCCCGAACTTGTGCACGGGCAGTGGCAGCACCCCGCGGCAAGGCTTGTCGGGTGACCGCCAAGGTCCTCCGTGGTTCCTGTGGAGCCATTCAAGAACAAAGTATTCAAGCCAAGGAGACAAGGCCCCGGCAAGAGGAGCTTGCCGGGAAGGCCAACCAAGGCATCTCAAGGAACTTGCCACGATGCGCCACGCGTCCCGGCGAGGCCCGGTGAGCGACAAGCTTCCAGACGCGACAAGACAACGACCGCGGCAAGGCGCTTGCCGCGGTAAGCTACCACTCTGTACCCGCGCTCCAGCACATCCACCAACGTGTCGCCCTGGGGCCTTTCCAGGCGCGCGTGGCAGGAGGCTGTGCAGCTAGCGGTGCGCAGTGGCAAGCGGCGCTGACAAGATTGCCATCATGGCGAGCGGTGGCATCCCTGACGGTCCCTTTTTGCACTATTTGGGCGACGTAGACGGGCATTTAATGCCTTTGTCCCCTGCCGTCAGGGTTAGGTATGATACACTGTATAGGTAGTTGTACCAACCGCAATTCCTTTTCCATTTTTACCCTTGTCTACGTTGCCACCTGTCGGTGACCCCTTTAGCATATAAAAGGAGGCCCATGCGCAACGTAGAGGGGGGTTGGAAGGCAGAAAAACATTCACGCTCGGTCTCGTTAGCAGCTAGTGTGTACTGTAGCACTCAGCGCTCCCGAGCAGAACTCAATACACTCAGACATGCAGCAGTAGGAGTATTATCTCTCCGGAGAGCTCCAAAGCTGGGTAAACTGCTCGTGTGCTTCGCCTCGATCCGCTCTTCGTGCGATCTCCGCCCCTCGCCGAACCGAAAGGGGCCCGGTCCGCCGGCCCCATAGGTGTTCGTGGATCAGCTTCCCCGACATCTTTGGCGCGCCAGGTAGGGGGCATTGAGGTTGTGTGAACCTGATCCGGCGTTCACACGAGCTAGATCTTCATCTTCTTCATCGACATGCCACCGAAGAAGAAGGCTTCTGCGGCAGATGTTCCGTCCACGTCGATCCCACCACCACCGGAGCAAACGGGTGGTGGAGTAGACACCGGCGGAAGAACGGGCATCGACGAGGGAGCCCACAGTGCTGCCAGGTCCAAGGACATTGCTGCGCAGACCTCGGCGTCCGTACATGCACCGCGCCCATCTCAGGAGGCGCAGGACCGACAGCGTCATGGTATTCGTAGGGCCATACGTTCGTTGGACCAAGATCTCGGGGTGCTCAAGACCAGCATGCACGCCAACATGCTGGCACGAGCGAGACACGGTCGCCTGGACGGGATACTGCTCCTTCTAACATAGTTAGAAGTCCGAGCATATCCCGCTCCTCGCACCATTCGCCACTGCCGCCCACCAGTCCAACAGAAGCTTTGGCGCGAGCTCAACTGCTCCTGGATTACCCTCCAACGGCAGACAAGATCGATGAATGGAGGGCCACCATTCAGAGTCTCATCGGCTTCGCCAACGGCGACACTCCACGGCAGCCGAGTACATCGCTGCCGCGGCAGGACTGCCGGGCACGAGCCGATGACGACGAAACCGGTGGGGGTGCAACCACCATGCACTCTCCACCCCGAAGGCCAAGATCGCCGACTCGCCGGATCCACCTTGACAGCGACTCCACCGCATCATCAGATCCACGAGCTCGTCGCGATCAGCGCCAAGTTCTTCACGAACGACATCAAGAAGACGCTCGAACTCGCATCGAGCGCCGAAGAGAAGCGCGGCGTCAATCGGACCAGCGCGCTGGGCCCTCTATCGACATGCATGCACCAGGGGAACCAGGCGACTTGCCATACGCGGTAGGTTGCCCTGCGTTCACTCGTGAGCTGCAGCAAGTCCAGTGGCCCAGCACGAAGAATTTCAAGCCAGACGTACCAGAGAAGTACGATGGCAAGTCGCATCCGTCAGAGTTCCTCAGCATCTACACCATCGCGGTGCAAGCTGCCGGGGGGCGGGACGACAAGATCCTGGCCAACTACTTCCCGCTGGTGCTCAAGCCCAATATCAGATCCTGGCTCATGCACTTGCCGAACAACTCCATCTCCTCCTGGGCAGACCTATGCCATCAATTTGTCGGCGCCTTTACAGGCGGCCACAAGCCTCATGGCCAAGAGAGCGACCTTCATCTGCTCGCCCAGAAGGAAGGAGAGCCCCTGCGCAAGTACATTCAGAGATTCAGCCGCGTACAACACAACATCCCAGATGTCCACCCTGCCGCGGTAATCAGCGCGTTCCATCAGAACGTGCGAAACCGCAGGATGCGGGAGGAGATGGCGATGTGCAAGATCAAAGACGTCAGTGAGCTATATGCCCTGGCCGACAAGTGTGCACGTGCTGAGGAAGGGAGGAAACTCCCCGGAGAGAATACAAAAGCAGGAGGATCTGATAGTGAGGAGGCCGCCCCGGCAAAGAAAAACCGGCGGCGGAATAACAGGAAGAAGAAAGGCAAAGATGTGCTAGTCGTTGAGCAGTCCGGCAACGGAGGTGGCGCCAAGAAAGCCAAAGCTGGTAGCTCCGACGGGGAGATTGCCGCAGGCACCAACTACCAGGTTGTGGCGGTCGCCGACAAGCAGGACGGCACCAACAAGCAGTACTGCAAGATCCACCGCACCAAGGGCCATGACCTCCAGAGCTGCAAGAAGGTCGAGCAGCTTGTCGAGCAGCAAAAGGCTGAATACGAGCGACGCGACAAGGAGAAGGCCCAGGAAGGTGCTAGAGAAGCCGGCAAGAAACGCCCCGGCCGAGGAGGACGCCGCGGCAAGGCCAAGCAGCGGCAGGGAGATAGACCTCCCCACGGCCGCGACAAGGATGAAGATGACGACGACGATCAAGATATGGATGATGACGAGACCGATGAGAAGGAGTTCCAAAAAGCCACAGAGGTCCTGTGTGTTGACGGCGGTGCTTCTCTGCATACTTCACACCGCCAGCTCAAGCAGTGGGTGCGGGAAGTCAATGCGGCAGAACCACCCGTCGAGTCACGCAAGCCTCTAAAATGGTCCAGCACGCCTATCATCTTTGATATTGAGGACCACCCTGATCGCATAACTGCGGTCGGGTGCTTGCCGATGTTGGTTTCACCAACTATCTGCAACCTCAAGGTTACTAAGATGCTAGTTGACGGCGGGGCCGGCTTGAACCTGATCTCCTCCGCGGTACTCCAGAAACTCCAGATCCCTGATGGCGAGCTCGAAGAGACCGGCACATTCCAAGGAATCAATCCGGGAAGGAGCAAGCCGAAGGGAAAGATCACGTTGCCGGTGACATTTGGCAGCGAGTTGAACTTCAGGACTGAGAGGGTCACTTTTGACGTTGCCGACTTTCCATTGCCTTACAATGGGATACTCGGCCGTCCAGCACTCGCCAAATTCATGGCAGCCTCTCACTATGCATATAACATGCTGAAGATGCCAGGCCCGATAAGTGTCATCTCTGTCCCTGGCGACAAGAAGGATGCTCTTATCTGTGCCGACAAGATCTACCGGGAAGCAGCAGCCGCAACAGATCGCAAGTCACTTGCCGTTGAAGCTCCCGGGGCGAAGAAGAAGACCAAGTCCAGCAAGAGTTCTGATGCCCACTCCGGCAAGCGCACCTCTTCGGAGTGCTGCGCTACCGTCGAGGACGCACCATCGAGCTCCACCGGCAAGTGTAAGAAGACAATGGCAGCTCCACCAGAGACCAAGAAGGTGTCCGCCAAGGACGATGGCACTGGTGGTACCTTCACCATCAGTGCCACTCTCGACCCTAAATAGGAAAGCGCGCTCGTTGCTTTCCTGCGGGCGAACGTCGATGTATTTGCGTGGCAACCGTCTGACATCCCCGGTGTTCCCAGGAAAGTAATCGAGCACCATCTTGCCGTCTGTCCTCATGCGCGGCCCGTCAAGCAGAAAGTTAGGAAGCACGCCGTGGAGCGCCAAGAATTCATCGCAGAAGAAATCAAGAAATTGGCGGCAGCAGGCCTTGTCAGAGGAGTGCTCCATCCTACGTGGTTGGCCAACCCTGTAGTCGTGCGCAAGGCAAACGGGAAATGGAGGCTTTGTATTGACTTTAGCAATGTCAATAAAGCTTGTCCCAAAGACCCATTTCCCTTGCCGCGCATTGACCAGATTGTTGACTCCACGGCCGGATGTGACTTGCTTTCATTTCTTGATGCATACTCAGGATACCATCAGATCTTCATGGTAGAAGAGGATGAGGAGAAGACCGCATTCATCACCCCATGTGGCACATACTGTTTTGTACGGATGCCTTTCGGTTTAAAGAATGCTGGTTCAACATTTGCAAGGGTAGTCCATGACGCTTTTGAGCCGCAAATGCACAGAAATGTGGAAGCCTACATGGATGACATAGTGGTCAAGAGCAAGGACAAGGCAACTCTGATTCAAGATTTAGACGAAACCTTTGCAAATTTGCGCAAGATCAACCTCAAGCTTAACCCCGAGAAGTGTGTGTTTGGAGTCCCCTCCGGCAATCTTCTCAGGTTCTTCGTGTCTCAGTGGGGAATTGAGGCCAATCCCGACAAGATCAAGGCCATTGAGCAGATTGAAGCACCAAAGCGCGTCAAGGATGTACGAAGACTTGCCGGTTGCGTAGCTGCTCTCAGCAGGTTTATCTCTAGGTCTGCTGAGCATGCCCTGCCATTTTTTAAAATATTTAAAAAGGCAGGTCCAATGAAATGGACTCCGGAAGCGGAGGCTGCACTGCAGGACTTAAAGAGATATCTGTCCTCCACTCCAACACTTGTCGCACCTAAGCCACAAGAGAAGTTGCTGCTATATATAGCGGCAACCAATCAAGTGGTTTGTGCCGCGTTAGTAGCAGAGAGGGAGGCGGACGATGAGCCAGCAACCACGGCAGATGCATCCAGCGACAAGCAGGGGACTTCATCGGCAAGCTCTGGTCCCGACAAAGATGGATCTGCGCAGGCGCGTGAGAAGATGCAGAAAAGAATGGTGCAGCGCCCAGTTTACTTTGTCAGTTCCCTTTTGCAGGGGGCTAGGTCAAGGTACTCTGGTGTGTAGAAATTGCTTTTCGGCCTTCTCATGGCCTTGAGAAAGCTGCGCCATTACTTCCAAGCACATGAGATTACAGTCGTCACTCATTTTCCGCTGAAGAGGATACTGCAAAATCCAGAAGCAATAGGCAAGATTGTCGAGTGGGCACTGGAACTGTCAAGCTTTGGCCTCAAGTTTGAGAGCACTTCGACTATCCAAAGCAGAGCATTGGCGGAGTTCATAGCAGAATGGACGCCAACACAAGATGAAGAAATTCCAGAAACGAGCATCCCCGTCAAGGAAGCAAGCAAAGAGTGGCTGATGTACTTTGATGGTGCCTTTTCGCTGCAAGGCGCCAGTGCGGGCGTGCTACTTGTTGCACCCACCGGAGAGCACCTCAAGTACGTAGTCCTGATGCACTTTCCCAAGGAGCAATCGACGAACAATACCGCAGAGTATGAAGGTTTGCTTGCCGGTCTCAGGATCACAGCAGACCTTGGGATCAAGAAGCTCATTGTCAGGGGTGACTCACAGCTTGTCGTCTGCCAAGTGAACAAGAATTATCAGAGTCCGTTGATGGAAGCTTACGTTGATGAAGTGAGAAAGCTAGAAGAGCACTGTGACGGCCTACAGATGGAACATGTTCCAAGAGCTCAGAACAACATTGCCGATGGCCTGTCAAAGTGCGCCGCACTTAAGTTACCTATGGAACCAGGGATCTTTGTGCTCAAACTGACTCAACCATCTGTAACGCCATCAACTGGACAGAGCAAGAAGAGGAAGTTGATTTCTACTGACTATTTTCCGGCAGAGCTCCCTGAAGCCGCCGCCAGGAAGGCCCTCAAGATCAACACCAAGGGTGCTGAGGAGCAGTATGTTCTGGCAAGCCCTAGGGTTTGTTCCGTTGAAGCAGACGCTCCCGACAAGTTTTGCTCCGGCAAGCTTGCCGGGGAATGTCAAGCTCCGGCTGAGCCACAGGTTCTCGCCGTAGAAGCGGATGTTCCTGCAGCAGCAGATGTGCCTTTAGTCCTTGTTGTCGAGCCGCAAGCTCCAGCATGGGCACAGCAGATTGTCCGTTTCCTTCAGACAGGAGAACTTCCCGAAGAGCAAGAAGAAGCAGAAAGAGTAGCCCGGCAGTCAAGTATGTACCAGTTTGTCGACAACACACTGTACAGAAGAAGACTCAACGGTGTGAAATTGAAGTGTATTCACCGGGAAGACGGACAAAAGCTGTTGGCAGAGATACCTGGAGGCATATGTGGTCACCACATTGGCGCAAGAGCACTTACCAGCAAAGCGTTCCGGCAAGGTTTCTTTTGGCCGACAGCCCTCCAGGATGCAACTGCACAAGTAACCAAGTGTGAAGCGTGCCAGTTCCATTCCAAGCAGATACACCAGCCAGCTCAATCTCTCCAGACGATCCCTTTATCCTGGCCATTTTCGGTCTGGGGGCTCGACATCCTCGGCCCCTTTCCCCGAGCTGTCGGGGGCTTTGAGTACTTGTACCTTGCAATCGACAAGTTCACAAAGTGGCCAGAAGTGGAAGCAGTGAGGAAGGTGACAGCACAGTCAGCAGTCAAGTTCTTCAGGTCGATTGTTTGCCGCTTCGGGATCCCTAACAGGATCATCACCGACAACGGCACGCAATTCACGAGCCGCACCTTCATGCAGTACGTCCAAGATCTTGGCGCCAACATCTGCTTCGCTTCTGTTGCTCATCCGAGAAGTAACGGTCAAGCGGAGAGGGCGAATGCTAAAGTGCTGCGCGGGCTCAAGACCAGGACTTTCGACAGGCTGCGCAAGTGCGGAAAGAACTGGATTGAGGAGCTACCGGTGGTTCTTTGGTCGGTCAGGATGATGCCAAATCGAGCCACTGGCCAGACACCTTTCGCTCTAGTCTATGGAGCAGAGGCAGTTCTCCCCATGGAACTCGTATACGGGTCACCTCGAGTGCTCGCTTATGATGAGCTTGAGCAAGAGCAGTTGCGACAAGATGACGCGCTGCTCCTTGAGGAGGACCGTCTCCAAGCCATTGTACGAGCTGCTCGATACCAGCAAGCTTTGCGCCGCTACCATAGCCGCAAAGTTAATGCCAGAAGTCTCGAGGAAGGTGACCTTGTTCTTCGGCGCGTTCAGTCCGCCAAGAATTCCAACAAGTTGACGCCGAAGTGGGAAGGCCCTTACCGGGTGAAACGAGTCACTAGGCCTGGCGCTGTCCGCCTTGGGACCGAAGATGGCATTCCGGTGAGCAACTCCTGGAACATTGAGCATCTTTGTAAGTTTTACCCGTAAGGCGCGGTTGCCGGAACCTGTTCCGGCAACCACGTTTTGTACAAGTCTTGCCGATGTTGCATGTAATCCTTTGTACGAAGCCAGGCGCAGACCCCGTGCATAAGTAAAGCTCATGTGCTCCGCACATCTTGTCAATTTCATGCTTTCTACTTTTCTTTGCATGCATTATCTGACACTTTGTGCAGCGCCTACCCCCGGTAAGCAATAACGTGCCGTAAGGCCCCATATCTTTATTTTCTCTTCTTTCTCTTTCTCAGAGAAGGAAAGGTTCCCTCGCCCACAAGTTTGCCGGGGGGAAAGGAGAAGATAATGGTGTGGACCAAGCGTCGTTCGAGGAAGTTTCGCCTTACCGGGAAGCAAACGACAAAAAAGCTAAGTTGCTAAAGTTTGAGCAATCAGTTTTAAAATTTTTAAGTTATCTTCCTCAAACGACCGTGCTTTGTATGGAAAACCTGTGCGTGGAGGAACCAACTCATAGCTAGTTGCGCCCTTACTTTGTTTCGAGTCCGCTCAACAACTTAAGTGAGCTGCGACTAGTTGCGACAAGGTTTCTTGTCAGTAGCGGCACCGCCAGCAGGCTGCTAACGTCCCGCACTCAGCGCTCGCGGCTAAGGTGCCTACGCCAACAAGTTCCCTAAAAGCGTAGGGCAAAAACATACAAAGGAAGGAATCAAGTAAAGGAAATAACATGGAAATCGCTACCCAAAATAGAGTCATATTATAAGATAGCTTGTCGCAGCTCTAACAGATTGTTCTCATAACATGACCAGCAGCGACAAGAAAAAGTGAAAACGGGCGGCCTAATCTACGCGATCGCCCTCAACCCTCTTGATCCCGCTCACCTTGTCCACAATGGGTGCGACAAGGGTCTTGAGCGCTTCCAGATCAGCATCCGATGGCAAGGTCCTGAGGACGTTGGTGAGGTTGAGGCCTGGGTTGCGGAAGGCCACCTTCACCAGCACCTTTTGAAGAGCTCCCGTGCAGATCTTGCGTGACTCATCGGCCAGCTGCTTTGGGATCTTCTCCCGAAGTCGCTGGAGGGCCGTCGCCACGCCTTTGAAGAACAAGCTGAGCTTGGCGCTGGGTTGGAGGTGCTCATCGTAGGAGTACCCGAGATCCTCCATCCCCAGCTGCGCCAGCTCCCCGTCGATGGCTGCGGCAACATCCACGAGACCCTCGGTCCAGTGCTCCACGTTCTCCCTAAAAGCGTTCTGGGCGGCAGCAGCACTGGCCAGCAGCGCCTCGTCGGCCTTGATCTTCTCCTTCAAGGCCACCTCCTGCTGCCTAGCACCGTCCAGCGTCTCGGTCAAAGTAGCCAGCTTCAACTCAAGATCCGCGTTGGAGTCCTTGGCGGCGCTAAGCTCCTTGCTCCTCTCGGCGAGACGACCCTGCAGCTCGCCATGGGTGTAGGCGTCCTTCTCGCGCTCACGCTTGAGCGCAGCAAGCTCCTCGCCACTCAGCTTGAGATCGACCTCCAGCTGCGCCACCTTCATCTCCAGCTCCTTCTTGGCGGCCTCGGCAGCTGCTGCAGCATCCTTTGCTTCCTTGAGAGCCCCGCCGAATGTTTGCTCACGCGCGGCAAGCTCCTCCTCGTGGCTGTCAAGGTTAACCTTCCGCTGCGCCAACTCGCCTTCCCGCGCAGACAGCTTCTCGGCAGCAAGCCGCTGTTGCTCTTCAACTTCAGCCTTCTCGAGGAGGAAGGCTTTCTGCTCCTCGGCGAGTTGCTCCCGCTCCTTTGCCAGGGAACGGAGAGCTTCCTGGTTGAGGCCCCGAAGCTCCTCCGCGCGCTTCTCGATGTCCACTTCCGCCTTCGCGACAAGCGCTTCTCAGGATACCAGCTTGGTCTGTCGGGCGCGGTAGAGCAACAACAGCTTCCGCAGCAGCTCCTCCTCCTCAGGCTTGCCGCTGCTGCTGCTCGGCGCGTCGACCAGCGTCAGCCCAGCGGAGGCGAGCAACTCTTCATCAAAAGTTTCTCCTTCGATCGGCGCCCTGGAGCTCGACGCCCAGGGGAGCTTGATGAAGACGCCATCGCCGGCCTTCAAATAGGCGCCGGGCTGGGGCTCTTTGGAGCCTGACGCTGCAGCAGTGACGGAGGGATCGGCGGTCGGCGTAGCGCCTGACACTCCTACGGCCTCGGGGCCGTCAGTGCGATCGCCGGACCCCTCGCCAGCTTCTGCGGCGGCAGCTTTGGCGGCCTCTCCGCCGGCGGGATCATCGGCGCCGGCATCTTCTTCGGTGGCGGCGGCGTCGTTGGTATCGCCGCGCACGTTCTCATCGCCGGCGACCTCGGTTTCCATCGGCTCCGTGGCAGATGGATCTGATGACCGGAAAAGGGAGAAAAGTCAAGCAAATATTCAAAAAGAAAATCAGAAGAAGAAGAACCCAAGGGAAGTTTTCAAGCAAGAGGATTACCTGTACTAGGATCTACAGCCGTGGTCTCCGCCACCGAGGGGTCGCTGGTGCTGTCCCTTGCCGGAGAACTGCCCATTGCCGGAAACTTCTCACTTACCGGAAAATTCTCCCTTGCCGGAGAACGCTCCCTTGCCGGGGAATCCTCCCTTGGCGGTGTAGTCGAAGCAGATGGCATGTCGGGAGCGGCTTCCGGGCACTCCTGGTGAGACTGCTCTGCTCCTACACAAACAAATAGTCAGATGTCAGAAAAGAAAGAGCACCCATGCGCGGCTAACAGTAGGAAGTAAACCATATACTTACGTTGGGGGCTGTGCTGGGGGCTGCTTTGGGGAATAGACGCCGGGTCCGGCAAGGTGGTCTCGGACACACCCCCCCGCTGTCACGGTGGGTTCGTCATCCATGACAATCACCGGGACCTTGGCTCTCTTCACCGCTCTCTGGGCCAGAGTCCTGAAAAGGAATGGGTTCAGAGTAAAGCAAATCAGATACAAGACAAAACAGCAAGAATTGAAGAATTACAAATACAGCAAGGAATCTTACTCTTCCTCTTCCTCGTCGGAGCTGAGCGCGGAGAGGTCGAAGTCCGGCCCACCTTCGGCGCGACATGGCGGAGGAGTAGGTTCCCTTAGCCGCTTGGCGGGAGCAGAAGCGGTGGTTCGGGAGGGCCCCGCTCCAGTTGCCACAGCGGCGTGAGGTGCTCCCACGGCAACAGTGCCTGCCACGGTGGAGCGCATCGCGCGGCGCGGCGGCTGTTGACCCGTCTGCTGCCCCGCTACGTCCACGGCCTTGCGGAGATGCCTTGTTGGTGGAGCTGGAGGCTCCGCTTGCAGCGAGCTGTCTGAACGTTCAGGCCCGACAAGCTCTCCCTCGCCGGCAAGCTCCTCTCGCTCGGCAAGGCTTGCCGCCTCTGCTGCCTCTGCCTCCTCCATGGTGAATCCAAACTCGCCCGCGGCAGCTGCTGCCGCCGCCTCTTCCAGCCTAGTGGCGATGCGCTGCATCTCCGCATCAGTGGTGTCGCGAGTAAGACTCTTCTGTTCATTGGCGCGGACCGGCACTTCTACTAAGCCGTCAAAGAACTCCTGCACGACGTCGTCTGCAGGCTCTTGCCAAGTTGGAACAATTCCATGCGAATCGCATAGCGGGATCATTGCACGGATGCGGTCGAGCGAGGAGTTGTTGCACAGCGGAACGACATCCCTCGGCAACATGAACGCTCCGGGATGTTGAGGATCGCGCTTGAACAGTTCCAGGAGCATCGCGTCCAGTTCCAGGACAGTGAAGTTGAAGTTGAGGCCCGGGCGCAACCTCATGATATCCGCCGCATTCTGGAACTCCCAGGCGGGTCTCCTCCTCTCCTGCAGAGGGGCGATGCGGCGGCGAAGAAAATCTGCGCCAACGGCGCCTACGGTGAGCCCGGCAAGCCTGAGGCGTAGGATCCGGGTGACGGCAATCTTCAGCCTATCGTCTTCCGGGGCCACGTTGCTCCAATCGTTGCCGCGCGCTATTGGGGCTTGGCGCTGGGCGGTAAATGGCTGCGGGTTCTCCTCGACAATCCAACACCAGTCTGCTCTCCATTCCTCCCACTTGCTGCAGAGCTCTCCCTCCAGATAAGTTTCCTTCTTGCCAACTCTCGAGATCCAGGCGATTCCGCCGGATAAAGGCTCCCCTCTCTCAACTCGGGGCATAAAGAAGTGGCGAAAAAGAGCTACATTTGGATAGACTCCGACAAAGTTTTCGCAGAGATGTGCGAAAACTGCCATGGTCAGAACGGCGTTGGGGGTGAAGTCAAGGAGGCGGAACCCGTAGGTGTTCATAATATCGCAGAAAAACTCAGAGAAAGGCGGGCAGAGCCCGCAGTAGAAGAACAACGCGGAGAAGGGATATCCATTCGGAGCCAGTTCCAAAGCGGCAGCTGAGAGTACCTTCGTGCGCGGATGCGCTCGCGTCTCCGTCGACCAGAAGAGGTAGTAATACTCCCTCAGCTCCTTCGCGGCGAGCTGAGGGGGGAAGATTGTCCGCTCCTTTCGCAGCGCCGCGAGCCGCTGCGCCTCGGCCGACTTCACAACCTTCCCGGCTTTCGGAGCCATGGCGGAGGTGGTGAGGGAGATCGATGGCGTTGGTGGTGCCGGTGGCGATGGGGGGCAGAGCGCTGCTCTCTTTCAGCTTTGGGAAGAAGGGGGGAGCGGCAGAGGTTTTTGAGATTGGAAAAGCGACCGGCGAGATGGGCGAACTGCCCCTGTTTCCCCTGCTTATAAAGAGGGAGGGGGCAGGCGTTCCGCCTTTCCGAATAAAGAAACCACCCACGATCTCTCCCACGATGCCGCATTCGATGCATGCCGTTCGAGGAGGGCGCGGTGGATACGGAGTGAAATACGGCATAACCCAGGCCGCGCGTACCCGTGCCCTATTTTGGGCCTGGCCCAACAGCGCTCGGCACCGTGTGTGGCCCAGGCCCGGGGGCTCCTGTCGGTATACTAGAGTAGGGGTACCCTAGTATCCCGAACTTGTGCACGGGCAGTGGCAGCACCCCGCGGCAAGGCTTGCCGGGTGACCACCAAGGTCCTCCGTGGTTCCTGTGGAGCCATTCAAGAACAAAGTATTCAAGCCAAGGATACAAGGCCCCGGCAAGAGGAGCTTGCCGGGAAGGCCGACCAAGGCATCTCAAGGAACTTGCCGCGACGTGCCACGCGTCCCGGCGAGGCCCGGTGAGCGACAAGCTTCCAGACGCGACAAGACAACGACCGCGGCAAGACGCTTGCCGCGGCAAGCTACCACTCTGTACCCGCGCTCCAGCACATCCACCAACGTGTCGCCCTGGGGCCTTTCCAGGCGCGCGTGGCAGGAGGCTGTGCAGCCAGCGGTGCGCGGTGGCAAGCGGCGCTGACAAGATTTCCATCGTGGCGAGCGGTGGCGTCCCTGACGGTCCCTTTTTGCACTATTTGGGCGACGTAGACGGGCATTTAATGCCTTTGTCCCCTGCCGTCAGGGTTAGGTATGATACACTGTACAGGTAGTTGTACCAACCGCAATTCCTTTTCCATTTTTACCCTTGTCTACGTTGCCATCTGTCGGTGACCCCTTTAGCATATAAAAGGAGGCCCATGCGCAACGTAGAGGGGGGTTGGAAGGCAGAAAAACATTCACGCTCGGTCTCGTTAGCAGCTAGTGTGTACTGTAGCACTCAGCGCTCCCGAGCAAGAACTCAATACACTCAGACATGCAGTAGTAGGAGTATTATCTCTCCGAAGAGCTCCGAAGCTGGGTAAACTACTCGTGTGCTCCGCCTCGATCTGCTCTTCGTGCGATCTCCGCCCCTCGCCGAACCGAAAGGGGCCCGGTCCGCCGGCACCATAGGTGTTCGTGGATCAGCTTCCCCGACAGATGGCCGAGCATAGCCTAAACATACTAAAGGGATACAAGCCGGTCAAGCAGACTCTTCGGCGC
Source organism: Triticum dicoccoides (assembly GCF_002162155.2). NCBI lineage: Eukaryota > Viridiplantae > Streptophyta > Magnoliopsida > Poales > Poaceae > Triticum > Triticum dicoccoides. The sequence continues at coordinate 566,644,036 of NC_041381.1, read as the reverse complement.
TTTTCAGAACCCAAGCGACAAGCCATGGGAGAAGAGCTAGCCAAGCTACTCGAGGCCAGATTCATCAGAGAAATAAAACACCCGGACTGGCTAGCAAACTTGGTGATGGTACCAAAGAAGGACAAATCCTGGCGCATATGCGTTGATTTCAAGGACCTCAACAAGGCTTGCCCTAAGGATCCCTTCCCCCTCCCCCGCATCGACCAAATCATCGACGCTACCGCAGGACACGACTCACTGTGTTTCCTCAATGCATACTCCGGATACCATCAGATAAAGATGGCGGAATCCGATCAAGCCGCAACGGCATTTATCACTCCATACGACCCCTTCTGTTTTAACACCATGCCCTTCGGGCTCAAAAACGCCGGTGCAACCTATCAACGCATGATTCAGACATGCCTGGAAACACAAATCAGCAAAACAGTGGAGGCATACGTAGACGAGTGGTCATGAAAACTAGACATGTCGAGTCCTTCATAGATGACTTGAGGGTTACGTTCGACAATCTCCGAACATATGACATCAAGCTCAATCCAGAAAAATGCGTCTTCGGCATACCTGCCGAAAAGCTCTTGGGCTTCATCGTCTCCAATAGAGAAATCGAAGAAAATCCGGCTAAAATCCGAGCTTTGTCACAGTTGGCTACCCCAACAGACCTTAAGAAAATCCAGAAATTAACTAGATGCGTGGCTGCCCTAAGCCGCTTTATCTCCCGATTAGGAGAAAAGGCGTTACCTCTCTATCGCCTTCTTCGATGCACCGACCACTTCGAATGGACGGATGTGGCTACGACCGGAGTGGAAGAAATAAAGGCCCTTTTGGCCGGCAATCCAATCCTGGCCGCGCCAAGTATTGGCGAACCCATGCTGTTATATATAGCTGCAATACACCAGGTTGTAAGCGCGGCGCTCGTCATCGAACGAGAGGCGGACGGACACAAGTTCCCGCTTCAAAAGTCGGTATACTACGTATCCACCGTCCTCACTCCATGCAAATCACGGTACCCACATTATCAAAAGATAGCAGCCGCGGTCTTCATGACATCCCGAAAACTACGACACTACTTTAAAGAGTGTTCAATCACGGTGGCCTCTGAAGTACCACTCAATGATATAATAAATAACCGTGATGCCATGTTCCGAATTGCTAAATGGGCTATTGAGCTCCTCCCGTTCGACATAACATACAAGTCACGGCGAGCCATTAAGTCGCAAGTACTGGCTGACTTCGTCGCCTAATGGACAGAAGCCGAACTCCCTAAAGAGTACGACGTGTACTCCAACTGGATCATGCACTTTGATGGCTCTAAAATGCTGGCTGGTCTGGGGGCAGGCGTTGTTCTGACATCCCCCACTGGAGATACAGTCCAATACGTACTCCAAATACTATACACAGATTCCAACAATGCAGCCGAAAATGAGGCTCTGTTGCATGCTCTTCGGATGGCAGTCTCCATGGCATTCAACGCCTAGAAGTACATGGGGATTCAAACCTTGCAATATCTCAAATAAATGGAGACTTCGACACCAAGGACCCAAAAATGGCAGCCTACCGCAATGTTGTCCTTAAAATGTCAGCTCGGTTTGAGGGGCTCGAATTCCACCACGTGGTCCGAGAAAACAATCAAGTGGCGGATATCCTCGCCCGCATAGGCGCTAAGAGCGACCCCGTCCCACCTAATATCTTCCTGGAAAGGCTATTCAAGCCATCTATGGTGTGTGAAGGGGAGACCGGCAATATCAGTCTTGATCCGAACACAAGCCTAAATCCGAATACTCTGTCATTATCGGAGGCTCCGCCACCGAAATAACACCTTCGGCCCACGTGATCATGGGTGTCATCGCCCCGTGGACAGAACCCTTCTTAGCCTACCTAAATAGGCAAGAACTCCCCGAGGACCAAAATAAGGCACGTTGCATTGTGCGGCGTTCTAAATCCTACAAGGTCCACGAGGGAGAGCTTTATAAGAAAAGCACGACTGGAGTGCTCTAAAGGTGCATCACCGAAGAGGAAGGACGACAGCTTTTGGCAGAAATCCATGCTGGACTCGGCGGCCACCACGCCGTAGCTCGGGCCCTCATAAGCAAGGCCTTCCGTATGGGTTTCTACTGGCCAATAGCCCGAGCGAACGCACAGGACCTCATCCAACATTGCGTCGGTTGCCAGCTTTTTGCAAATCAAAGCCATATGCCACCTACCGCCCTCCCAACAATCCCCATAACTTGGCCCTTTGCGGTCTGGGGGCTCGATATGGTTGGACCCCTTAAAGGAGGAAGCCATAAGAAAAAAAATATTTGTTGGTCATGGTAGATAAATTCACCAAATGGATAGAGGCCAAGCCAGTTAAAACGGCCGAATCCGGACCAGTGATAGACTTTATATCCGGAGTCGTACACCGTTATGGTGTTCCTCACAGCATCATCACTGATAACGGCTCCAACTTTACAGCCGGTGAGGTGAAAACTTGATGCGGCAAGATGGGCATTAAGCTAGATTATGCCTCTGTCTGTCCCCCTCAAACAAACGGACAAGTCGAACGAGCAAATGGTCTTATCATGAGCGGCATCAAACTCAGACTAGTGCGATCCTTGAAGAAATCAGATTCGCACTGGGTAGAGGAGCTCGACTTCGTACTATGGGGGCTACGGACCACACCAAATCGCACAACCGGATAGACACCATTTTTATGGTGTACAGCACAGAGGCAATACTACCCTGTGATATCATTCATGACTCACCTCGAGTGTGCATGTACGAAGAGAGAAAAGCCGAGCCAGATCGGCAGGACAGTTTAGATGCCTTGGAGGAGGAGCGAGACGTCGTGAAGGCCCGTTCTGCATTTTATCAGCAGCAGGCTCGAAGGTATCAAAGCAGAGAAGTACGGGCCAAAACTTATAACATTGGCGAACTCGTTCTACGCCTACCAGAGAAGAAAAAGGAAAAGCGCAAGCCCAAATGGGAGGGTCCCTTCATCATTGATAAAGTTCTCACCGGAGGAGCGTACCGTCTGCGTGATGCATCAGATAATATACTCGAGCCGGACCCATGGAACACGGCCAGACTCCAAAGATTCTACGCCTAGTGTCGAACTTAGTGTTCGTCTCCATACCTCTGCTTTTTTTTAGTTATGTCCTCCTTATTTCTTTCTTTCATTTTTTATATAGCCTTAAAAGCTTCAAGTATGCTTCGACCGCACACTAGTTCCGTGTTATGCGTGCTCAATATACTTGGGGGCTTCTTATACAGAAGTTTAATATATTTATCTTCTGGGCTTCATGCCCACCACATATGCGTTATTTATCCATATGTGGCTTTTTTCACCATTATATGCATCGATATGACTTAAGTTTTGGCCAAGCTGGGTTGCCTGGCTCTTGTGTTTATGCCCTACGTTCCTGTTAATTCGGCTAGGGCATAAAGGGAGCACCTCTGCGATTGTTACTGCCAGGTCAGCCGGATGTGTACCTCAGACTGGGTGAAGCCGAAAGCTAGCGTTCTTAAGGGAATATTTGGTCCGTGAACAAAAGATGTCCTTTACTTATCGCAAAACATGCCCCCAGATGCTTATATCCTGCGTCAGTTTTTGCAGTTTGGACATGCACACTAATGCATGCACACCCAGGGAAAGGAACCCGTAACGGAACTATTCTCCCTGGAAGATGTTTCTTACTACCCATGTAATATAACATAGCTAGTTGGGTACTTGTCTGTTCAAGCACTTATGACCACTACGCCTGGTTTCCACACGTGCCCCGGTTTTTCACATAACTGAGCGGGTATTCGGATACACTCCGGACTGTCGGGTCTGGAGGTCGAAGCAAAAAGGTCCATCAAGACAAATGATTTACAATCCGGCTAGGGACAAAATATGTCCTTTGAAGTACAAAGTCACTTAGACTGGCTAAACTCTTCTTCTATACCATCCAACAGGCTGTCTAGCCTACAATCCTGTTGGGAATACTTTGCGGCTAAAGCTACCTGGTCATATGCCAGACTAACGGGGATCTCTTTCCCATCTGACACTACAGGTCCGACCTCGATCATATGGTTCGGGTCAGTCTTGGTGTAGCGCGTCGTCACCATGGCCCAGGCTTCCCTTGCACCTTATCGGCAGGCCGATATCTTCCACAATCGGAAGCGCCACCGCGCCCCCTTGAGAATCTCGAGAAGCTCTCCCATGCCTCCGGGCAGGGATGCGGACGGCCACAGGGCCTAGGCAATACCCCGCATCACCTGCCGAATTTGTCTGTGTAGCTGTGAGAGTTCTTGGAGAAGATCGCCTGCAGATCCGGGCATCTCCTCTTCAGGACAACCTGTCAGCATACCTACAGATATAATTCTGTTAGCTCGCTTCTTTGCCGAACTGTATAAAGGTTCGTGCAAGCACTCAGTAAAAATGCCGCGTTGAAGCCGCTTATTCTCCTTCTTGGAGTCCGGCAACTAGCCCCGAACATCTTTTAATTCAACATTTAGCCGGGTCTTGGCGTCCTTGAGATCATTATTCTCTTGAATAACCCGTGTAAGCACGCGCTCGCCAGCCTCTCGCTGTCTTTGAGCATGTTGCTCATTTTTCGATAAGATCTCCGGATTGTTTCCGGGATTGTCTGCAGAATCTTCCGTTAGATTTGCGTGCATGCCGAATACTAACTGGTATATGTTAATACACTGTTTCCGATCAAGACAAGTACTACCAGATGAGGCCTTCTTGGACTCCTCCATTCCGGCAACTGTGGCCCGTAGCTGGGCTTTGCACTCCTCCAGCTCTTGAGAGAGCTGGGTATTCTTCTCTGTAAGAACCTATGCATATAATTATCCTTAAATCACTTGTGCCAACTGTTTCAAGTCTCAGGGGCTACTGATATACATACTTATCAGATTTTCTTACCTGTATGTCCTTTACATACTGCTCCGTAGCTCTGGCAAGGCCATCTTGAGCATCTCGGATGTATGCGTCCCCTGAGTTGAAGGCATTGAATGCCTCTTCAGAAAAAGTAGGGTCGCGTAATGTGGCCCGTCGGCGCCTGTGATTCATGGCGCTCTCCACTTCGGAGTTTGTAGACGATAATATATCCGCGTCCTCTATAGGAGGACCGTCCGGCGTCGTCCCTGCGTTAACCTCCGCCCTCGAGTCCGTCTCGGAGTCCGGTTAGTGGAGGTGTGACCCGCATGCTCTCCGGATACAGTCCGGCGAGCACTTTTTCTGTCGGGGAACCATGGACATTATTATATTTTAAGGACGATAATTGTGTAGCAGGTTTTTAATCATACCTCTGTGACGGTGTCTCGGTCCTGACCGCCTTCCTCTTAAGCCAACCTGGCTTCGGTGCTCCTTGTTGATGAGTCACCTCGGGTTCGGTGCAGCATTCCGATGACCTTCCCTGTGAAATGCAATGATAATGCTGTGGGTGAGGTACAAAGAAGATATCCTTCTTGTGAATTGGGACTTCGGTTTTACTTACATGCGATGCAGGGAGTAGGCCAGGGTAATCAGCTATGATGGTCACCAAGGCACCATCATGACTCAACTGATAAAATGTCCTGTCGACGAGCTCCACGAATATGTCGGATCTTCTTCAAGTCCGGGGTCAAGGGCCCGGTCGGGGTCCTCTGGCTGTGGAGACGGGCTATGAACCTCCCTCATAGCTTTTCGTAGTTCCTGCCATGAATTGGCAAAGTAAATATTTGTGATGAGGAATGAAAAGATTGGAATAAAAGGTAGCAGCTCACCCAACTTGGGGGGTTGTACATGGAGAATCCATCCCGTGGCTTAATGCAGATGAACTCCTCTTCTTCTCCTTTAAACAAGTCGGGCAATATTTTCGCCAGAGCGGCGGCGGAGTCCGGACCTTTGCGGCCGCAGCGGGTGGTGTCGTCTTCTCCATTGAAGTTCCACATGGGTTTCCCCTGATACTAAAGTGGTTGTACCCCCCGCATTATGCATATTGACATAACCTCGATTATTGTTAGTCCTGATCTGTCAGCATTTTTATCCTGTCCATCAGGAAAAGGACTTCTCTGTTATCTTCCTCCTGGGGGCTCCGAGGGCGCCAGCTGTGGAGTTTCTTCAACGGGGCAGTTGCAAACTCAGGAAGACCCATCCGAACAGGGTCCGGAAGGGGAATGTCCTCCATATAAAACCACTCCGAAGGCCAGTCTTCGGATGTCTTCTTCGGAGTACCGAACATGTATCCGGTCCCGGCGATGCGCCATATTTCGGCTCCGCCCACTTGATATATTTACCCCTCTTAAGTATGGGGTACAAGGCACAATAGCCTCTTCCATAGCTCGAAATGAGCTTCGCAGCCCAGGAACAACTCGCAAAAGGCGACGTAGCCGGCGATATGTAAAATGGAAGCAGGGGTGAAATTATGCAGCTGGAGGCCGTAGAACTCCAGGAGCCCGCGGAGGAATGGATGGATTGGAAATCCAAGTCCCATCAGCAAGAAAGGGACGAGGCATACCCGCGCCCCCTTGGATGGGTTGGGAAAACTCTCCGCTTGCTCCCTGCCATTGTAGGTGGCTAGTTCGGCTCGGACGAGGACCATGTATGCATGCTGGAGAAACCCCTGGGTCTGCAATTCTACTAAATGTCTGTGGGGAACAGAGCACTTCTCCCAATCGCCTGGCTTGATGCTACGGGAGCGAGAGGAGGATCCGCGACGGTCGGCCATGATGGGATGGATTTTTCAGGCGCGCTCAGATGGATGCTCGCTGGGAGAACATGATGTGATTTGGATCTGAGGATCCCCGTCTCTTTAAAAGGACGATTTACTTTCATGGTCAGGGTGGCAAATGTAAAAATGCCCTGACTTCTCGCATTTGCTCGACACGTGGAGATGGCCATTATTACGGCACAAAAGCCAAGGAGTGCAACGTTGATGGGAAGCCGGACACTGCTCGTCACGATAGCTACTCTGGGGAATTTGAAGAAGAACCCACCTTGCAATGCCGAAGACAATCTGCGTGCCGGACTCATCATCATTCAAGCCTGGTTCAGGGGCTACTGAGGGAGTCCTGGATTAAGGGGTCCTCGGACAGCCGGACTATATACTTTGGCCGGACTGTTTGACTATGAAGATACAAGATTGAAGACTTCGTCCCGTGTCCGGATGGGACTCTCCTTTGCGTGGAAGGCAAGCTTGGCGATTCGGATGTGTAGATCTCCTTCTCTGTAACCGACTCTGTGTAACCCTAGCCCCCTCCGATGTCTATATAAACCGGAGGGTTTAGTCCGTAGGACAAGAACAATCACATCATAGGCTAGTTTCTAGGGTTTAGCCTCTACAATCCTGTGGTAGATCAACTCTTGTAATACTCATATCATCAAGATCAATCAAGCAGGAAGTAGGGTATTACCTCCACCGAGAGGGCCCGAACCTGGGTAAACATCGTGTCCCCCACCTCCTGTTACCATTAGCCTTAGACGTACAGTTCGGGAACCCCTACCCGAGATCCGCCGGTTTTGACACCGACAGGGAGCGCCCTATGAGCTTGTGGGCCCACCATGGCACCTCTAACCCTAATCTCAGCTCCAAAAATACCCAAATATTCCCCGTATACCAGAGGGCACACCAAAAGTACTTTTCCGTCGCCGTAAGCGTCTGTTCTCATGAGATCGCATCTTGGGGACCTTTCTGGCACTCTATCGGAGGGGGATTCAATCACGGAGGGCTTCTACATCAATCTTGCCGCCCTTCCCATGATGTGTGAGTAGTTTACCACCGATCAACGGGTCCATAGCTAGTAGCTAGATGGCCTCTTCTCTCTCTTTGATCTTCAATACAATGTTCTCCTCGATGTTCTGGGAGTTCTATCCGATGTAATTTTCTTTTGCGATGCATTTTGATGTCGCTTGAACTACGTCGATATTTCCCCAAAGAGGAAGGGATGATGCAGCACAACTACGGTAGGTATTTTCCTTAGTGATGAGACCAAGGTTATCGAACCAATAGGAGAACCAAGCAACACTATGTACATGGTACCTGCACACAAAGAACAAATACCTGCAACCCGATGTATTAAAGGGGTTGTCAATCCCTTTCGGGTAGTGGTCCTAGAAATTGTCACATTGACGGGATAAAAATTATAGTAGATTGATAGATGCAAATAGTGACAAATAAAATTCAGCGAGGTATTTTTGGGTTTTTTGATAATATAGATCTGAAATAATAGTGACAAATAAATAAAAAGGCAAATCACAATATACATCTGAAAATATATGATGAGAAAATAGACCCGGGGCCGTAGATTTCACTAGTGGCTTCTCTCGAGAAAATAACATACGGTGGGTAAACAAATTACTATTGTTGGGAAACTGATAGAACTTCAAATAATTATGACGATATCCAGGCAATGATCACTATATAGGCATCACGTCCAAGATTAGTAGACCGACTCCTGCATGCATCTACTACTATTACTCCACACATCAATCGCTATCCAACATGCATCTAGTGTATTAAGTGCATGGAGAAATGGAGTAATGCAATAAGAACGAGGACGTGATGTAGAAAAGATCTATTCATGTAGGAATAGACCCCATCTTGTTATCCTTAATGGCAACGATCAATACTTGTCTTGCTGCCCCTTCTGTCATTGTGAAATAACACCGCACGACCGAACCAATCACAAAGCACCTCTTCCCATGGCAATAAAAATCGATCTAGTCGGCCTAACTAAACCAAAGATTCAAAGAAGAAATATGAGGCTATAAGTAATCATGCATATAAGAGATCAAAAGAAGACTCAAATAACTTTCATGGATAAAATATATCTGATAATAAACTCAAAGTTCATCGGACCCCCAAAAAACACAGCAAAAATTGTTACATCAAATAGATCTCCAAGGGACCATTATATTGAGAATCAAAAGAGAGAGAGAAAGCCATCTAGCTACTAACTACGGACCCATAGGTCTACAGTGAACTACTCACTCATCATTGGAGAGGCACCAATGAGAATGATGAACCCCTCCATGATGGTGTCTAGATTGGATCTAGTGGTTCTGGAACTTGCGGCGGCTGGAATTGTGTTTCATCGACTCCTGTAGGGTATTTGGATTTTTGGGGTATTTATAGAGCAACGAGGCAGTGCGGGAGGCGGCTGAGGTTGGCAGAACCAACCTGGGCCCACCTGTACCCCCAGGCGCATTTCGGTGGGTTGTGCTCCCTGATGTATACTACACAACCTTCTTCTTCTAGACGTTGTTGGGCCTCCAAGTGCATAGGTTTGTAGGACAGTAGCAAATTTCCCTCAAGTGGATGACCTAAGGTTTATCAGTCTGTGGGAGGCGTAGGATGAAGATGGTATCTCTCAAACAACCCTGCAACCAAATAACAAAGAGTCTCTTGTGTCCCCAAGACACCCAATACAATGGTAAATTGTATAGGTGCACTAGTTCGGCGAAAAGATGGTGATACAAGTGCAATATGGATGGTAGATATAGGTTTTTGTAATCTAAAATATAAAAACAGCAAGGTAGCATGCGATAAAAGTGAGCGAAAACGGTATTGCAATGCTTAGAAACAAGGCCTAGGGTTCATACTTTCACTAGTGCGAGTTCTCTCAACAATAATAACATAATTGGATCATATAACTATCCCTCAACATGCAACAAAGGGTCACTCCAAAGTTACTAATAGCGGAGAACAAACGAAGAGATTATTGTAGGGTACGAAACCACCTCACAGTTATTCTTTCCGATCAATCCATTGGGCTATTCCTATAAGTGTCACAAAGAGCCCTAGAGTTCATAGTAAAATAACACCTTAAGACACACATCAACCAAAACCCTAATGTCACCTAGATACTCCAATGTCACCTCAAGTATCCGTGGGTATGATTATACGATATGCGTCACACAATCTCAGATTCATCTATTCAACCAACACAACGAACTTCAAAGAGTGCCCCAAAGTTTCTACCGGAGAGTCAAGATGAAAACGTGTGCCAACCCCTATGCATAAGTTCACAAGGTCACTGAACCCGCAAGTTGATCACCAAAACATACATCAAGTAGATCACGTGATATCCCATTGTCACCACAGATAAGCACATGCAAGACATACATCAAGTGTTCTCAAATCCTTAAAGACTCAATCTGATAAGATAACTTCAAAGGGAAAACTCAATCCATTACAAGAGAGTAGAGGGGGAGAAACATCATAAGATCCAACTATAATAGCAAAGCTCACGGTACATCAAGATCATGCCAAATCAAAACCATGAGAGGGAGAGATCAAACACATAGCTACTGGTACATATCCTCAGCCCCGAGGGTGAACTACTCCCTCCTCGTCATGGAGAGCGCCGGGATGATGAAGATGGCCACCGGTGATGGGTTCCCCCTCTGGCAGGGTGCCAAAACAGGGTCCCAATTGTTTTTTGGTGGCTACAGAGGCTTGCGGTAGTGCAAATCCCGATCTAGGTATCTTTCTGGAGGTTTGGGGATTTATAGGAGAGGTTGGCATCGAGAACAAGTCAGGGGGCCCCACGGGAATTCCATGAGGCACAGGGGCATGCCCCAGGGGGTGGGTGCGCCCTCCACCCTCGTGGGGCCCATGGGCCTCCCCTCCGCTAACTCTTTGTTCCAGTATTTTTTATACTTTCCAGAAGAAATCTCCGTTGATTTTCAATGCATTCCGAGAACTTTTATTTCTGCACAAAACAATACCATGGTAGTTCTGCTGATAACGGCGTCAGTCCGGGTTAGTTCTAACCAAATCATACCAAAATCATGTAGAAATATTATAAACATGGCATGAATATATCAAAAATTATAGATACGTTGGAGACGTATCAACATCCCCAAGCTTAATTCCTGCTCGTCCTCGAGTAGGTAAATGATAAAAACAGAATTTATGATGTGGAATGCTACCTAACATATTTATCAATGTAATCTTCTCTATTGTAGCAAGAATGTTCAGATCCATAAGATTCAAAACAAAAGTTTAATATTGACATAAAAATAATAATACTTCAAGCATACTAACAAAGCAATTATGTCTTCTCAAAATAACATGGTCAAAGAAAGCTATCCCTACAAAATCATATAGTCTAGCTATGCTCTATCTTCATCACACAAAATATTTAGGGACATTTGCATCTGTGCCCCTAACTTGAACCCACTACTCATATTTGCCCCTAATTTTGAAGCATGCTCAAATTTGCCCCTCCGCCGTTAAGTCACTACTCACAAATGCCCTTCCGTACAGTACTGTAGCACTTTCCGTCCAATACTGTAGCACTTTCCGTCTGCTATGGTACACATGGGCCTCTGATTGTCAAAGGCCTTTGACTGGATGGAAGGGCATTTCTGAGTAGTGACTTAACGGCAGAGGGGCAAATTTTAGCATGCTTTGAAATTAGGGACGAATCTAAGTAGGTGGTTCGAGTTAGGGGCAGAAATGCAAATGGCCCAAATATTTAAATCATGCACAACCCCGGTTTGAGCCAATCAATTGTTTCATACTTTAGCATTCTCAAACCTTTTCAACTTTCACGCAATACATGAGCATGAGCCATAGACATAGCACTATAGGTGGAATAGAATGGTGGTTGTGGAGTAGACAAAAAGGGAGAAGATAGTCTCACTTTTTTTCATTATTTTTTATTTTATTTTTTGTCGAAGTCTCATCCCGACTTGTGGGGGAATCATAGTCTCCATCATCCTTTCCTCACTGGGACAATGCTCTAATAATTAAGATTGTCACACTTTATTTACTTACAACTCAAGAATGACAACTCGATACTTAGAACAAAATATGACTCTATATGAATGCCTCTGGCGGTGTATCGGGATGTGCAATGAATCAAGAGTGACATGTATGAAAGAATTATGAAAGGTGGATTTGCCACAAATACAATGTCAACTACATGATCATGCAAAGCAATATGACAATGATGGAGCGTGTCATAATAAATGGAACGGTGGAAAGTTGCATGGCAATATATCTCAGAATGGCTATGGAAATGCCATAATAGGTAGGTATGGTGGCTGTTTTGAGGAAGGTATATGGTGGGTGTATGGTACCAGCGAAAGTTGCGCGGTACTAGAGAGACTAGCAATGGTAGAAGGGTGAGAGTGCGTATAATCCATGGAATCAACATTAGTCATAAAGAACTCACATACTTATTGCAAAACTCTATTAGTCATCAAAACCAAGCACTATGCGCATGCTCATAGGGGAAGGGTTGGTAGGAGTAAACCATCGCGCGATCCCGACCTCCACTCATAAGGAAGACAATCAATAAATAAATCATGCTCCAACTTCATCACATAACAGTTCACCATGCGTGCATGCTACGGAAATCACAAACTTTAACAGAAGTATCTCTCAAATTCACAATTACTCCACTAGCATGACTCTAATATCACCATACTCATATTTCAAAACAATCATAAAGAATCAAATTTCTCATAGTATTCAATGCACTTTATATGAAAGTTGTAATTATATCCCTCTTGGATGCCCATCATATTAGGACTAAATTCATAACCTAAGCAAATTACCATGCTGTTTAAGACTCTCAAAATAATATAAGTGAGCATGAGAGTTCATATATTTCTTCAAAATAAAACCACCATCGTGATGTAAAAGATATAAGTGAAGCACTAGAGCAAATGGCAAACTACTCCAAAAGATATAAGTGAAGATCAATGAGTAGTCGAATAATTAGGTAACGATGTGAAGGCTCTCTAACATTTAAGAATTTCAGATCTTGGGATATTATTCAAATAGAAAGCAAAACAAAATAAAAGAAAATGACGCTCCAAGCAAAACACATATCATGTGGTGATTAAAAATATAGCTCCAAGTAAAGTTACCGATGAACGAAGACGAAAGAGGGGATGCCATCCGGGGCATCCCCAAGCTTAGGCTCTTGGTTGTGCTTGAATATTACCCTGGGGTGCCTTGGGCATCCCCAAGCTTAGGCTCTTTCCACTCTTTATTCCATAGTCCATCAAATCTTTACCCAAAACTTGAAAAGTTCACAACACAAAACTTAAGAGAAAACTCATAAACTCCGTTAGTATAGGAGAATAAATCACCACTTAGGTAATATTGTGAACTCATTATAAATTCATATTGGTGTTATATATACTTTATTCCAACTTCTCTATGGTTCATATCCTCCGATACTACTCATAGATTCATCAAAATAAGCGAACAACACATAGAAAACAGAATCTGTCAAAAACAGAACAGTCTGTGGTAATCTGTAACTCTTGAATACTTCTGTAACTCCAAAAATTCTGAAATAAATTGGTGGACGTGAGGAATTTGTCTATTAATCTTGTTAACAAAGAATCAAATCAAAATTACTCTTCTGTAAGAAAGGACAGCTAATCTCGTGAGTGCAAAGTTTTTGTTTTTTACAGCAAGATCACATTAACTTTCATCCAAGTCTTCCCAAAGGTTCTACTTGGCACTTTATTGAAACAAAAGCTATAAAACATGGTTACTATAGTATCTTAATTATGTGGACGCACAAAAACAGTAATGGTACATATTGGGTTGTCCCCAACAAGCGCTTTTCTTTAATGCCTTTTAAGCTAGGCATGATGATGACAATGATGCTCACATAAAAGATAAGGATTGAAACATAATGGGAGCATCATGAAGAATACGACTAGGACATTTAAGTCTAACCCACTTCCTATGCATAGGGATTTGGTGAGCAAACAACTTATGTGAACAAGAATCAACTAGCACCAAAAGGCAAAACAAGCATAACTTGAAAACTTTAAGCACATAGAGAGGAAACTTGATATTATTGCAATTCCTACAAGCATATATTCCTCCCTCATAATAATTTTCAGTAGCATCATGATGATTTCAATAATATAACCATCACATAAAGCATTATTTTCATGATTCACAAGCATAGAAATTTTACTACTCTCCACATAAGCAAATTTATTTTCATGAATAGTAGTGGGAGCAAACTCAATGAAATAACTATCATGTGATACTTTATTCACATAATCAATTTGAGCATTGAAATCATGATGACAAGTTTCATGGATATCATTACTATTTATAGCATAAATATCATCACAATAATCATCATAGATAGGAGGCATTCTATCATCATAATATATTTTCTCATCAAAGCTCGGGGGACTAAAAATATCATCTTCATCAAACATAGTTTCCCCAAACTTGTGGCTTTGCATATCATTAGCATCATGGATATCCAAGGAATTCATACTAACAACATTGCAATCTTGCTCATCATTCAAAGATTTAGTGCCAAACATTTTAATGCATTCTTCTTCTAGTAATTGGGCACAATTATAGGAATCCTTATTTTCATGAAAGACATTAAAATGATGAAGCATATGAGGCATCCTCAATTCCATTTTTTTGTAGTTTTCTTTTATAAACTAAACTAGTGATAAAACAAGAAACAAAAAGATTCGACTGCAAGATCTAAAGATATACCTTCAAGCACTAACCTCCCCAGCAACGGCGCCAGAAAAGAGCTTGATGTCTACTACACAACCTTCTTCTTGTAGACGTTGTTGGGCCTCCAAGTGTAGAGGTTTGTAGGACAGTAGCAAATTTCCCTCAAGTGGATGACCTAAGGTTTATCAATCCATGGGAGGCAAAGGATGAAGATGGTCTTTCTCAAACAACCCTGCAATCAAATAACAAAGAGTCTCTAGTGTCCCCAACTCACCCAATACAATGGTAAATTCTATAGGTGCACTAGTTCAGTGAAGAGATGGTGATAAAAGTGCAATATGGATGGTAGATATAGGTTTTTGTAATCTGAAAATATAAAAACAGCAAGGTAGCAGGTGATAAAAGTGAGTGAAAATGGTATTGCAATGCTTCGAAACAAGGCCTAGGGTTCATACTTTCACTAGTGAAAGTTCTCTCAACAATAATAATATAATTGGATCATATAACTATCCCTCAACATGCAACAAAGAGTCACTCCAAAGCAACTAATAGCGGAGAACAAACAAAGAGATTATTGTAGGGTATGAAACCACCTCAAAGTTATTCTTTCCGATCAATCCATTGGGCTATTCCTATAAGTGTCACAAACAGCCCTAGAGTTCCTAGTAAAATAACACCTTAAGACACACATCAACCAAAACCCTAATGTCACCTAGCTACTCCAATGTCACCTCAAGTATCCATGGGTATGATTATATGATATGCGTCACACAATCTCAGATTCATCTATTCAACCAACACAAAAAACTTCAAAGAGTGCCCCAAAGTTTCTACCGGAGAGTTAAGACGAAAACGTGTGCCAACCCCTATGCATAAGTTCACAAGGTCACTGAACCCGCAAGTTGATCACCAAAACATACATCAAGTAGATCACGTGATATCCCATTGTCACCACAGATAAGCACATGCAGGACATACATAAAGTGTTCTCAAATCCTGTCACATCCTAGTTAGCCATGCATTAGAGTGTTGCATCATGTTTACTCTTTCATCAGAAACCTGAAATGGGGATGACAGAACCCCCAGTCCCCTCTGAATCCAATTAGGGTTTACTAAAAACTTTTTCAATGAACCTGAAATGCCCTTCTAAAATGCCCATCATTTTTGTCTTGGTTTAGAACCTCTGCCAAAAGTGGTGCACATTTTCCTAGGCCAGCTTAGGGTTTTTGAATTAAATCATTAATATTTGAATTTGGGCATTTAAAATTATATAAAATATTTAAATGCTCAAATATCTCCAAACTAAATGTTTCATGTTGGAAATAATCCAACTATGGACCAGGAGTAGTTTGGTGATTTTAGGAGTAGCCTAAGTATTTTATTTAATTCAACAAAGCTGCAGAAGTATTAAAAAAACAGAAAACAGAAAGAAATGGAAAAAGCTTACCTGGCGCCTGCTCCCGGCCCACCTGCCGGCCCAGCCCAGCGCCGCTCCAGCGAGCTGCTTGCCGGCCAGGCAGGCAGGCAGGTGCCCGACGGCGACCGCAGCGCGCGCCACGCACCTGCTCGCCGCCTCGCCGCTCCCCGCGCCCGGTGACGTCGTGGA
>NC_041381.1:566611460-566627398 GCF_002162155.2 Triticum dicoccoides | reverse complement strand
CAGCTCCTCCCCCTCGCGCTCCCCCGCCATGACCGACGCCACCATCGCCGTGCCTTCGTCGTAGCCGTGCTCCCCGCCGCTCGTGCATCCTCTCATCGTGTCCAGGAGCTCCGCCGCTGTCCACTCCATCGAGCAAGCCGAGCCCCGAGCGCTCGCAACGCCCGAGTCCACCGCAACGACCTCGCCCGAACCGCCGTCGCCGGAGATCCCCTTCAACGCCGTCGTCGCTCCGGTCCATCTCCGGCCACACCAAGGGCTTCGTCGCACTCACTGTGAGCTTAGCCATCTTCCCCTTCCTTCCGTTCTTGCTCCCGAGCCGTGTAGCAACCTCCCGGAGCTCAACCGCACCCACCGTCGTGGAGCTCGTCGCCGACGTGCTCCCGGTTACCCTCCGACCACTCCACGGTGTCCTTCATGCTCACCGTGTCACTTAGCACCTAGCTAGCCACTCCCCGAGCCTCACCGACCCCTCTAGCGTCAAGTTCGTCTTCGGCCGAACCCCGGTGGCCGCCAAAGTCGTCGCCGGCGCCAACTCCGGCCACCCCGACTCCAACGGACTCCACCAAGAGCTGCGGCTTGTCCTCAGCTCCACTCCGGTGGTCTCCGCGACCCATTTGGTGGCCGAAACGGCCAAAACCACTTCCGCCGCCGCGTCGGGCTCGCCGGCGGCTAAACGCCGGTGCAGCCGACCCGGGTTTGACCACGGGTGGGCCCTGGTTGACTCCCCTGAGTCAATGACAGGTGGGGCCCAGCCCTGTTAATTAAACAGGTTTAGTTTTAATTAAACTTTAATTAATTTAATCACCCTGACATGCGGGACCCACTGTAAGGTTTGACCCGGACGTGTTCCGTTGACCTGCTGACGTCACACTGACGTCAGGCTGACGCAATAATTGATCTTCTGGAATTATTCTAATATAGGAAATTCTAGAATATAATTTAAACTTCAAAAATTCATAACTTTTATTCTGTAACTCCAAATCAGACAAATTATATATGAAAAATGATCAGAAAAATCCAATCTATCCATCTGTACTATTTTCATGCATGATTAAACAAGTTAACTTGATGTTTAATGCAGAACAAGGAAAAACACTTTAAAGGGCCATGTTTGAGTTTGAAATTTGAATCTTTGATTCAAATTGGTTCAAACCCTTCTGGTCTTAGTTGCATTAGCCCAACACACTCATATTGCTATGTTTCATGCATGCATCATATTGTTGCACATTGTTTGGTGATGGTTGTATATCGGTGTTCTTGCGGCAGGTTCAGCCTCCGAGGAGTATCGTGATTACCCTAACGAAGAACCGTATCAGTGCATCAAACCATCAGGCAAGCAACCAACCATTTGATCATATCGATACAATCCCATGTTCTCGCTCCTGCTCTCTTTTACTGCATTAAGACAACGCGTTTCAAACTGCTGTGTGCTACGGTACTTGAACCCACTTCCTCTGCATGACCTGTCATTGCCACAGTAACTAGATGAAACCCACTAGCATGTGTAGGAGTTGATTGAGCCATATGTATGTGTTGTTCCTACCTTGCTATGCCTGCTATGCTTAGAGTTGTGTCAGGTCTGGTTCATCTGGGTGATGGGCTAGAGTGAAATGATTATGTCGGTAATAAGAGTGGTGTGGTGAACATGATTTGGTAAAGGTATTGATGAGAGGCCATGTAGGAGTACATGGTGGGTTGTTTCATTGAAGCCGACCTTAAGCACTGAGATCTGTATGTGTGATTTAAGAATCAGCTACTACCATGCATTGGGCCCGAAACCAATGGACCCTCTCGGCTTCTTATTCACCCTAGTTCTCCGTCCAGGAGTTGCAAGTAGTTTCTGGTGTTTGTAGCCTACTGGAGGCCGTGGACAGCGCTGACCGTAGGGGTGGGCTGTGATGCGGTAGGTACGTGGCCCGGTGTACCGAATACCCGTTAGGTATCTCGGGAACCCTGTTCACATCGTTCAGGGCCGTATGGGAAACCTCGGCCGGACTCCCTGCGGATGGAACCTGGATAGGCGATAAACCTGGACTGGAGGCTTAGGTGGTTAGGTAGGTCGTGGCCGACACCCACGTTGGGCTTCCGCTTGAAGGTTGCCGAGTACATGTCGTGTAAACGATGGTAAGTGGTGAGAGCGTGTATGAAGAAGTACACCCCTGCAGGGTTATCATGATCTATTCGAATAGCCGCGTCCGCGGTAAAGGACTACTTGGTTGCCTATACAGTTCATAGACAAGTAAATGGAAACTACTAAAAGCCTCAAGATAAGTGTGAGTGCCGAGGATGGCTCTTCCGTAGGAAGACGGAGGTGGATCCTCGGTAGTGTATTGAATTGGTGAGTAGTGGACTCGTGTGCGCAAAACCATTTCGAGTTGGAGTCTCGTAGGTTAGCCTAGCCAAGAGTCAAAGCTGGCTTGCTGCAACAACTCCACCAACCCTTCTTGATAATATGCATGTATGTAGGATCTGATGTAAGTCTTGCTGAGTACCTTTTTACTCATGTTGCTATAATTTACATTTTTACAGAAGACGCTGCAACCCCTTCTGATGGGTTCTACGTAGACGTTGACATCAATGAGTAGGCTAAGGCCCAGGTGGTGATCCTGAGCTTGTCAAGGACCTCGTAGTATAGCTAGGCTTTCCAAGCCTCTTTTATTTTACTAGTTGTCTGTACTCAGACAAGTTACTTCCGCTGCTGGTTTGTATGACTGTATGACTTGAATGCTGGGTCGTGTGACCCGTACCTTTGTGTATGTTATGTATGGCTCTCTGAGCCTTAAATAAAGTACTTGTGTCATAGTGTCATGTTGTGATGCCTTGTTGTATTTGCACATATCGAGCATATTGTGTGTATGTTTGAAATGCTTGGTATGTGTGGGATCTAACTATCTAGTTGTTTATCCTTAGTAGCCTCTCTTACCGGGAAATGTCTCCTAGTGTTACCTCTGAGCCATGGTAGCTTGCTACTGCTCGGGAACACTTAGGCTGGCCGGCATGTGTCCTTCTTCGTTCCTGTGTCTGTCCCTTCGGGGAAATGTCACACATTGAGTACCGGAGTCCTGTTAGCCCGCTACAGCCCAGTTTACCGGAGTCCTGCTAGCCCAGTGCTACAGCCCGGACCCCCTTGCTGATGACCGACACGTTCGTTGCTGGGTCATGGATGCCTGTCCCTGTAAGTCTGTGCCACTTTGGGTTTACGACTAGTCATGTCAGCCCGGGCTCTTTATCATATGGATGCTAGCGACACTATCATATACGTGAGCCAAAAGGCGCAAACGGTCCCGGGCAAAGGTAAGGCGACACCCGTGGGGTTACCGTGCGTGAGGCCGCAAAGTGATATGAGGTGTTACAAGCTATATTGATGTGACATCGAGTCGGGGTCCTGACAGCGTTGGCATCAGAGCCGGACTGCCTGTAGGTTCTCCAAGCCAAACCGGTCGATGTTGAGTCTAGAAATTCTTTAGTTATATGTAGGGGAATTGTTTGTGGGTTGGAACGTAAGGCTCTTTTTACTCCTTTATCTTATGACATTCTGATCTGAGTCAGTCTATTCTTCCACCGGGGGTTAAGGAATTAGGATCTATTCTCTCTATCAGGATCACGCGTTACTAATCAGTAGTACCTTATAGGGTTGATGGATACAAGCCTAGTTCAGTTCTTCTACCATGTTATGTTGTTAGGATGGATTCAGAACTTTGATATGATGATGTTGAGTGTGTATGAAATCCTTTGTCAAATGTCTCAAAATCCTTCTTGAGCATTTACAGCTGTTATGCTGCCGAAATTTTGCTAGAAATTCTAATGCCTTTGCATTATGATTGTGCTTTCAGATGGCCACTCGCGACCTTAATCAAGTGGTTCGCCTGAATCGGTGCCTAGATGTACCCAGCCATACTGCCATGTTGGTCAGGGTAATGACTGAGGCTGGATACCGTTGGTATCCTGAGTACACGGTCGAAGAGCAATTCCGAGACTTTAATCAAAGCCAGTATCTCTGCACTGTCAGGATATTTCGATCTTATCCTGGGTCCACCGAGCCCCTTCATTGCTCCTATGGACTCGGGGTTACTATTGAGATGGCTGTGCAGGACGCCGCCTACTCTATGATGACCATCATGCGAGTCAGATCTGGTCTATTTCGGGACTCTGATTTCCGGTATATGCCAGGATCACTTCCAGGAGCACAAGGGTATCTCCAGGCTATCTATGCTGACCCCACCCAGGAGGATTCACGGACTCGCACCACTGCTGAGATGCTCGAGGATAAGGACCGTGAAAATCGGGCCTTGAGGTTAGAGCTCTTCAATACCCGTGCTGACCACTGGGCCACATTGACTCGGTTTGCACCGGCGGTGCAAGCTGGATATTCGGATATGCGCGATCTCTATCCTGTGAGATCTGCTTTGCCAGACGTGATGGGTTGGCGTGATGTAGGAGGCATCACCCCACCTCGCGGTCCCCGCAGGCCACCGTCTGTTGGTCCAAGACCTCATCCTAGCCCCTATGGTCCACAAGCTCCGCGAGATCGTCTGTTTCCGGATGATCATGTTGAGCTTCCAGGCTATGGAGGTGACTTCTACGAGGACTACTACGGATCTGTCTGAGTTAGTGGTAGTATCACTAGTTCGTGTTAGCTGTGTCGTCTATCGTCCTGCGTGACTCGTGGGATATGACCTAGTTTGTATCGCCTTCCGGAGGTGTAGAAAAATAATGTATAGGATCTTGGAATGCCTCCGATGAGATGTAATCCTCTTTTCACCGTAATAGTACCTTGTTTGGTCTTGTACTAAACCCTGTATGGTGTGTATGACGATGGAATAAAGAAGCAGTTTCTGTATCTACCATGTCATACGGATGATCATCTTGCATTCCGAGTTATTCCTTACATCCTGTATCCTATGTTGGAATTTTATCATCCTGACTAAATCATTGTCTTGTTTACCTAGGATGGTCAACACGCGCACTAACCCTGCTCCCCAAGAGCAGGCCAAAGGCAGCGAAGTCAGGAATGCAAATCTGCCTCATCCTCCTTCCCTAGCCGAGGTTATGATGGAAGCCGAAAGAAACAAGCGGGAGACCAACCGTTTGTTGGAGCATATTGAACAGAACACGGCACACCATCAGAGGACTAACGTGGTGTCACTCAGTGATTTTATCAAGTTACATCCACCCACGTTCCACCACTCCATCGAGCCTCTCGACGCTGATGATTGTCTTCGCAGTATTTCTCACAAATTGCGTTCCGCGCTGGTAGCGGAGGCTGACAAGGTCACCTTTGCTGCATATCATCTTGAAGGCCCCGCCAGTCTATGGTGGGAGAATTATGGAGCTATGCGCCCAGCGGGCCATGTCACTACTTGGGCTGAATTCAGCGAGGCTTTCCGTGAACATCACATTCCGGAGGGTCTCATGGACCGTAAACGTGAGGAATTTTGCAGTTTCACTCAGGGCCGACTCTCTGTGGATGCTTACAGCAGGGAGTTCGGTAACCTCGCACGATATGCAACTGAGGAAGTTTCTACTGATGCCAAGAAGCAAGCAACGTTCCGTAAGGGGCTTAGTCCTGAGCTTCGCCGCGACCTCCGTCTGCATGAGTGCACATCTTTTCAGAAACTTGTTAACAAGGCCATCAGTGCTGAAACTGGTCAGACTGATTATGATGCAACACGCAAGCATGGCCGTGACATGGGTTCCTCATCCGGTGCTGGTCCTCAGAAGCGCCGCGTGTGGGTGCCCAACACCGCCCTGCCACCCAGGTTCACACCGAGGCCATCTTTCCAGGCGCCTCGCCCCGTTCAACAGTCTGCACCAGCCAAGCCCTATGGGGGTCCAACAAACAATGCTCCTCCACGTACCAGTTCCGTGACTTGTTTCAAGTGTGGGGAATCTGGCCACTATATGCGTGAGTGTCCCCAGACCAACCCCAACCAATCTGCTAAAGCTGTTGGCCGTGGCAAGCCGACAGGGAAAGTGTTCCACGCCAAGCCGGCCACCGCTACACGTGGCCATGTCAACTGTATCTCTGCCGAAGAAGCTCAAGAGGATCCCAACGTCGTTCTCGGTACGCTCCTTGTTAATTGCCACCCGGCATCTGTTCTTTTCGATACAGGAGCCTCTCATTCATTTATATCCGAGAACTATGCTCGTCTGCATAACACCGCATTCTGTGACATGCCATCCACTATGGAAATTTCTACTCCTGGTTCTAGATGGCAGACCTCCAGGGTAAGTTATGGAAATGAAATCCAAGTCGACAGACTTGTTTTCCTTGCATCTTTGATAGCTCTCAAATTTTCAGATATTAATATCATTTTGGGTATGGACTGGATGTCAGCTCATCATGCCAAAATTGATTGCTTCTCTAGGACTGTTCAACTCACTCATCCTTCGGGGAAGATAGTCAATGTCTTGACCCGATTAGCCAAGTGACAATTATATTCTCTTAACGCCAGCCCTTTGCCAGACCTTGAGGATGTTCCGGTAGTCCGTGACTTCCCGGATGTCTTCCCAGAGGAATTGCCAGGTGTTCCACCTGACAGGGATGTTGAGTTCGTAATAGACCTCATTCCAGGAACCGTTCCGATTGCTAGAAGACCCTATAAGATGGCACCACTAGAACTAGCCGAGCTTAAGAAACAACTCGATGAGTCCTTGAAAAAGGGTTTCATCCGACCTAGTTCATCTCCGTGGGCTTGCCCCGTCCTCTTCGTCAAGAAGAAGGATGGTACGGACCGGATGGTTGTAGATTATCGACCTGTCAATTTGGTCACAATCAAGAACAAATATCTGCTCCCCAGGATCAACGACCTGTATGATCAGCTCGCTGGATCCTCAGTCTTCTCCAAAATGGATTTGAGGTTGGGCTACCATCAAATCAAAATCAGAAACGGGGACATTCCTAAAACGGCCTTTGTTACTCATTATGGCCAATACGAGTACACCGTCATGTCCTTCGGTTTAACCAACGCTCCAGCCACCTTTTCTCGGTTAATGAACTCAATCTTCATGGAGTATTTGGATAAATTCGTCGTAGTTTATCTCGATGATATACTCATCTACTCCAAGAACGAGGAAGAACATGCCGAACATCTAAGGCTAGTGTTGAAGAAACTTCGAGAGCACCGCCTTTATGCCAAGTTTTCCAAATGTGAATTTTGGTTGTCAGAAGTGACCTATCTGGGTCATGTAATATCTGGTAAAGGTATTGCTGTTAACCCTGAGCGAGTTCAAGCCATCCTTAATTGGACTCCACCTGATTCGGTCAAGCAAGTTCGGAGTTTTCTGGGCTTAGCGAGCTATTGCCGTCGCTTTGTCGAAAACTTCTCCAAAGTTGCTAAACCTCTAACCGAACTCCTCAAGAAAGATAAGAAGTTCGAATGGACTTCACAATGTGAGCACAGCTTTCAGGAACTGAAAAGACGCCTGAATTCTGCTCCCGTACTGGTACTGCCAGACTTCTCCAAGGATTTTGTTATCTACTGCGACGCCTCGCGACAAGGACTAGGTTGCATTCTCATGCAAGATCGACACGTAATTGCTTACGCTTCACGGCAATTGCACCCACATGAGGAGAATTATCCTACTCATGATTTAGAGCTTGCAGCCGTAGTCTATGCACTTAAGACCTGGCGACATTACCTCCTCGGAAACCGTTGCGAAATATTCACTGATCACCAAAGTCTGAAGTACATTTTCACCCAACCGGATTTGAATCTCAGGCAAAGACGTTGGGTTGAGTTGATCACAGATTTCGACTTAGGAATAACTTACACCCCAGGGAAAGCCAACGTCATGGCTGATGCGCTAAGTCGTAAATCTTATTGTAACAACCTAATGTTACAACAAAGTCAACCGCTTCTCCATGAGGAATTTCGGAAGCTTAACCTTCACATTGTTCCTCAAGGTTTCCTTTCCACCTTGGTGGCGAAACCTACCCTTACGGACCAGATCGTCAAGGCACAGAAGGTAGATCCGGGAATCTCCCGCATCAAGAGAAACATCAAGAAAGGAATTGCAAATTGTTTCTCCATTAATGATCAAGGGGTCGTATACTTCGGGAATCGACTAGTGGTTCCCAAAGTGCAAAACCTGAGGCGATTGATCCTTAAGGAGGCTCATGAATCTCCTCTCACCATTCATCCCGGTAGTACTAAGATGTATCAGGACCTACGCCAGAGGTTCTGGTGGACTAGGATGAAGAGAGAAATTGCTCAGTATATTGCTAATTGCGACGTCTGTCGTCGTGTAAAAGCAGAGCATCAACGGCCTGCTGGCACCCTTCAACCCTTAGCTAATCCTGAATGGAAATGGGATAAAATTGGTATGGATTTCATTACCGGTTTTCCCAGGACCAAGAGAGGGAATAATGCTATTTTCGTCGTTGTCGATCGTCTTTCCAAAGTAGCCCATTTCCTACCTGTTCGTGAGAGTATAACCGCTAGTTAGCTGGCAGACTTATACATCTCCCGAATAGTGTCTCTCCATGGTGTTCCTTTGGAAATTAACTCGGATCGAGGAAGTATTTTCACCTCTCGATTTTGGGAAAGTTTCCAAAATGCTATGGGAACCCGTCTCTCCTTTAGCACCGCTTTCCACCCTCAGTCGAGTGGTCAAGTGGAACGCGTCAACCAGATTCTAGAAGACATGCTTCGAGCCTCTGTTATCTCATTTGGAATGGATTGGGAGAAGTGCCTTCCATTTGCCGAATTCGCTTACAACAACAGCTATCAATCTAGCTTGGGTAAAGCCCCTTTTGAAGTTCTCTATGGACGACGGTGTCGAACACCCCTTAACTGGTCAGAGACCGGGGAAAGACAATTCTTTGGCCCGGATATGATTCAGGAAGCAGAAGAACAAGTTCGCATCGTTCGTGAAAAGTTGAAAACAGCCCAATCTCGTCAAAAGAGTCAATATGACCGAAAACATAAGGCTATGACTTTCGAGGTTGACGAGAAGGCTTATCTTCGGGTTACCCCTCTGAAGGGAACCCATCGTTTCGGTATCAAAGGCAAATTGGCTCCTCGTTACATTGGACCTTTTCGCATTCTCGCCAAACGAGGAGAAGTTGCCTACCAGTTGGAACTACCTCCGCACCTCTCCAGAGTCCACGATGTCTTCCACGTTTCTCAACTCAGGCGTTGCTTCTCGGATCCTATCCGTGGAGTGGACCACGAAACGCTTGATCTCCAAGATAATCTTACATATCGAGAGTACCCCCATTCGTATCCTCGATCAGGCCAAGCATACCACTAGACGTCATAATATCAAGTTTCTCAAAGTACAATGGTCGCACCATTCTGAGGATGAAGCAACTTGGGAAAGGGAGGATCGTCTTCGACTTGAGTATCCCGCCTTCTTTCCGGAGGAACCCAAATCTCGGGACGAGATTCCTTTGAGTGGGGGTGAGTTGTCACATCCTAGTTAGCCATGCATTAGAGTGTTGCATCATGTTTACTCTTTCCTCAGAAACCTGAAATGGGGATGACAGAACCCCCAGACCCCTCTGAATCCAATTAGGGTTTACTAAAAACTTTTTCAATGAACCTGAAATGCCCTTCTAAAATGCCCATCATTTTTGTCTTGGTTCAGAACCTCTGCCAAAAGTGGTGCACATTTTCCTAGGCCAGCTTAGGGTTTTTGAATTAAATCATAAATATTTGAATTTGGGCATTTAAAATTATATAAAATATTTAAATGCTCAAATATCTCCAAACTAAATGTTTCATGTTGGAAATAATCCAACTATGGACCAGGAGTAGTTTGGTGATTTTAGGAGTAGCCTAAGTATTTTATTTAATTCAACAAAGCTGCAGAAGTATTAAAAAAACAGAAAACAGAAAGAAATGGAAAAAGCTTACCTGGCGCCTGCTCCCGGCCCACCTGCCGGCCCAGCCCAGCGCCGCTCCAGCGAGCTGCTTGCCGGCCAGGCAGGCAGGCAGGTGCCCGACGGCGACCGCAGCGCGCGCCACGCACCTGCTCTCCGCCTTGCCCCTCCCCGCGCTCGGTGACGTCGTGGACCGGCCTCCCTCGCTCCCCCGAACCCCCCAGACACCCCCTCTTCTCTCCAGCTCCTCCCCCTCGCGCTCCCCAGCCATGACCGACGCCACCATCGCCGTGCCTTCGTCGTAGCCGTGCTCCCCGCCTCCCGTGCGTCCTCTCATCGTGTCCAGGAGCTCCGCCGCTATCCACTCCATCGAGCAAGCCGAGCCCGAGCGCTCGCAACGCCCGAGTCCACCGCAACGACCTCGCCCGAACCGCCGTCGCCGGAGATCCCCTTCAACGCCATCGTCGCTCCGGTCCATCTCCGGCCACACCAAGGGCTTCATCGCACTCACTGTGAGCTTAGCCATCTTCCCCTTCCTTCCGTTCTTGCTCCCGAGCCGTGAAGCGACCTCCCGGAGCTCAACCGCACCCACCGCCGTGGAGCTCGTCGCCGACGTGCTCCCGGTTACCCTCCAACACTCCACGGTGTCCTTCATGCTCACCATGTCACTTAGCACCTAGCTAGCCACTCCCCGAGCCTCACCGACCCCTCTAGCGTCAAGTTCGTCTTCGGCCGAACCCCGGTGGCCGCCAAAGTCGTCGCCGGCACCAACTCCGGCCACCCCGACTCCAACGGACTCCACCAAGAGCTGCGGCTTGTCCTCAGCTCCACTCCGGTGGTCTCCACGACCCATTTGGTGGCCGAAACGGCCAAAACCACTTCCGCCGCCGCGTCGGGCTCGCCGGCGGCTAAACGCCGGTGCAGCCGACCCGGGTTTGACCACGGGTGGGCCCTGGTTGACTCCCCTGAGTCAATGACAGGTGGGGCCCAGCCCTGTTAATTAAACAGGTTTAGTTTTAATTAAACTTCAATTAATTTAATCACCCTGACATGCGGGACCCACTGTCAGGTTTGACCCGGACGTGTTCCGTTGACCTGCTGACGTCACACTGACGTCAGGCTGACGCAATAATTGATCTTCTGGAATTATTCTAATATAGGAAATTCCAGAATATAATTTAAACTTCAAAAATTCATAACTTTTATTCTGTAACTCCAAATCAGACAAATTATATATGAAAAATGATCAGAAAAATCCAATCTATCCATCTGTACTATTTTCATGCATGATTAAACAAGTTAACTTGATGTTTAATGCAGAACAAGGAAAAACACTTTAAAGGGCCATGTTTGAGTTTGAAATTTGAATCTTTGATTCAAATTGGTTCAAACCCTTCTGGTCTTAGTTGCATTAGCCCAACACACTCATATTGCTATGTTTCATGCATGCATTATATTGTTGCACATTGTTTGGTGATGGTTGTATATCGGTGTTCTTGCGGCAGGTTCAGCCTCCGAGGAGTATCGTGATTACCCTAACGAAGAACCGTATCAGTGCATCAAACCATCAGGCAAGCAACCAACCATTTGATCATATCGATACAATCCCATGTTCTCGCTCCTGCTCTCTTTTACTGCATTAAGACAACGCGTTTCAAACTGCTGTGTGCTACGGTAGTTGAACCCACTTCCTCTGCATGACCTGTCATTGCCACAGTAACTAGATGAAACCCACTAGCATGTGTAGGAGTTGATTGAGCCATATGTATGTGTTGTTCCTACCTTTCTATGCCTGCTATGCTTAGAGTAGTGTCAGGTCTGGTTCATCTGGGTGATGGGCTAGAGTGAAATGATTATGTCGGTAATAAGAGTGGTGTGGTGAACACGATTTGGTAAAGGTATTGATGAGAGGCCATGTAGGAGTACATGGTGGGTTGTTTCATTGAAGCCGACCTTAAGCACTGAGATCTGTATGTGTGATTTAAGAATCAGCTACTACCATGCATTGGGCCCGAAACCAATGGATCCCCTCGGCTTCTTATTCACCCTAGTTCTCCGTCCAGGAGTTGCAAGTAGTTTCTGGTGTTTGTAGCCTACTGGAGGCCGTGGACAGCGCTGACCGTAGGGGTGGGCTGTGATGCGGTAGGTACGTGGCCGGGTGTACCGAATACCCGTTAGGTATCTCGGGAACCCTGTTCACATCGTTCAGGGCCGTATGGGAAACCTCGGCCGGACTCCCTGCGGATGGAACCTGGATAGGCGATAAACCTGGACTGGAGGCTTAGGTGGTTAGGTAGGTCGTGGCCGACACCCACGTTGGGCTTCCGCTTGAAGGTTGCCGAGTACATGTCGTGTAAACGACGGTAAGTGGTGAGAGCGTGTATGAAGAAGTACACCCCTGCAGGGTTATCATGATCTATTCGAATAGCCGCGTCCGCGGTAAAGGACTACTTGGTTTCCTATACAGTTCATAGACAAGTAAATGGAAACTACTAAAAGCCTCAAGATAAGTGTGAGTGCCGAGGATGGCTCTTCCGTAGGAAGACGGAGGTGGATCCTCGGTAGTGTATTGAATTGGTGAGTAGTGGACTCGTGTGCGCAAAACCATTTCGAGTTGGAGTCTCGTAGGTTAGCCTAGCCAAGAGTCAAAGCTGGCTTGCTGCAACAACTCCACCAACCCTTCTTGATAATATGCATGTATGTAGGATCTGATGTAAGTCTTGCTGAGTACCTTTGTACTCATGTTGCTATAATTTACATTTTTACAGAAGACGCTGCAACCCCTTCTGATGGGTTCTACGTAGACGTTGACATCAATGAGTAGGCTAAGGCCCAGGTGGTGATCCTAAGCTTGTCAAGGACCTCGTAGTATAGCTAGGCTTTCCAAGCCTCTTTTATTTTACTAGTTGTCTGTACTCAGACAAGTTACTTCCGCTGCTGGTTTGTATGACTGTATGACTTGAATGCTGGGTCGTGTGACCCGTACCTTTGTGTATGTTATGTATGGCTCTCTGAGCCTTAAATAAAGTACTTGTGTCATAGAGTCATGTTGTGATGCCTTGTTGTATTTGCACATATCGAGCATATTGTGTGTATGTTTGAAATGCTTGGTATGTGTGGGATCTGACTATCTAGTTGTTTATCCTTAGTAGCCTCTCTTACTGGGAAATGTCTCCTAGTGTTACCTCTGAGCCATGGTAGCTTGCTACTGCTCGGGAACACTTAGGCTGGCCGGCATGTGTCCTTCTTCGTTCCTGTGTCTGTCCCTTGGGGAAATGTCACGCATTGAGTACCGGAGTCCTGTTAGCCCGCTACAGCCCGGTTTACCGGAGTCCTGCTAGCCCAGTGCTACAGCCCGGAC
Source organism: Triticum dicoccoides (assembly GCF_002162155.2). Classification (NCBI taxonomy): domain Eukaryota; kingdom Viridiplantae; phylum Streptophyta; class Magnoliopsida; order Poales; family Poaceae; genus Triticum; species Triticum dicoccoides. The sequence continues at coordinate 566,614,211 of NC_041381.1, read as the reverse complement.
CCACTTGCTGATGACCGACACGTTCGTTGCTGGGTCATGGATGCCTGTCCCTGTAAGTCTGTGCCACTTTGGGTTTACGACTAGTCATGTCAGCCCGGGCTCTTTATCATATGGATGCTAGCGGCACTATCATATACGTGAGCCAAAAGGCGCAAACGGTCCCGGGCAAAGGTAAGGCGACACCCGTGGGGTTACCGTGCGTGAGGCCGCAAAGTGATATGAGGTGTTACAAGCTAGATCGATGTGACATTGAGTCGGGGTCCTGACAAATCCTTAAAGACTCAATCCGATAAGATAACTGCAAAGGGAAAACTCAATCCATTACAAGAGAGTAGAGGGGGAGAAACATCATGAGATTCAACTATAATAGAAAAGCTCGCAGTACATCAAGATCGTACCAAATCAAGACCACGAGAGAGAGAGATAGATCAAACACACAGCTAATGGTACATACCCTCAACCCCGAGGGTGAACTACTCCCTCCTCGTCATGGAGAGCACCGGGATGACGAAGATGGCCACCGGTGATGGGTTCCCCCTCCGGCAGGGTGCCGGAACAGGGTCCCGATTGGTTTTTGGTGGCTACAGAGGCTTGCGGCGGCGGAACTTCCGATCTAGGTTTCTTTCTGGAGGTTTGGGGATTTATAGGAGAGGTTGGCATCGAGAACAAGTCAGGGGGCCCCACGGGAATTCCATGAGGCACAGGGGCGTGCCCCAGGGGGTGGGTGCGCCCTCCACCCTCGTGGGGCCCATGGGCCTCCCCTCCGGTAACTCTTTGTTCTAGTATTTTTTATACTTTCGAGAAGAAATCTCCGTTGATTTTCAGCGCATTCCGAGAACTTTTATTTCTGCACAAAAACAACACCACGGTAGTTCTGCTGAAAACAGCGTCAGTCCGGGTTAGTTCTAACCAAATCATACCAAAATCATGTAGAAATATTATAAACATGGCATGAATATATCAAAAATTATAGATACATTGGAGACGTATCAGCATCCCCAAGCTTAATTCCTGCTCGTTCTCGAGTAGGTAAATGATAAAAACAAAATTTTTGATGTGGAATGCTACCTAACATATTTATCAATGTAATCTTCTCTATTGTGGCAAGAATGTTCAGATCCATAAGATTCAAAACAAAAGTTTAATATTGACATAAAAATAATAATACTTCAAGCATACTAACAAAGCAATTATGTCTTCTCAAAATAACATGGCCAAAGAAAGCTATCCCTACAAAATCATATAGTCTGGCTATGCTCTATCTTCATCACACAAAATATTTAGGGACATTTACATCTGTGCCCCTAACTTGAACCCACTACTCAGATTTGCCCCTAATTTTGAAGCATGCTCAAATTTTCCCCTCCGCCGTTAAGTCACTACTCACAAATGTCGTTCCGTACAGTACTATAGCACTTTCCGTCCAATACTGTAGCACTTTCCGTCTGCTACAGTACACATGGGCCTCTGATGGTCAAAGGCCTTTGACTGGATGGAAGGGCATTTCTGAGTAGTGACTTAACGGCACAGGGGCAAATTTGAGCATGCTTTGAAATTAGGGGCGAATCTAAGTAGGTGGTTCGAGTTAGGGGCAGAAATGCAAATGGCCCAAATATTTAAATCATGCACAACCCCGGTTTGAGCCAAGCAATTGTTTCATACTTTAGTATTCTCAAACCTTTTCAACTTTCACGCAATACATGAGCATGAGCCATAGACATAGCACTATAGGTGGAATAGAATGGTGGTTGTGGAGCAGACAAAAAGGGAGAAGATAGTCTCACTTTTTTCATTATTTTTTATTTTATTTTTCGTCCGAAGTCTCATCCCGACTTGTGGGGGAATCATAGTCTCCATCATCCTTTCCTCACTGGGATAATGCTCTAATAATTTAGATCGTCACACTTTATTTACTTACAACTCAAGAATTACAACTTGATACTTAGAACAAAATATGACTCTACACTACTAGGAAAATGGCTATAGATGGGATTGACACTAATGGCGCACCAGAAAGATGGTGCGCCATTAGTATATACTAATGGCGCACCACAATCTGATGCGCCATTAGAGTTTAAACAACTAATGGCGCACCATGCTACGGGTGCGCCATTAGTATCAAAAAAAAATTTAACTAGTGCGCCTGTTCAAACATACTAATGGCGCATCCCGGCAAAGTGCGCCATTAGTAGTTGTAACTACTAATGGCGCACCAGGCAGTAGGTGCGCCATTAGTATAGAATTTTTTTTTGAACTAGTGCGCCTATCCAAACATACTAATGGCGCACCACGCAGTGGGTGCGCCATTAGTATAGGATTTTTTTTGAACTAGTGCGCCTATCCAAACATACTAATGGCGCATCCTGCCCAAGTGCGCCATTAGTAGTTGTAAGTACTAATGGCGCACCATGCAAGAGGTGCGCCATTAGTAAGTGGGCAGCAACAAGATATTTGGGACAGCCTCTCCTACCCACACACTCACTTTCTCCCCACTTCATTCTCTCCACCTCCTCCTTGTCTCGGGTGCCTCCTCTTTTTCACCTCATTTCCACCATAGATTCATTCAAATTAAGTGGTTAAATTACCTTGTTTTAATAGGTAAGTAAGGGGGGAAGCTATATTTAGGTTGTTCTCCTTACAACAATGTGCACATGCACTTTTTACGGCCTAGCTAGATCTATGTATGTTCGTGGTGTTGCATATGTTTGTGGTGTTGCATATGTGTTTGTGTTTGGAGGTGTACCGGTATTT
>NC_041381.1:566608552-566611064 GCF_002162155.2 Triticum dicoccoides | reverse complement strand
ATATGCGATAGTTGCCAATATTTTGCCGGAATGTTGATTCATTTCCGTTTCGGCGAGAATTTTGGCATTAAGCATTCTTTTTGGTCCTATTTTTAGGGAAGGTCATGCCAAATTTTTGTTTGGTTCTAAAATATCGTTTTGCTCTACCCCGCAGGCGACCATGGTCCGCACGATGACCGAAGGCATCGTGAATAGGTTTTTGAGGTCCGCGAAGGCCGAGATGCTTCAAAAGAACGAGACGGAGATAAGATGTCCGTGTCGAAGATGCAAGCTGAAGAGCCTTATTGCGGACCCGGATTCCGGGCAGGTGCGGGACCACCTGCTGTTGCGTGGTTTCATGGATGGCTATCGGTGGCAAGGTGATGAAGATGACTACGAAGTCGTCCATGCGGGCCGGGCAAGAAATGAGGAAGGGCAGCAAGACAACCACCGCGGCTCGGGCAGGCGAGAAGACGAAGAATCCCCAGGAGATGATCACGACTGCGATGCTGTACACAGTCATCATGTAGAAGATGCAGGACATGATGATGAGGAAGATGCCGGAGCAGGCGACGGGCATGATCATGAAGATGATGATGCCGGCGGAGCAGACGACGCTGGACCATCGATGGGCTGGGTGCAGGACCCTCATATTCAAGAGCTGCTTCTCAAGCAGACGGATAACGCAAGAGCTGCCGCCCGAGAGAAAGCCAAGATGGATCAACTTGAGTTAGACGCGGTTACTCCATTGTATGAAGGATGCAGGCCCGAGGATACCCGCCTGAAAGTAACGCTCATGGCCCTGGAGATGAAGGTAAAACACAAAATGACCGACGCATGCTTCGACGAGAACATGTCATTCTGGCACGAACGTCTTCCCAAGGGGAACAAGTGCCCGACCAGTTTGGAGGAGGCGAAGAAAATCGTATGTCCTCTGGATTTACCGCACGTGAAATACCATGTGTGCATGAACAATTGCATCATTTATCGGGACGAGCACGCGGAGTCTACAATATGTCCGGTGTGCGGTGTCACTCGATACAAGAAGAGGAAGAAAGCTCCTCGAAAAGTGGTGTGGTACTTTCCGATCACTCCTCGTCTGCAGCGCTATTTCGCGGATCCTAAGGTAGAAAAGCTCCTACGTTGGCACGCGGATAGGGAGGAGAAGAAGCGAGAAGATGACGCAAATGATCCGGAGATAGATAAAAAAGACAAGATGCTGAGTCACCCTAAGGATGCGAGCCAGTGGCAAGCATTGAACTTCGAATACCCAGAATTTGGGAACGATCCAAGGAACATCGTGCTGGGCGCGAGCACCGATGGAGTCAATCCGTTTGGCAGCCAGAGAAGCACACATAGCACCTGGCCTGTGTTTGTGTGGATGTACAACCTTCGAGGGTCGACTCGCCGACTTTGAAAGAGCAAACCTAGTCGCGCTACAACACATAGACGTGGTCGATCCTTGGTTGGTAGAGCACAAAACCTTTATTAAAAAGACGTACAATGACCGAGGCCAACAGAGGACGGACGGAGATATACTCAAAGAGCACAACTCATGTTTCACGCGTTGGTTCAAGCATAAGCTTCTGTCGTACCCTTTACATGAGGATTCTTCCGCGGAAGAACAACTCATATTCGCCTTGTCACAGGGCGCCGAGCACAACCTGATGACCTATGAGGCGTACGATATCAACGGCTACACATTCTACACCGAGGCCAAGGACATGAAGAGCGATGGTTATCAGAACTCCGGGGTAACGATGGAATCCTACACCGGTAACGACAAGGACAGATACTACGGAAGGATCGAGGAGATCTGGGAGCTGAGCTACGCTGGAGAGAAGGTCCCGATGTTCCGTGTCAGATGGGCCAAGAACGTCATAAAAGAAGACCGGTATTTCACCACCATGGTTATACCCGAAGCCAAATCCAAGACCGCGGGCGCAAACGTCACCGCGAAAAATGAGCCATGGGTACGGGCTTCCCAAGTGGACCAATGCTTCTTCATTACCGACCCGCCAAAGCCCAGTCGTGTTGTCGTGAGGAGAGGCAAAAGGAAGATCATCGGAATGGATGGAGTAGCCAATGAGCAAGACTTCGACAAGTACGGCGACCCGAGGATCGAACATGACGACGATGATGAAGTAGCAGCATACACCACAAGAAGAAGCAGGACCACCCTACCTAAAGGACGTCCGTTCCACAGAAGAACTCCATTTGCGAAAAAGAAGGGCAAGAAGATTGTGAACAGATAGCTAGCTAAAATCGATTGTATTTAAATCGTAGCCTTCATTTCTCGATTGTATTTCATGGGTACTTTTTGAACTATCATGAATATTTTTAAATTTCATGGACACTCGATCTCGATCCCCCTCCATCTCGATCGCTATCCCACCTTGCCAGATCCGGCCCCCCTCGCCGCCGAGCACCCCCCAGTCCACCGGCCGCCGCCGCCGACCCCCCGCACCCTCGATTCCCCTACCCAACCGCCGCCGCCGACCCCCCGCACCCCGCGCACCGTCTTATAAAAAAA
>NC_041381.1:566553111-566606700 GCF_002162155.2 Triticum dicoccoides | reverse complement strand
GAAAAGATGGAACCTAGAGGGGCAAGAGTTCGTCCAATGTAACTGCTAATGATCATGTTCTGTGATAAGTTTCATTGTCATGAGTATGTAGGGATCTCTTTTCTTCAAACAAAAAAGGGAAGAATAGTGTACAAGAATGAGAAATAATGAGAACAAGAGGAAGAGCCCCCATTAGATAGATGGAAACTTAATGAATATAGCTGCTGTATTTGGAGATAAACGCAACTCTAATTCAGTATCTAATTATCTACAAAGTAAAACTCATAATTACCATATATGCACAATTGGTTCCAGCGATGTATGCCAGTTGCCATTTTGGATTCTGCATCAATCATTTTTATTCATATGATTCATTTGTATTAGGTTTTGGCAGATATTGTTAACTTGACTTCATGGCTGCGCTCTATCCTGTGTTGCGCCTGTGCTCGTTGCTACCGATGCACTTCATGGCTGCTACTGTGTACAGTAGGAAGTGGAGTTAAGAACAATATTGGTCAGCTGTCCTAGTAAGTAAGATAAATTTTGCAGACTGGATCTGCCAAACACTCCATCCTTAATTCAGATCAGCAACAACCCCAGCCAAAGAAAACCTTATTGTGTTTTCTTAGGATTTTAGACGAATCTTGATGCATAATAGCTACCTAACGGATCAAATAGTAAAACACACCGAACCTGGTTAGGAAGCTCTCTGCAGGCAAACTATTAGTGCATGAACTTAGAACTACACATATGCTAGTGGAATTAAGAACACTATCGATTAGCTGTCTAGTACAATCTTTTGCTTATTTGCCTCGGATGAAAAAGAACGCATTTACTGATGCAGATCGGCAAACCAACATCTGTGAGAGAATAAGCAATTTTCTCTTTTATTTTTACCTTGATAAGAGTTGTAGCTTCAGTGCATGTGCAAGCATGTGCTGGTTTCGTCTGTGGCTCTTGGTTGGCTCAGTCATTAGTTGCTCTTTTGTTTATGGCTGTTGGTATGTACACTAGGTAATGGAATTAAGAACATTGTTGATCCAGTAAGTAGGACAAAGTTTGCAGACTGGATCTGCCAAACACTGCATCTTTAATTCAGGTCGACAACAACCCCAGTCAAAGAAAAACCGTCCCTGACAACCATGTGTTTTCTTAGGATTAAAAACGAATCTTGATGCACAATAGCTACGCTAACTACGGATCGCCTATAAGAATAACTGCAAACTGGATAGACATGTTATAATAATTCAGCTGAGCATATAGGAGCATGTAAGTTAACTTTGTTTCAGCTTCACACAAGTTACAATTCGCTAAAAAAAGCCAGCTAGAATAGCCAAATAACAATTTGGTCCCAAACACAGCAAGGTCCTATTTTACTTTCAACATGACCTGACAACATGACCTGACAATAGTTCAGTTTACAGCTGAGGACAAAGATTTTGTGCAGGACAAGGCTATTTGTTATCGATCAAATAAATGATTTAGAAACCATCAATAAGTAGGACTAGTGATTTATTATGAAGTTGCTTGGGTTTATTATGAAGTACTTTGATCATGTCTCTTTATTTGTACTGCTGCTAATATACTTTATATGATGATGAAGTGCTACTGAGTTGTGTGCAAATTTCGTTAAATCAGTGATGTGTATGTGTGCTGTCAGTTATGTGTATGTGCTTATTTTAATCCAGTGAAATATGGCACTGAACTGTAGCTAGCTAAACGGTAGTTTTGCTTAAATTGGTGAAATTTGGCACTGAAATGTAGCTAGCAATGCAAATATCTCAATGAATTCAGCTCTGTTTTCTGTGTGAAACTGTTGTTGTTAAATGAAGCCACATTCCAGTCCACATGCCAATGTATTTTCCATGTTGTGATGGAGGCCTTTTTTGCCTTGTCCACCCGAGAGGCCCTTGAGTTTGCTGGGATGTCGATTAACTTCCGTTCCAGCAAATTCGGGTACTCCATATGTCCTATTTTCAGCAAAGGTCATGCTGAAATTTTCCGTGAATTTTAGCATGACTTTGCTAAAAATAGGACATATGGGGTACTTGTGACTAATGCATGGGCCGGGGTATCTTAGTAGTTAATTAAGTAGGATCAAGTGCCCCGGCGTACTTGTGACTAATGCATGGCTTTTAGGGTGCCTCGGTGTCGATAAAAACCGAAATGATGAAAAGTTAGGCTTTTAGGGTGCCTTGGCGTCGAAAAACCCTCAATGATAAAAGCTTAGATTTTAGGATGCCTCGGTGTCGACAAACCCTAAATGATGAGACCATGATCTTGTTCCTTGACAATAACCAACTTTTGGACCAAACTTTGTTTCTATTTAGAGAGAAACATGGCCCACAACGATGAGGCCGGGGGTTCGGGCGGCAAGGCATTTGGGAGCTGTCCCAGGAGATGGAGGAACAACCTCACTTGTATGAGGCCGCCGCCTTTCCCACCGATCCTGAGACCACGGATGGTGCCGCCGAGGATGACCACACTGATGCCACCACTGATGGTGCCGCCGAGGATGCCACCACTGATGATGCGGCGCACGCACAGATAGCAGCCAGCCGAAGAGGCAACGGAAGGACCGGCACCCGATCGTGCTCCGCACCCTCAAGGAGGAAGTTACTGAAGTGGACTCCAACGGGAATCCAACGGCGCTCGAACGAATAGTCAAGGGGTACTTGCTTCAGCTCGGGTGCATTGTCCGGAGCACCGTCTCGATCAACACCGAGAACCTGAGGCATCCTGACCGGGGGAATTTGCGCCACCTCCTCTTCACGAAGCTGCACGAACGATACAAGTTCCCCGCTGAATTCGAAAACACAAGCCTCAAAGGGAATAAAGTGAACAATGCTGCCCTCACGAAGATGAGCAAGGCCCTGTCTACTTGGAAAAGCAATGTGAAGAGAATGATCGAGAAAGGTGAGAGTTATGAGAAGATCAAGGAGAAAAATCCTTCGATCACCGAAGATGACTACAACGACTTCAAGATCAATTGCTCGAGCACCGCAAGCTCCCAATCAAGTGAGTGGGGGAAACAAATGCGGGAGCTGAACATAGGGGAACACACACTCGGTCCCGGCGGTTACAGAGTGGCGGAGCCTATATGGGACAAGGAGGAGGCGGACCGTGCCGAGCAAGGCCTACCGCCCCTCTTCGATAAATACGGTGACAAGCAGACCAGGAACTTTGTCAGGGCCCGGTACAAGAAGGACCCGAAAACAAAGGAGCTTACCACGGATCCGAAGACCAGGCAGCTTGAGCTTGTTCTGGTAAGGAATACATCCCCGCGTAATTAGCTCCATATGGTTGCATTCTAATTAATGAAGCCGAATTTCTAAATGGTTCACATTCCTTCCGCAGGCGACTGAAAGCAGTAGCGCGGGGTCGACTCAGAGCAACCCTTGGGACACCACTCTAAATAGGGGGTTGAATATAATGAAGAACAAGGATAAGCTCAGTAAGCCGACGTCAGCTGGTCGTGTGGCCGGCAAAGGCTTGTCGACAAAATGGGGGTCATACTATACCGCTGGTGTGCGGAAGGAGAAAAAGACCAGCTCGGAAAGCCAGGCGCGAGAGGTTCAAGAACTCAAGGCACAGGTGGTGCGGATTCCGGAGATTGTCCAAGAGCAAGTGGAACAACGACTCGGAGCGACGATCACCGCCCTTGTGCCTACCTTGATCTCGGGGTTGAGTGCGTGGATTGCGGGCGGCCAACAGGGGCCGCCCCCGATTCCTAGCTTCACAGCCAGCAACTCGCATAATGCGATGGCGGGGCCATTGGTGCCTCCGGCGGGGGCGGCATTGGTGTCTCCGACGCCGGCACGGGAGCTTAATGCACCCGGGTGTACGCCGGCCGGCACCTCTTCAGCAAGCGGCCGCTCCGTCAACTGCACGCCCGCCGTTGGCGGTGCCTCGACATTAGCCGAGCTCGACGCCATCATCACGGTAACTAATTAAGCCTCTCTCGGCCGAGGACTTCATCTCCTTGCCTTTGACTGGGCATCCCTGACGCCCTACATGTTTTCGCAGGGCGCCGCCGACGTTCCGTGCACTCTCCTCCACTTCGTGAACAACGAGTTGGTCGATGTCGCCAAGGGCAAAATCGTTCAACCGGGCAACCCCTTGTTCCACGGTACCCAGATGCCACCCAACTTGTTTAGGGTTCAACTGGTTCGGGTGCTGCCAGGCTGCGACGACTTGTTACCTCCGATTCGACCCGTCGGGGCCGACGATGATGACGTGATGACCCTCAGCGCCTGCCTGAGCTGGCCCCTGCTTTGGCTGAAGAGCCAGATTCGTTTGGGGGCGAGGGACACCACCCCAAAGACAACACCGCCAGTCGTGCCGGCGCCAAGTCGGCCCCATGGCAAGACCGCCGTAACGGTGCCGGACATCCCTATGCCACTAGATCCAAACATGCATATGGCACAGGATCAGAACGACGACGACGACGACGATGATACATTTGGCAACGTCGATCAGTACTTTGCCGAGCATGGGTACGATGGCGACTTCATGGGGCCTCCTTCTCAAGAACCAAACCCAACAAAAGACGTGTGCGATCTAGCTCGTACCGCGGAGAAGCCAAGTTGCAACAGGCGCCGTCTGGCGTTCAGCTCTCAGGAGACGCCTCCAGCTGCCGACTTCACCGAGCCTCAGATAGGCGAGGTGCGAAATATTATCAGCCCCAACACACTCAAGAAGGCGGTCTGTGAGCAAAACTCGGTCCCATTACAGGAGAAGAAGAAGGCACGCAAAAGAAAGACTAAGAAGGGTGCGAGCCAGCCGGCACCGAGTACGATCCGTGCTCAGGACGGGCCACCTTCACCTAAGGATATCTCGAGGAGGGTGCATGTGGCGGGTAACCAAATATGCTCAATGCTGCAACCGGTGCTATGCGGAGTCTGCACGACAGTGTTCTTTCTTTGGAGAAGTGGCGTCTCAGAGAGAAGGATGTGGCATACCCGGTTTTCGTGGCCAAGGTGCCAGAGGGCAAGGGCTTTGTGGATGGCGACATCGGGGGTACGATCGTCCTGCGGTTTGATGACATCTTTGCTATGTTTAACCTTCATCCGCTGCACTACACCTTCGTTCGGCTATTTTCGCTGAGTATGGAGATGCGGATCATTCGCGACAAGACCCCGGACATCGTGATAGTCGACCCCTTCTACATGCGTGCCAAGATCTTGGGCAGCGCTGGGGACCGGCAAGTCGCGAGTTCTTACCTCGAAGGCGTCATTCTGGCAAACCAAGATAAGGATAACTTCCTCGTGCCTTACTTTCCCGAGTAAGTCCTCCCCTCAACCGGCCTGTAACATATGAATTCTTACTTTTCGATCGTTTTTCTTTTAACATTCCGTGTTTTCTGCAGTGACACACGTTGCACGCTCATCCTCCTAAGCCCCAAATATTCCATGGCCACGTATTTCGACCCGGACCGTCAGTCGAACGTAGACTACACAAATGTCAAGAAGGTTCTTGATGATGTTCTCCCCGGCTACGCCCAATCTGGAGGCACCTTCACCAGGCCTACCGTCAGTCGAACGTAGACTACACAAATGTCAAGAAGGTTCTTGATGATGTTCTCCCCGGCTACGCCCAATCTGGAGGCACCTTCACCAGGCCTATTCGTAAGTACGGCAAGCACGTGTTCTCCCACAATACGACGTTCTGCTACGTCAAACAGCCGCCTGGCGGTCAGAAGGGTGCCTACTACGCCATCCATCACATGCGGGCGATCGTACGGGACCATCATCAACTTCTGCTACCGAGTAAACTCCAAGATTGGGCCGCGAGCGTGTCGGCAATCCAGGACACGGACCTCCGACAAGAATTCTTTCGCATCCAGTCGGAGTTTGCGGAAATCATCCATCAAGATGTCCTTCGTACCTCGGGGCAGTTCTACCTCAGAAATCAACCGTCCAACAGTGACATCGACACAATGCTACAAATGCAGGATGACAACGCCCGTTCTTTCATGACTCCCACGATAGACGGTGGCTTCATCCACGCTCCGGTCCCTTGAGTCGAGTTGTCTAGTTCTGAAACATCGATTGGCTCATGTTGTAATTAAACTTTAATGAACTTGTAGTATGTCTCTTTGGTTTTGAGAGTCGTTCAACTTAGATGTAATCGATGCTATTAATGTCTTGCTTTTCTCTTCCGATCATTCTGTTGCATAATTATATATTGCTTATGTATTGTCTGTGAATTGGTACTAACGTTTCGTTTGGCTAGTGCATAGTGATGCTGACGTATGTCGTGTACAAGGGTAAGGTTCCCGGAGTCTACGATGACTGGGAGGAGTGTCGGAGACAGGTTCACCGATTCAGCGGTAACAGTTACAAAGGGTACACCACTAGGGCCGAGGCCGAATCTAGATACGCCCGCTATCTAGCGGGAGAGGGGAGGGAGCGTTGGAGGAACCGGATGAAGACGAGTTTCATCATGATGATGCTCATCGTGATGACCGCAGCTCTCTTCTATGTGATGGTAGTTTAGATGATCGATATCGACTTGTAATGCGAAGACAAACTCGCTACTCGCGGTCTCGAGACTTGTAATATAATGTTCTATCTTTGTTCGGTCTTTTTAATTCGGAGACTAATATGATGAATTGTATTCGGAGACTAATATGATGAATTGTATTCAAAGACTAAACTTCTATTGTATTTGATGAATCTATTGTTGATGTGTGCTGTCTATATTTTGTCAAATTATACATTTTGTAACCTGTGCAAAAAACAGAAAATAAAAAAATAAAAAAAACCTAATATTCATACTAATGGCGCATCACACGACAGTGCGCCATTAGTATGACAGTGCATACTAATGGCGCATCACCGGGTAGTGCGCCATTAGTATGCTGCGGTTAGTAATGGCGCATCCAGAGGTGGTGCGCCATTAGTATGCCAAAGCACCTGGGTGTACATGCCAACTGGGAGGCATACTAATGGCGCACCCTCGCATATACTAATGGCGCACCAGGTGGTGCGCCATTAGTATACCAGATACTAATGGCGCACCAGCTGGTGCGCCATTAGTAAAAATTACTAATGGCGTGCTATCAGTGGCGCACCAGTGATGCGCCATTAATGGCCATATTAGGTGCGCCATTAGTAGTGGTATTTCTAGTAGTGCTATATGAATGCCTCTGGCGGTGTATCGGGATGTGCAATGAATAAAGAGTGACATGTATGCAAGAATTATGAAAGGTGGATTTGCCACAAATACAATGTCAACTACATGATCATGCAAAGCAATATGACAAACGGAACGGTGGAAAGTTGCATGGCAATATATCTCAAAATGGCTATGGAAATGCCATAATAGGTAGGTATGGTGGCTGTTTTGAGGAAGGTATATGGTGGGTGTATGGTACCAACGAAAGTTGCGCGGTACTAGAGAGGCTAGCAATGGTAGAGGGGTGAGAGTGCGTATAATCTATGGAATCAACATTAGTCATAAAGAACTCACATATTTATTGCAAAAATCTATTAGTCATCAAAACCAAGCACTATGCGCATGCTCCTAGGGGAAGGATTGGTAGGAGTTAACCATCGCGCGACCCGACCTCCACTCATAAGGAAGACAATCAATAAATAAATCATGCTCCAACTTCATCACATAACGGTTCACCATACGTGCATGCTACGAAAATCACAAACTTTAACACAAGTATCTCTCAAATTCACAATTACTCCACTAGCATGACTCTAATATCACCATCCTCATATTTCAAAACAATCATAAAGAATCAAACTTCTCATAGTATTCAATGCACTTTATATGAAAGTTGTAATTATATCCCTCTTGGATGCCCATCATATTAGGACTAAATTCATAACCTAAGCAAATTAACATGCTGTTTAAGACTCTCAAAATCATATAAGTGAGCATGAGAGTTCATATATTTCTTCAAAATAAAACAACCATCGTCATCTAAAAGATATAAGTGAAGGACTAGAGCAAATGGCAAACTACTCCAAAAGATATAAGTGAAGATCAATGAGTAGTCAAATAATTATGTAACTATGTGAAGGCTCTCTAACATTTAAGAATTTCAGATCTTGGGATATTATTCAAACAGAAAGCAAAACAAAATAAAAGAAAATGACGGTCCAAGCAAAACACATATCATGTGGTGAATAAAATATAGCTCCAAGTAAAGTTACCGATGAACGAAGACGAAAGAGGGGATGCCATCCGGGGCATCCCCAAGCTCAGGATCTTGGTTGTCCTTCAATATTACCCTGGGGTGCCTTGGGTATCCCCAAGCTTAGGCTCTTTCCACTCCTTATTCCATAGTCCATCAAATCTTTACCCAAAACTTGAAAAGTTCACAACACAAAACTTAAGAGAAAACTCGTAAACTCCGTTAGTATAGGAAAATAAATCACCACTTAGGTACTATTGTGAACTCATTATAAATTCATATTGGTGTTATATCTACTTTATTCGAACTTCTCTATGGTTCATATCCTCCGATACTACTCATAGATTCATCAAAATAAGCGAACAACACATAGAAAACAGAATCTGTCAAAAACAGAATAGTCTGTGGTAATCTGTAACTCTCGAATACTTCTGTAACTCCAAAAATTCTGAAATAAATTGGTGGACGTGAGGAATTTGTCTATTAATCTTCATAACAAAGAATCAAATCAAAATTACTCTTATGTAAGCAAGGACAGCTAATCTCGTGAGTGCAAAGTTTCTGTTTTTTACAGCAAGATCACATTAACTTTCATCCAAGTCTTCCCAAAGGTTCTACTTGGCACTTTATTGAAACAAAAGCTATAAAACATGGTTACTATAGTATCTTAATTATGTGGACACAAAAACAGTACTGGTACATATTGGGTTGTCCCCAACAAGCGCTTTTCTTTAATGCTTTTTGAACTAGGCATGATGATGACAATGATGCTCACATAAAAGATAAGGATTGAAACATAATGGGATCATCATGAAGAATGTGACTAGCACATTTAAGTCTAACCCACTTCCTATGCATAGGGATTTGGTGATCAAACAACTTATGTGAAAAAGAATCAACTAGCACCAAAAGGCAAAACAAGCATAACTTGAAAACTTTAAGCACATAGAGAGGAAACTTGATATCATTGCAATTCCTACAAGCATATATTCCTCCTTCATAATAATTTTCAGTAGCATCAGGAATGAAATCAATAATATAACCATCACATAAATTATTATTTTCATGATTCACAAGCATAGAAATTTTACTACTCTCCACATAAGCAAATTTATTTTCATGAATAGTAGTGGGAGCAAACTCAATGAAATAACTATCATGTGATACTTTATTCGCATAATCAATTTGAGCATTGAAATCATGATGACAAGTTTCATGGATATCATTACTATTTATAGCATAAATATCATCATAATAATCATCATTGATAGGAGGCATTCTATCATCATAATATATTTTCTCATCAAAGCTCGGGGGACTAAAAATATCATCTTCATCAAACATAGTTTCCCCAAACTTGTGGCTTTGCATATCATTAGCATCATGGATATTCAAGGAATTCACACTAACGACATTGCAATCTTGCTCATCATTCAAAGATTTAGTGCCAAAGATTTTAATGCATTCTTCTTCTAGCAATTGAGCACAATTATAGGAATCCTTATTTTCACGAAAGACATTAAAAAGATGAAGCATATGAGGCATCCTCAATTCCATTTTTTGTAGTTTTCTTTTATAAACTAAACTAGTGATAAAACAAGAAACAAAAAGATTCGATTTCAAGATCTAAAGATATACCTTCAAGCACTAACCTCCCCAGCATCGGCGCCTGAAAAGAGATTGATGACTACTACACAACCTTCTTCTTGTAGACGTTGTTGGGCCTCCAAGTGCAGAGGTTTGTAGGACAGTAGCAAATTTCCCTCAAGTGGATGACCTAAGGTTTATCAATCCGTGGGAGGCATAGGATGAAGTTGGTCTTTCTCAAACAACCCTGCAATCAAATAACAAAGAGTCTCTAGTGTCCCCAACACACCCAATACAATGGTAAATTCTATAGGTGCACTAGTTCCGCGAAGAGATGGTGATACAAGTGCAATATGGATGGTAGATATAGGTTTTTGTAATCTGAAAATATAAAAACAGCAAGGTAGCAAGTGATAAAAGTGAGTGAAAACGGTATTGCAATGCTTCGAAACAAGGCCTAGGGTTCATACTTTCACTAATGAAAGTTCTCTCAACAATAATAATATAACTGGATCATATAACTATCCCTCAACATGCAACAAAGAGTCACTCCAAAGTCACTAATAGCAGAGAACAAACAAAGGGATTATTGTAGGGTATGAAACCACCTCAAAGTTATTCTTTCCGATCAGTCCATTGGGCTATTCCTATAAGTGTCACAAACAGCCCTAGAGTTCATAGTAAAATAACACCTTAAGACACACATCAACCAAATCCCTAATGTCACCTAGATACTCCAATGTCACCTCAAGTATCCATCGGTATGATTATACGATATGCGTCACACAATCTCAGATTCATCTATTCAACCAACACAAAGAACTTCAAAGAGTGCCCCAAAGTTTCAATTGGAGAGTTAAGACGAAAACGTGTGCCAACCCCTATGCATAAGTTCACAAGGTCACTGAACCCGCAAGTTGATCACCAAAACATACATCAAGTAGATCACGTGATATCCCATTGTCACCACAGATAAGCACATGCAATACATACATCAAGTGTTCTCAAATCCTTAAAGACTCAATCCGATAAGATAACTTCAAAGGAAAAACTCAATCCATTACAAGAGAGTAGAGGGGGAGAAACATCATGAGATTCAACTATAATAGAAAAGCTTGCAGTACATCAAGATCATACCAAATCAAGACCACGAGAGAGAGAGAGAGATCAAACACATAGCTACTGGTACATACCCTCAACCCCGAGGGTGAACTACTCCCTCCTCGTCATGGAGAGCGCCGGGATGATGAAGATGGCCACCGGTGATGGGTTCCCCCTCCGGCAGGGTGCCAGAACAGGGTCCCGATTGGTTTTTGGTGGCTACAGAGGCTTGCGGCGGCGGAACTCCCGATCTAGGTTTCTTTTCGGAGGTTTGGGGATTTATAGGAGAGGTTGGTGTCAAGAACAAGTCAGGGGGGCCCACGAGAAGTCCACGAGGCACAGGGGCGCGCCCTAGGGGGGTGGGCACGCCCTCCACCCTTGTGGGGCCCATGCCCCCCCCCCCTCCGGTAACTCTTCGTTCTAGTATTTTTTATACTTTCCAGAAAAAATCTCCGTTGATTTTCAACGCATTCCGAGAACTTTTATTTCTGCACAAAAACAACACCACGGTAGTTCTACTGAAAACAACGTCAGTCCAGGTTAGTTCTAACCAAATCATACCAAAATCATGTAGAAATATTATAAACATGGCATGAATACATAAAAAATTATAGATACATCGGAGACATATCACTCCCCTCGGAGCCCCCCTCTGGTACTTCTTTGCCCCAACAGGTGTCTTCTGGTCCAGAAAAAATCTCCAAAAAGTTTCGATGCGTTTGGACTCCGTTTGGTATTGATTTTCTGCGAAGTAAAAAACAAACAAAAAATAACAACTGGCATTGGGCACTATGTCAATAGGTTAGAGCCACAAAATGATATAAAGTTGCTATAAAATGATTGTAAAACATCCAAGAATGATAATATAATAGCATGGAACAATAAAAAATTATAGATATGTAGGAGACGTATCAACATACCAAAGCTTAATTCCTGTCGTCCTCGAGTAGGTAAATGATAAAAACAGAATTTTTGATGTGGAATGCTGCCCAACATGTTCATCAAATATTATTTTCCTTTGTAGCATGGACATATGGACTTTTATATGGTTCAAAGAAATAGTCTAGTTTTGACATGAAGATTTCAATACTCAAGCATATCAACAAGCAACCATGTCTTTCAAAATATCAACACTAAAGCAAGTTATTCCTAGCCCATTATGCTCAATCATTGACCCATTCATGAAACACACTCGCATATTAGCTACACCCAATGCTCAAGTACGATCATAGTGCCACTTAGTTGGTGCTTTATAAGAGAAGATGGAGACTCAAATAAAAATAAAAATTGCATAAAGTAAATAGAAAGGCCCTTCGTAGATGGAAGTAGGGATTTGTAGAGGTGCCATAGCTCAAAGCATAAATTGAGAGATAAAATTTTTGGGTGGCATGCTTTTCTTGTCAACGAAAATGATTGAGTAGTTCCCAATACTTTCCATGCTAGATATATCATAGGCGGTTCCCAAACAGAAAATAAAGTTTATTCCTTTTTCCACCATACTTTCACATTCCACGGCTAGCCGTATCCACGGGTGCCGTCCATACCAACAATTTCCAGGGAATTTATTATTTGACAAGATAAAGTAAATTCATTTTTCATTTCGGGATTGGGCATCCCTAATACCTTTGTCGTACTCTCGTGCAATGACAAGTGAATAAACACTCATCTTGAGAATAACACATCTACAATGGAAAAATATCAGCCACCCCTACCGTTTCATGAGAGGTACGAGCACACAAAAAGGAAATTTATTTTGAAAATTGGAGATGGCACATACAAATTTGCTTAGAACGGCACGGAAATACCGCATATAGGTAGGTATAGTGAACTCATATGGCAAAAACTGGGTTTAAAGATTTTGGATGCACAAGTAGTATTCCTACTTACTACAAGTGAAGGCTTGCAAAAAGATTGAGAAGCATTCAAACAAGAAACAAAAAATCTCATAAGCGAGCATTAAGCATAACTAACACTGAATAGTGCACCACAAGTAGGATGTAATTTCGTTGCATAACTATTGACTTTTGTGCTTGCATAGGGAATCAAAAACCTTAACACCAATATTCTTACTAAAGCACAATTGCTCATCAACATGACTTACATATCACTATCATCATATCGCAAAACTATTACAAAGAATCAAGTTTAATTTGACCAATGATCTTCATGAAGGTTTTTATTATATCCCTCTTGAACATCTATCACTTTGGGACTAGTTTCATATGTTGCTTTTGATAGCTCAAACAAATCTAAGTGAAGAACATGAGCATAAAATTTTTTGTTTCTCAAAATAATAAAAGCATGAGAGATTTTCTTCAAAAATTACTAACTCTCAAATAAATCTAAGTGAAGCATGATAGCATTTCTTCAAAATTATTAAAGCACACCATGCTCAAAAAGATATAAGTGAAGCAGTAGAGCAATTCCATATCTCAAAAAATTTAAGTGAAGCATAAAGAGCAATTCTAACAAATCATAGCATAATTTTGGCTCTCTCAAACAGATGTGTTCAGCAAGGATACTTGACACAAAACAAAAAGCAAAACAAGTAAAGACTCATGTAATACAATACGCTTCAAGCAAAACTCATGGTATGTGACGAATAAAAATATAGCTCCAAGGAAAATACTGATGGTCGTTAGAAGAAAGAGGGGATGCCACTCGGGGCATCCCCAAGCTTAGTTGCTTGTTCATCCTTGAATATTATCTTGGGCATCCTCAAACTTAGGCTCTTCTTACTCCTCATTCCTTCAACCATCGTGATCTCACCCAAAACTTGAAAACTTCAATCAAACAAAACTTAACAACCTTTGTGAGATACGTTAGTATAACAAAGCAAATCACCACTCTAAATATTGTTGCAAACCCATTCATATTCTATTTTTGCATTATATCTAATGTATCCAACTTTGCTATGGCTTATACACCCCGACAAAGTCCATAGATTCATCAAAATAAGCACATAACGCAAAGAAAACAGAATCTGTCAAAAACAGAATAGTTTGTAGTAATCTGAAAACTTCGTATACTTCTGTAACTCCAAACATTCTGAAAAATTAGGACAATGTGTGTAATCCGTATGTCAATCTTTTGTACAAATTTCAAAGAAAAAGCTTGTTTCTGTGATTTATGAAAATTATTATACTCGGTGCAAAAGTTTATGTGTTTCAATAGGATCAAATCAACTATCACCTAACATTATCCCAAAGGCCTTGCTTAGCCCAAACACTAATTAAAACATAAAAGCACAATCATAACAGAGGCATAATTGTGCAAACACTCAGGAACATAAAGAAAAAGACGAAATAGATTTATACATTGGGTTGCCTCCCAACAAGCGCTATCATTATACGCCCCTAGCTAGGCATTGGCAATTTTAATGATGCTCACATTAAAAGAGAAGAATTGAAGCACAAAGAGATCATCACAAAACATGTGACAAACATATTTAAGTCTAACAAACTTCCTATGCATATGCATTTTATAAGAAAACAAATTATCAAGGCAAGCAAAAACTAGCATATGCAAGGAAGAAGAAATAAACAATAGCAATCTCAACATAACGAGAGGTAATCTAGTAACATAAAAATTTCTACCACAATATTTCTCTCTCATAATAATTACATGTGGGATCATAATTAAATTCAACAATATAACTATCACATAAAATATTCCTTTCATGATCCACATGCATGCAAAGTTGACACTCTTCCAAAATAGTGGGATTATCATCAAATAAAGTCATGACCTCTCCAAGCCCACTTTTACCAAAAATTTCATAAGATTGATCATTCTCCAAAGAATGGGATCATTATTACCTAGAGTTGACACTCTTCCAAGCCCACTTTAAATATTATTGCAAACACAATTATCAATATCATATTCATCATGAGGATTAAATAAATTTTCAAGATCATAAGAAGAATCACCCCAATCATGATCATTACAATAAGTAGTGGACATATAGCATCCCCAAGCTTGGGGTTTTGCATATTATTGGCACAATTGACATTAATAGAATTTATAGTAATGCCATTGCAATCATGTTTTTCATTCAAGGAGCTATCGTGAATCACTTCATAAATTTCTTGTTTTAGCACTTCATCACAATTTTCAGATTCAGGAATCTCAATCAAAACTTCATAGAGATAATCAAGTGCACTCAAATCACTAGCAACTGGTTTTGCATAATTGGATCTTGTCGGGGAACGCTGATCCACGGACACCTATGGGGACCGGCGGGCCGGGCCCCTTTCGGTTCGGCGGGAGGCGGAGATCGCACGAAGAGCGGATCGAGGCGAAGCACACGAGCGGTTTTACCCAGCTTCGGAGCTCTCCGGAGAGATAATACTCCTACTGCTGCATGTCTGAGTGTATTGAGTTCTTGCTCGGGAGCGCTGAGTGCTATAGTACACTCTAGCTGCTAACGAGACCGAGCGTGAGTGTTTTCTGGCTTCCAAACCCCCCTCTACATTGCATGGGACTCCTTTTATATGCTGAAGGGGTCACCGACAGGTGGCAACGTAGACAAGGGTAAAAATGGAAAAGGGGTTGTGGTTGGTACAGCTACCTGTACAGTGTATCCTACCTAACCCTGACGGCAGGGGACAAAGGCATTAAATGCCTGTCTATGTCACCCAAATAGTGCAAAAAAGGACCGTCAGGGGCGCCATCGCTCGCCACGATGGTAATCTTGTCAGCGCCGCTTGCCACCGCGCACCGCTGGCTGCACAGCCTCCTGCCACGCGCGCCTGGAAAGGCCCCAGGACGACACGTTGGTGGATGTGTTGGAGCGCGGGTACAGGGTGGTAGCTTTGCCGCGGCAAGCGCCTTGCTGCGGTCGTTGTCTTGTCGCGTCCGGAAGCTTGTCGCTCGCCGGGCCTTGCTGGGACGCGTGGCGCGTCGCGGCAAGTTCCTTGAGATGCCTTGGTTGGCCTTCCCAGCAAGCTCCTCTTGCCGGGGCCTTGTCTCCTTTGCTTGAATACTTTGCTCTTATGCCTTGGTTGGCCCTCCCGGCAAGCTCCTCTTGCCGGGGCCTTGTCTCCTTGGCGTGAATACTTTGTTCTTGAATGGCTCCAAAGGAACCACGGAGGACCTTGGCGGTCGCCCGGCAAGCCTTGCCGCGGGGTGCTGCAACTGCCCGTGCACAAGTTCGGGATACTAGGGTACCCCTACTCTAGTACACCGACAGGAGCCCCCGGGCCTGGGCCACACACGGTGTCGAGCGCTGTTGGGCCAGGCCCAAAACAGGGCACGGGCACGTGCGGCCTAGGTTACGCCGTATCTTTCTCCGTATCCACCGCGCCCTCCCCGAACGGCACGCGTTGAATGCGGCGTCGTGGGAGAGATCGTGGGTGGTTTCTTTATTCGGAAAGGCGGAACGTCTGCCCCCTCCCTCCTTATAAGCAGGGGAAACAGGGGCAGTTCGCCCATCTCGCCGGTTGCTACTCCAATCCCAAAAATCTCCGCCGCTCCCCCCTTCTTCCCAAAGCTGAGAGAGAGCAGCGCTCCGCCCCCCATCGCCACCAGCATCACCAACGCCGCCGATCTCCCCCACCACCTCCGCCATGGCTCCGAAAGCCGACAAGGGGAAGGTCGTGAAGTCGGCCGAGGCGCAGCGGCTCGCGGCGCTGCGGAAGGAGTGGGCAATCTTCCACCCTCAGCTCGGCGCGAAGGAGCTGAGGGAGTACTACTACCTCTTCTGGTTGATGGAGACACGAGCGCATCCGCGCACGAAGGTACTCCCAGCTGCCGCTTCCGAACTGGCTCCAAACGGATACCCTTTCTTCGCGTTGTTCTTCTACTGCAGGCTCTGCCCGCCTTTCTCTGAATTTTTCTGCGACATCATGAACACCTACGGGTTCCGCCTCCTTGACTTCACCCCCAATGTTGTCCTGACCATGGCAGTTTTCGCACATCTCTGCGAAAACTTTGTCGGAGTCTATCCCAACGTAGCTCTTTTCCGGCATTTCTTTATGCCCCGAGTAGAGAGAGGAGAGCCCTTATCCGGCGGAATCACCTGGATCTCGAGGACCGGCAAGAAGGAGGCCTATCTGGAGGGAGAGCTCCGCAGCAAGTGGTTGGAATGGAGGGCAGAATGGTGCTGCATCATTGAGGAGAACCCGCAGCCCTTTACCGCCCAGCACCAAACCCCAATAGCGCGCGGCAATGATTGGAGCAATGTGGCCCCGGAAGACGATAGGCTGAGGATTGCCGTCACCCGGATCCTACGCCTCAGGCATGCCGGGCTCACCGTAGGCGCTGTCGGCGCAGATTTTCTTTGCCGCCGCATCGCCCCCCTGCAGGAGAGGAGGAGACCCGCCTAGGAGTTCCAGAACTCAGCGGATATCATGCGGCTGCGCCCAGGCCTCAACTTCAACTTCACCGTTTTGGAACTGGACGTGATGATCCTGGAGTTGTTCAAGCGCGATCCTCAACATCCCGAAGCGTTTATGTTGTCGGCGGGTGTCGTTCCGCTGTGCAACAATTCCTTGCTCGACCGCATCCGGGCAATGATGCCGCTGTGCGATTCGCATGGAATCGTTCCAACTTGGCAAGAGCCTACAGACGATGTCATGCAGGAGTTCTTCGACCGCCTGGTAGAAGTGGCGGTCCGCTCTGATGAACAGAAGAGCCTCACCCGCGACACCACCGATGCGGAGATGCAGCGCATCGCCACCAGGCTGGAAGAGGCGGCAGCAGCCGCTGCCGTGGGCGAGTTCGGATTCACCGTGGAGGAGGCAGAGGCAGCAGAGGCGGCAAGCCTTGCCGAGCGAGAGGAGCTTGTCGGCGAGGAAGAGCTTGTCGGGCCTGAAACTGAGTCGAGCGAGCCCGGCGAGGGAGCGCTTGTCGGGCTCGAACCTTCAGGCAGCTCGTCACAAGCGGAGCCCCCAGCCCCACCGAGAAGGCGTCTCCGCAGGGACGAGGACGTAGCAGAGCGGCAGACGAGTCAACAGCCGCCGTGCCGTGCGACACGCTCTACCGCGGCAAGCAGTGTTGCGGCGGGAGCTCCCCACGCTGCTGCGGCAACTGGAGCGGGGTCTTCCCGGTCCACCGCTACTGTCCCTGCCAAGCGGACAAGGGAACCTACTCCTCCGCCTCGTCGCACCGGAGGCGAGCCGGAGTTCGATCTCTCCGTGCTCAGCTCCGACGAAGAAGAAGAAGAGTAAGATTTTTTTGCTGTACTTGTAGTTCTTCAATTTTGTCGCTTTGTCTTATATCTGACTCGCTTCACTCTGAACCCATTCCTTTTCAGGACGCTGGCCCAGAGAGCGGCGAAGAGAGCCAAGGCCCCGGTGATTGTCATCGAGGACGATCCCACTGTGACTGCAGGGGACATGTCCGAGACCACCTTGCCGGACCCGGCAACCCTTCCTCCAAGGAGCCCCCAGCGCAGCCCCCAGCGTAAGTATATGGTTTACTTCCTGCTGTTAGGCGCGCATGAGTGCTTTTTCTTTACTGATATTTGATTTTGGTTTGTGTAGGAGCAGAGCAGCTTCACCAGGAGTGTCCGGAAGCCGCTCCCGAAATGCCATCTTCTTCAACTACACCGCCAAGGGAGGATTCCCCGGCAAGGGAGCGTTCTCCGGCAAGGGAGAATTCTCCGGCAAGGGACAGTTCTCCGGCAAGGGGCGGCACCAACGATCCTCCGGTGGTTGAGACCACGACTGCAGGTCCCAGTACAGGTAATCATCTTGCTTGAAAACTTCCCTTGGGTTCTTCTTCTTCTGACTTTCTTTTTGGATATTTGCTTGATTCTTCTCCTTTTTCCGTCCGTCAGATCCATCTGCCACGGAGCCGATGGAAACCGAGGTCGCCGGCGAGGAGAACGCGCGCAGCAATGCCGACGACACCGTCGCCACCGAAGGAGAAGCCGGCGTTGATGAGCCCGCCGGCGAAGAGGCCGCCAAGGCTGCCGCCGCAGAAACTGGCGAGGGATCAGGCGATCGCACTGACGGCCCCGAGGCCGCAGGAGCGCCAGGCGCTACGCCGAACACTGATCCCTCTGCCGCTGCTGCAGCGCCAGGCTCCGAAGAGCCCCAGCCCGGCGCCTATCTGAAGGCCGGCGATGGCATCTTCATCAAGCTCCCCTGGGCGTCAAGCTCCAGGGCGCCGGTCGAAGGAGAGATGCTGGATGGAGAGGTGCTTGCCTCCGCTGGGCTGACGCTGGTCGACGCGCCAAGCAGCAGCAGCGACGAGCCTGAGGAGGAGCGGCTGCTGCGGAAGCTGTTGTCGCTCTACCGCGCCCGTCAAGCCAAGCTGGTGTCCCAAGAAGCACTTGTCGCGAAGGCGGGAGTGGACATCGAGAAGCGCGCGGAGGAGCTCCGGAGTTTCAGGCAGGAAGCTCTTCGGGCTCTGGCAGAGGAGCGGGAGCAAGTCGCTGAGGAGCGGAAAGCCTTCCTCCTCGAGAAGGCTAAGGTTGAAGAGCAACAGCGGCTTGCTGCCGAGAAACTATCTGCGCAAGAAGGCGAATTGGCGCAGCGCAAGGTCAACCTTGACAGCCACGAGGAGGAGCTTGCCATGCGCGAGCAAACATTTGGCGGGGCTCTCAAGGAAGCGAAGGATGCTGCCGCAACTGCCGAGGCCGCCAAGAAGGAGCTGGAGACGAAGATGGCGCAGCTGGAGGCCGATCTTAAGGCGAGCGGCGAGGAGCTTGCCGCGCTCAAGCGTGAGCACGAGAAGGACGCCGCCGCTCATGGCGAGCTGCAAGGCCGTCTCGCTGAGAGGAGCAAAGAGCTCAGCGCCGCCAAGGACTCTAATGCGGATCTTGAGTTGAAGCTGGCCACTTTGACTCAGACACTGGACGCCGCCATGGAGCGGGAGGTGGCTTTGTCGGAGAAGGTCAAGGCCGACGAGGCGCTGCTGGCGAATGTTACCGCCGCCCATAACTCTTTCAGGCAGAATGTGGAGCACTGGACGGAGGTTCTCGTGGATGCCGCCGCAGCCATCGACAGTGAGCTGGCGCAGCTGGGGATGGAAGATCTCGGGTACTCCTCCGATGAGCACCTCCAACCCAGCGCCAAGCTCAGCTTGTTCTTCATAGGCGTGGCGACGGCCCTCCTGCGACTCCGGGAGAAGATCCCAAAGCAGCTGGCTGATGAGTCGCGCAAGATCTGCGCGGGGGCTCTCCAGAAGGTGCTGGTGAAGGTGGCCTTCCTCAACCTAGGCCTCAACCTCACCAACGTCCTCAGGTCCTTGCCGCGCGGACGCCGATCTGGAAGCGCTCAAGGCCCTTGTCGCACCCATTGTGGACAAGGTGAGCGGGATTAAGAGGGTTGAAGGCGATCGCGTAGATTAGGTCACCCGTTTTCTTTTTCTCTTGTCGCTGCTGGTCATGTCATGAGAACAATCTATTAGAGCTGCGACAAGTTATCTTGTAATATGACTCTATTTTGGGTAGTAATTGCTATGTTATTTCCTTTACTTGATCCCGTCCTTTATATGTTTTTGCCCTACGCTTTCAGGGAACTTATCGGCGCAGGCACCTTAGCCGCGAGCGCTGAGTGCCGAACGTCAGCAGCCTGCTGGCGGTGCCGCTACCGACAAGAAACCTTGTCACAACTAGTCGCAGCTCACTTAAGTTGTTGAGCAGACTCGAAACAAAATAAGGGCACAACTAGCTACGAGTTGGTTCCTCCACGCACAGGTTTTCCATACAAAGCATGGTCGTTCGAGGAAGATAACCTAAAAAATAAACCTAATTGCTCAAACTTTGGCAACTTAGCTTTTCTGTCATTTGCTTCCTGGTAAGGCTAAATTTCCTTGAACGATGCCTGGTCCACACCATTATCTTCTCCTTTCCCCCCGGCAAACTTGTGTGCGAGGGAACCTTCCTTCCTTTGAGAAAGAGAAAGAAGAGAAAATAAAGATATGGAGCCTTACGGCTCGTTATTGCTTACCGGGGGTAGGTGCTGCACAAAGTGTCAGATAACGCATGCAAAGAAAAGTAGAAAGCATGAAATTGACAAGATGTGCGGAGCACATGAGCTTTACTTATGCACGGGGTCTGCGCCTGGCTTCGTACAAAGGATTACATGCAACATCGACAAGACTTGTACAAAAGGTGGTTGCCGGAATAGGTTCCGGCAACCGCGCCTTACGGGTAAAACTTACGAAGATGCTCAATGTTCCAGGAGTTGCTCACCGGAATGCCATCTTCGATCTCAAGGCGGACAGCGCCAGTCCTAGTGACTCGTTTCACCCGGTAAGGACCTTCCCACTTTGGCGTCAACTTGTTGGAATTCTTGGCGGACTGAACGCGCCGAAGAACAAGGTCGCCTTCCTCGAGACTTCTGGCATTAACTTTGCGGCTATGGTAGCGGCGCAAAGCTTGCTGGTATCGAGCAGCTCGTACAGCAGCCTAAAGACGGTCCTCCTCAAGGAGCAGCGCGTCATCTTGTCGCAACTGCTCTTGCTCAAGCTCATCATAAGCGAGCACTCGAGGTGACCCGTATACGAGTTCCGTGGGGAGAACTGCCTCTGCTCCATAGACTAGAGCGAAAGGTGTCTGGCCAGTGGCTCGATTTGGCGTCGCCCTGACTGACCAAAGAACCACCGGCAACTCCTCAATCCAGTTCTTTCCGCACTTGCGCAGCCTGTCGAAAGTCCTGGTCTTGAGCCCGCGCAGCACTTCAGCATTTGCCCTCTCCGCTTGACCGTTGCTTCTCGGATGAGCAACAGAAGCGAAGCAAACCTTGGCGCCAAGATCTTGGACGTACTGCATGAAGGTGCGGCTCGTAAATTGTGTGCCGTTGTCGGTGATGATCCTGTTAGGGATCCCGAAGCGACAAACAATCGACCTGAAGAACTTGACTGCTGACTATGCTGTCACCTTCCTCACTGCTTCCACTTCCGGCCACTTTGTGAACTTGTCGATTGCAACGTACAAGTACTCAAAGCCCCCGACAGCTCGGGGAAAGGGGCCGAGGATGTCGAGCCCCCAGACCGAAAATGGCCAGGATAAAGGGATCGTCTGGAGAGCTTGAGCTGGCTGGTGTATCTGCTTGGAATGGAACTGGCACGCTTCACACTTGGTTACTTGTGCAGTTGCATCCTGGAGGACTGTCGGCCAAAAGAAACCTTGCCGGAACGCTTTGCCGGCAAGTGCTCTTGCGCCAATGTGGTGACCACATATGCCTCCATGTATCTCTGCCAACAGCTTTTGTCCGTCTTCCTGGTGAATACACTTCAATTTCACACCGTTGAGTCTTCTTCTGTACAGTGTGTTGTTAACAAACTGGTGCATACTTGACTGTCGGGCTACTCTTTCCGCTTCTTCTTGCTCTTCGGGAAGTTCTCCTGTCTGAAGGAAACGGACAATCTGCTGTGCCCATGCTAGAGCTTGCGGCTCGACAACAAGGACTAAAGGCACATCTGCTGCTGCGGGAACATCCGCTTCTACGGCGAGAACCTGCGGCTCAGCCGGAGCTTGACATTCCCTGGCAAGCTTGCCGGAGCAAAACTTGTCGGGAGCGTCTGCTTCAACGGAACAAACCCTAAGGCTTGCCGGAGCAGACTGCTCCTCAGCACCCTTGGTGTTGATCTTGGGGACCTTCTTGGCGGCGGCTTCGGGGAGCTCTGCCAGAAAATAGTCACCAGAAATCAACTTCCTCTTCTTGCTCTGTCCAGTTGGTGGCGTTACAGACGGTTGAGTTAGCTTGAGCACAAAGATCCCTGGTTCCACAGGTAACTTAAGTGTGGCGCACTTTGACAGGCCATCGGCAATGTCGTTCTGAGCTCTTGGAACATGTTCCATCTGTAGGCCGTCAAAGTGCTCTTCTAGCTTTCTCACCTCATCAACGTAAGCTTCCATCAACGGACTCTGATAATTCTTGTTCACTTGGCGGACGACAAGCTGTGAGTCTCCCCTGACAATGAGTTTCTTGATCCCAAGGTCTGCTGCGATCCTGAGACCGGCAAGCAAACCTTCATACTCTGCGGTATTGTTCGTTGCTTGCTCCTTGGGAAAGTGCATCTGGTCTACGTACTTGAGGTGCTCTCCGGTGGGTGCGACAAGTAGCACACCCGCACCGGCGCCTTGCAGCAAGAAGGCACCATCAAAGTACATCAGCCACTCCTTGCTTGCTTCCTTGACGGGGATGCTCGTCTCTGGGATTTCTTCATCTTGTGTTGGCGTCCACTCTGCTATGAACTCCGCCAATGCTCTACTTTGGATAGTCGAAGTGCTTTCAAACTTGAGGCCAAAGCTTGACAGTTTCGGTGCCCACTCGACAATCCTGCCTGTTGCTTCTGGATTTTGCAGTATCCTCTTCAGCGGAAAACGAGTGACGACTGTGATCTCATGTGCTTGGAAGTAATGGCGCAGCTTTCTCGAGGCCATGAGAAGGACGAAAAGCAATTTCTGCACACCAGAGTACCTTCACCTAGCCCCCTGCAGAAGGGAACTGACAAAGTAAACTGGGCGCTGCACCATTCTTTTCTGCATCTTCTCACGCGACTGCGCAGATCCATCTTTGTCGGGACCAGAGCTTGCCGGTGAAGTCCTCTGCTTGTCGCTGGATGCATCTGCCGCGGTTGCTGGCTCATCATCCGCCTCCCTCTCCGCTACTAACGCAGCACTAACCACTTGATTGGTTGCCGCTATATATAGCAGCAACTTCTCTTGTGGCCTAGGTGCGACAAGTGTTGGAGTGGAGGACAGGTATCTCTTTAAGTCCTGCAGCGCTGCCTCCGCTTCCGGAGTCCATTTCATTGGGCCTGCATTTTTCAATATTTTGAAAAATGGCAGGGCGCGCTCAGCAGACCTAGAGATAAACCTGCTGAGAGCAGCTACGCAACCGGCAAGTCTTCGTACATCCTTGACGCGCTTTGGTGCTTCGATCTACTCAATGGCCTTGATCTTGTCGGGATTGGCTTCAATTCCCCGCTGAGACACGAAGAACCCGAGAAGCTTGCCGGAGGGGACCCCAAACACACACTTCTCGGGCTTAAGCTTGAGGTTGATCTTGCGCAGATTTGCAAAGGTTTCGTCTAAATCTTGAATCAGAGTTGCCTTGTCCTTGCTCTTGACCACTAAGTCATCCATGTAGGCTTCCACATTTCTGTGCATTTGCGGCTCAAAAGCGTAATGGACTACCCTTGCAAATGTTGAACCAGCATTCTTTAAACCGAAAGGCATCCGTACGAAACAGTATGTGCCACATGGGGTGATGAATGCGGTCTTCTCCTCATCCTCTTCTGCCATGAAGATCTAATGGTCCTGAGTATGCATCAAGAAATGAAAGCAAGTCACATCCGGCCATGGAGTCAACAATCTGGTCGATGCGCGGCAAAGGAAACGGATCTTTGGGACAAGCTTTATTGACATCGGTAAAGTCGATACAAAGCCTCCATTTCCCGTTTGCCTTGCGCACGACTACAGGGTTGGCCAACCACGTAGGATGGAGCACTCCTCTGACAAGGCCTGCTGCTTCCAATTTCTTGATTTCTTCTGTGATGAATTCTTGGCGCTCCACCGCCTGCTTCCTAACTTTCTGCTTGACGGGCCGCGCATGAGGACAGATGGCAAGATGGTGCTCGATTACTTTCCTGGGAACACCGGGGATGTCAGACGGTTTCCACGCAAACACGTCGACGTTCGCCCGCAGGAAAGCAACGAGCGCGCTTTCCTATTTAGGGTCGAGAGTGGCACTGATGGTGAATGTACCACCAGTGCCATCCTCCTTGGCGGACAACTTCTTGGTCTTTGGTGGAGCTGCCATTGTCTTCTTACACTTGCCGGTGGAGCTCGATGGTGCGTCCTCGACGGTAGCGCAACACTCCGAAGAGGTGCGCTTGCCGGAGTGGGCATCAGAACTCTTGCCGGACTTGGTCTTCTTCTTCGCCCCGGGAGCTTCAACGGCAAGTGATTTGCAATCTGTTGCAGCTGCTGCTTCCCGGTCGATCTTGTCGGCGCAGATAAGAGCATCCTTCTTGTCGCCAGGGACAGAGATGACACTTATCGGGCCTGGCATCTTCAGCATGTTGTATGCATAGTGAGAGGCTGCCATGAATTCGGCGAGTGCTGGACGGCCGAGTATCCCATTGTAAGGCAATGGAAAGTCAGCAACGTCAAAAGTGACCCTCTCGGTCCTGAAGTTCAACTCGCTGCCAAATGTCACCGGCAACGTAATCTTTCCCTTCGGCTTGCTCCTTCCTGGATTGATTCCTTGGAATGTGTCGGTCTCTTCGAGCTCGCCATCAGGGATCTGGAGTTTCTGGAGTACCGCGGAGGAGATCAGGTTCAAGCCGGCCCCGCCGTCAACTAGCATCTTAGTGACCTTGAGGTTGCGGATAGTTGGTGAAACCAACATCGGCAAGCACCCGACCGCAGTTATGCGATCAGGGTGGTCCTCAATATCAAAGATGATAGGCGTGCTGGACCATTTCAGAGGCTTGCGTGACTCGATAGGTGGTTCTGCTGCGTTAACTTCCCGCATCCACTGCTTGAGCTAGCGATGGGAAGTATGCAGAGAAGCACCGCCGTCAACGCACAGGACCTCTGTGGCTTTCTGGAACTCCTGCTCATCGGTCTCGTCATCATCCATGTCTGCGTCCTTGTCGTCATCTTCATCCTTGTCGCGGCCGCGGGGAGGTCTATCTCCTTGCCGCTGCTTGGCCTTGCCGCGGCGTCCTCCTTGGCCGGGGCGTTTCTTGCCGGCTTCTCTAGCACCTTCCTG
This sequence comes from Triticum dicoccoides, assembly GCF_002162155.2. Taxonomy (NCBI): domain Eukaryota; kingdom Viridiplantae; phylum Streptophyta; class Magnoliopsida; order Poales; family Poaceae; genus Triticum; species Triticum dicoccoides. The sequence goes on along the minus strand of NC_041381.1, from coordinate 566,581,203 downwards.
GGCCTTCTCCTTGTCGTGACGCTCGTATTCAGCCTTTTGCTGCTCGACAAGCTGCTCGACCTTCTTGCAGCTCTGGAGGTCATGGCCCTTGGTGCGGTGGATCTTGCAGTACTGCTTGTTGGTGCCGTCCTGCTTGTCGGCGACCGCCACAGCCTGGTAGTTGGTGCCGCCGGAGCTACCAGCTTTGGCTTTCTTGGCGCCACCCTCGTTGCCGGACTGCTCAACGACTAGCACATCTTTGCCTTTCTTCTTCTTGTTGTTCCGCCGCCGGTTTTTCTTTTCCAGGACGGCCTCCTCACTGTCAGATCCTCCTGCTCCTGTATTCTCTCCGGGGAGTTTCCTCCCCTCCTTAGCACGCGCACACTTGTCGGCCAGGGCATATAGCTCACTGACGTCTTTGATCTTGCACATCGCCATCTCCTCCCGCATCCTGCGGTTTCACACGTTCTGATGGAACGCGCTGATTACCGCGGCAGGGTGGACATCTGGAATGTTGTGTTGTACACAGCTGAATCTCTGAATGTACTTGCGCAGGGATTCTCCTTCCTTCTGGGCGAGCAGATGAAGGTCGCTCTCCTGGCCAGGAGGCTTGTGGCCGCCTGTAAAGGCGCCAACAAACTGATGGCATAGGTCTGCCCAGGAGGATATGGAGTTGTTCGGCAAGTGCATGAGCCAGGATCTGACATTGGGCTTGAGCACCAACGGGAAGTAGTTGGGAAGGATCTTGTCGTCCCGCCCCCCGACAGCTTGCACCATGATGGTGTAGATGCTGAGGAACTCCGACGGATGCGACTTACCATCATACTTCTCTGGTACGTCTGGCTTGAAATTCTTTGTGCTGGGCCACTGGACTTGCCGTAGCTCACGAGTGAACGCAGGGCAACCTACCGCGTACGACAAGTCGCCTGGTTCCCCTGGCGCATGCATCTCGATAGAGGGCCCAGCGCGCTGGTCCGATTGACGCCGCGCTTCTCTTCGGCGCTCGATGCGAGTTTGAGCGTCTTCTTGCTGTCGTTCGTGAAGAACTTGGCGCTGATCATGACGAGCTCGTGGATCTGACAACGCGGTGGAGTCGCTGTCGAGGTGGATCCGGCGAGTCGGTGATCTTGGCCTTCGGGGTGGAGAGTGCACGGTGGTCGCACCCCACCGGTTTCGTTGCCACCGGCTCGTGCCTGGCGGTCCTGCCGCGGCAGCGATGTACTCGGTTGCCGTGGAGTGTCGCCGTTGGCGAAGCCGATGAGACTCTGAATGGTGGCCCTCCATTCATCGATCTTATCTGACGTTGGAGGGTAATCCAGAAGCAGTTGAGCTCGCGCCAAGGCTTCTGCTGGAGTGGTGGGCGGCAGTGGCAAACGGTGCGAGGAGCGGGATATGCTCGGACTTCTAACTATGTTAGAAGGAGCAGTACCCCGTCCAGGCGACCGTGCCTCGCTCGTGCCAGCATGTTGGCGTGCATGCTGGTCTTGAGCACCCCGAGATCAACCAGCTCGATCTTGGCCCAACAAACGTATATCTCTGCGAATACCATGACGCGGTTGGTCCTGCGCCTCCTGAGATGGGTGCGGTGCATGTACGGACGCCGAGGTCTGCGCAGCCTTGTCCTTGGACCTGGCAGCACCGTGAGCTCCCTCGTCGATGTTCGTTCTTCCGCCGGCGTCTACCCCACCACCCGTTTGCTCCGGTGGTGGTGGGATCGACGTGGACGGAACATCTGCCGCCGAAGCTTTCTCCTTCGGTGGCATGAAGATCTAGCTTGTGTGATCGCCGGATCAGGTTCACACAACCTCAACGCCCCCTACCTGGCGCGCCAAAGAGGTCGGGGAAGGCTGATCCACGGACACCTATGGGGACCGGCGGGCTGGGCCCCTTTCGGTTTGGCGGGAGGCGGAGATCGCAGGAATAGCGGATCGAGGCGAAGCACACGAGCAGTTTTACCCAGCTTTGGAGCTCTCCGGAGAGATAATACTCCTACTGCTGCATGTCTGAGTGTATTGAGTTCTTGCTCGGGAGCGCTGAGTGCTTCAGTACACTCTAGCTGCTAACGAGACCGAGCGTGAGTGTTTTCTGGCTTCCGAACCCCCCTCTACGTTGCGCATGGGCCTCCTTTTATATGCTGAAGGGGTCACCGACAGGTGGCAACGTAGACAAGGGTAAAAATGGAAAAGGGGTTGTGGTTGGTACAGCTACCTGTACAGTGTATCCTACCTAACCCTGATGACAGTGGACAAAGGCATTAAATGCCCGTCTATGTCGCCCAAACAGTGCAAAAAAGGACCGTCAGGGGCGCCACAGCTCGCCACGATGGCAATCTTGTCAGCGCCTCTTGCCACCGCGCACCGCTGGCTGCACAACCTCCTGCCACGCGCGCCTGGAAAGGCCCCAGGACGACACGTTGGTGGATGTGCTGGAGCGCGGGTACAGGGTGGTAGCTTTGCCGCGGCAAGCGCCTTGCCGCGGTCGTTGTCTTGTCGCGTCCGGAAGCTTGTCGCTCGCCGGGCCTTGCCGGGACACGTGGCGCGTCGCGGCAAGTTCCTTGAGATGCCTTGGTTGGCCTTCCCGGCAAGCTCCTCTTGTCGGGGCCTTGTCTCCTTTGCTTGAATACTTTGCTCTTATGCCTTGGTTGGCCCTCCCGGCAAGCTCCTCTTGCCGGGGCCTTGTCTCCTTGGCGTGAATACTTTGTTCTTGAATGGCTCCAAAGGAACCACGAAGGACCTTGGCGGTCGCTCGGCAAGCCTTGCCGCGGGGTGCTGCAACTTCCCGTGCACAAGTTCGGGATACTAGGGTACCCCTACTCTAGTACACCGACAGATCTCTTAAAAAGATTAGCTAGTGGATGATGATCCATATCAATAGTTTTTTAGCAAGCGAAGATGCAAGCAAATAGAAGACACATGATCACACAAGCAAACAAGAGATCAAACAAGAAAAAGGTGAACAAAAAAGAGTGCAATAAAATGGAAATTTTTTGTGAAGTGGGGGATATGAAAATGAGAGGCAAATGGCAAATAATATATATTGCAAGGAGATGAGATTTGTGATTAGGAACCTGATAGATGTTGATGATGCCTCCCTGGCAACGGCGCCAAAAATTCCTTTTGATGTCGCTTGAACTACGTCGGTATTTCCCCGAAGAGGAAGGGATGATGCAACACAACCACGGTAGATATTTCCCTCAGTGATGATACCAAGGTTATCAAACCAGTAGGGGAAGCAAACAACACTATGTAAACGGTACATGCACACAAAAACAAATACTTGCAATCCAACGTCTTAAAGGGGTTGTCAACCCCTTTCGGGTAACAGTGCCAGAAATTGTCACATTGACGATAAAAATTGTGGTAGATTGATAGATGCAAATAACGGCAAATAAAATTCAGCGAGGTATTTTTGGGTTTTGATAATATAGATCTGAAAATAAAAGTGGCAAATAAATAAAAAGGCAAATAGCAATATAGATCTGAAAATATATGAGGAGAAAATAGACCCGGGGGCCGTAGATTTCACTAGTGGCTTCTCTCGAGAAAATAGCATATGGTGGCTAAACGAACTACTGTTGGGCAATTGATAGAACGTCAAATAATTATGACGATATCCAGGCAATGATCATTATATAGGCATCACATCCAAGACTAGTAGACTGACTCCTGTCTGCATCTACTACTATTACTCCACACATCGACCGCTATCCAGCATGCATCTAGTGTATTAAGTTCATGGAGAAACAGAGTAATGCAATGCGAATGATGACATCATGTAGAAAAGATCTATTCATGTAGGAATAGACCCCATCTTGTTATCCTTAATGGCAACGATCAATACGTGTCTTGTTGCCCGTTTTGTCATTGGGAAAGAGCACCGCACGACCGAACCCATCATAAAGCACCTCTTCCCATGGCAAGAAAAATTGATCTAGGGCCTAACTAAACCAAAGATTCGAACAAGAAATACAAGGCTATAAGTAATCTTGCGTATAAGAGATCAAAATAAGACTCATATAACTTTCATGGATAAAATAGATCTGATCATAAACTCAAAGTTCATCGGATCCGCAAAAGGAGTTACATCAAATAGATCTCCAAGAGACTATTGTATTGAGAATAAAAAGAGAAAGAGAGAGGAAGCCATCTAGCTACTAACAACAGACCCGTAGGTCTACAATGAACTACTCACGCATCATCCGAGAGGCACCAATGAGGATGATGAACCCCTCCGTGATGGTGTATAGATTGGATCTGGTGGTTCTGGAACTTGCGGTGGCTGAAATTGTGTTTCGTCAACTCCTGTAGGGTCTTTGGAGTTTTGGGGTATTTATAGAGCAAAGAGGCGGTGCGGGAGACAACCATGGTGGGCACAGGCACGCTTGGGCCCCCAGGCGTGCTCTGGTAGGTTGTGCTCCCCTTGTAGCCCCCCTCTAGTACTTCTTTGGCCCAACAGGTGTCTTCTGGCCCAGAAAAAAATCTCCAAAAAGTTTCGCTGCGTTTGGACTCCGTTTGGTATTGATTTTCTGCGAAGTAAAAATCAAGCAAAAAAATGGCAACTCGCACTGGGCACTATGTCAATAGGTTAGTCCCAAAAAATGATATAAAGTTGCTATTAAATGATTGTAAAACATCCAAGAATGATAATATAACAACACGGAACAATAAAAATTATAGATACGTTGGAGACGTATCACATTTGTTGAGATTCGATGAATTGTGGATTTATGATCAGATTATCTATGAATATTATTTGAGTCTTCTCAGAACTCTTTTATGCATGATTAAGATAGCTTTGTATTTCTATCCGAACTATTGATTTGGTTTGGCTAACTAGATTGATTTATCTTGCAAGGGGAGAGATGCTTTGTGATGGGTTCAATCTTGCGGTGTCCTCACCCAGTGACAGTAGGGGTAGCGAGGCACGTAATTTTATTGTTGTCATTAAGGATAAAAAGATGGGGTTTATACCATATTGGTTAGATCTATCCATCTACATCATGTCATCTTGCTTAAGGCGTTACTCTATTCTTTTTAACTTAATACACTAGATGCATCCTGGATAGAGGTCGATGTGTGGAGTAATAGTAGTAGATGCAGGTAGGAGTTAGTCTACTTGTCACGGGCGTGATGCCTATATTCATGATCATTGCCTTGGATATCGTCATAACTTTGTGCTTTTCTATCAATTGCTCAACAGTAATTAGTTTACCCACTGTATGCATTCGTTCAAGAGAGAAGCCTCTAGTAAAAATTATGGCCCCCGGGTCTATTTCTCATCATATATTTTTAGATCTATAAAACCAAAAACCCAAAAAATACCTTGTTGCATTCTATTTGCCTTTACTTTATTTTGCACTTTTATTTATCTTTTATACCTATCTCTATCAGATCTCATCCTTGCAAGTAACCGTGAAGGAATTGACAACCCCTTTTTCGCGTTGGGTGCAAGTATTTGCTTGTTTGTGTAGGTGCAACTATTACAGACTTGGGTGTTCCTCCTACTGGATTGATACCTTGCTTCTTAACTAAGGGAAATACTTAACTCTATTTTGCTGCATCATCCTTCCCTCTTCAAGGGAAAAACCAATGCAAACTCAAGAAGTAGCAAAGGCCACCTCCCATGTCGCTCATGTTGCCGCTGAAGCCACCTTCCATGCCCCTCATGTTGGCACCGAAGCCACCGCCCAAGCAACCGAATCCACCATTCATGTTGCCACCAAAGCCACCTCCCATATTTCTACCAAATGCACCATTCATGGCACCTCCCATCATGTTTAGGTACCCTCCCGTTGTTGGAGATATGATGATGCGGAGCATCCCTCAACCAACACCATGTACGGCTCACCACCACCGCAAGAACGGAGAGGACCGTTGACAAGAGCTCGTACACGCGTCATCGAGAATGAGGTGAACTCCTTCCTTTTCAAACTCCATTCTATTTCACACGAGAATTGGGTCCTACCTCAAACGGAAGTACTATGCATGATTAGGTATCAAGGTTTTGATCATGGAGAGGCTAGCACGAAGACCCGAACAACTACAGACGAGAAGAAGGAGGAAATGAGTGAGAAGGATGAAGGCGAAGAGGCACTGGACACCCTGGGTGCCTGGGCACTTTGGCCCCGGAGGCCCGGCCCCTCCATGGTGCTGCTCCCAGCCGGCCCCGGGTGCCCGTCCCCCTCCCGCTAGTGCTGCTGCCACCTGCCCGGGTGCCCGGGCCATCACCCCCGGGTGCCCGGCCCCTCTCCAGCCGGCCCCAGGTGCCCGGCCGAAAGGCCCCGGGTGCCCGTCCCCTCCCGCACCGTCCTCCAGCGCCACCCGGGTGCTCGGGCTTTGGACCCCCGGGTGCCCAGCCTCAACCGCCCATGCCCCTGCGGCTACCCCGGGTGCCCGGGCCTAGGACCCCCGGGTGCCCGGACCCCTCCGAGGGCATGTGTGCCTTTTTGGGGTTTTGCCCCTGTAATCCCTCTCTCCCTCCTAGTCCGTCCCTAGACTATAAGTACCTCCCTCCTAGCTCATTAGAAGGATAGCAAAGTATATGTGAGAGATTGAGAGAGCTTTGCTCATCTTCCTCCTCTTGGAGATCAAGGCCTCCTCTTGAAGAAGCTCCTCTTGGAGATTAAGTCCTCCTCTTGGAGAAGGATCCCCATCACAGGATCATCAAGACCTCTCTCCTCATAGGATTAGGATGGACTAGTACCTTGTGTCTTTCCTTTGTGTCCTTGGATTCATTGTGACCTCTTGTGTGTTCGTGGATCTAGCATATGTGTGATTGGATCTAGTCAATTTGAGTGTTTCCCCTCTCTTGTGTTCTGCCTGTTCTTTGTGTTCTTGGGGATTTCCCCTCCAATTCGTGAAAGATCTCCACATAGGGTTCCACCCTACAACATCTTGGTATCAGAGCCATGGTTTCTGACGAAATTGGAGCCCCCTTCTTGTTCTCTATCCTAATTTTGTTGTGTCCTTCCCCAATTTCGAAAATTCCCCACCAAAAATAGCCCCAATTTGTTTTGTGATTTGTTGGTTTGATGAGATTTTGTTGGATTTGATCCATGGATTTGCTTGGTTTCAAGTGGATCTAGCATTCCCCCCACCATCTCCACCTTTCCCTCCATGAAATCCACCAATATCTTTCATTTTCCTACGATTTTCCGCCCAAATCCGCGACCCCCAGGCACCCGGACCTCCAACACCGGGCACCCGGACCCCCCCGCCCACCCCCGCCGACCACCCCGGGTGCCTGCACCCTGAACCCCGGGCACCCGCACCCCCGGGCTGTTTGCCCTGAACCACCCCGAGTGCCCGCACCCCATACTCCCGGGCACCCGGACCCCCGGGCCTCTTCTTCCGCCCAACTCCCCTGACCACCCCGGGCACCCGCACCTCTCACCCTCGGGTGCCCGTACCCCCCCGAATCAGCCCACCAACATTCACCATTTTGGCCATAACTTTCACTCCCGGAGTCCGCTTTTGACGCTCTTTAGCTTGTTGAGTAGCTATTGACATCCCCCATCCATCTAGATAGGTTCCAACATCATTTGAATCCATCAAAATTTTGTCATTTTGGCATCTTTGCATATGCCATCCACCATATCATTCGCAAAACCACAATCGCTTTCCGCCACCGAACCCATTTTTGACCCCTATAGCATTTGTGGTTGCTTGAGAGGTGACTTGAGTCTCCTAAGGTGTTTAGGCTACTTAGGGACGGTTGCTTATCCATCACCCACCACCACCACTTCTGCATTGCTAACTCCAGAACCACCTACGCATTCCGCTACCACCATTTGACATTTTTCTTAGAGATTTGGAGTTTGCGGTTTTTCCATCTCCTAGGGTGTTTCGGCTAACTAGGAACGGTTCAACATCGACAACACCGCTGCTCACCTTCGACAAGGAATCAACATCGACCACTTTACCATTTTGACAACCTAACCGTAAGCAAGAACGGTAACCTCTATATCATCTTGGTATCGTGGTATCCCTTCATTGTTCATTCTTTCCTTTACATTGTTAGCCCCTTAGCCCATTTTGCATCACTTGCCTATCGAGACTAGCCATTGAGTATTGCCGGCAACGTTACTTGTGCACATTAGTGATCCGTACCTTCCATTGCATACATACCATATCATATTGGTATCATCTTTCTATCATCATATCATCCCTCGTGTCACAAGATTGTTCCCGCATATACAAAATTGCTATATTGGTTTGTGCATTTCACATAGTGGCCATATCAAAAAAGAAAAAGGAAAAAAGAATAAGCTTTTAAGCAAAAAGAAAAAGAGAGCAAAGAGATTGTAAGCAATAGCCATAGCATCATACCACATTGCACATAAGATTGTCATATCCGATCATCTTGATTGTCTTGAGAAGAACACCGAGAAAATCATACACATAGCATACTTGGGATAGAAGGCTCATATATTTTGCATCTTATAGGTTGTGCACAAGTGTCGTATCCGCCTATTGAACAATCGTGCTAGCGTCTCTCTTGAGTTGTGCAACACGAGCGTTTTCCATGGATTCCACATTTTGTGCTCATTCCTTGGTTGCATGACCCCATTTATCTATCCATGCGTGTGTTTCCGTGTGCCACTATTGCTATTGGTCTACTTGTTTCACTTGCGAATTTGTGAATCTTTTCCAACATTATTGACTCTTGCTAACATTTTGCATCAAATTTTTGTGCCACTATCCTCACCGAGCTCCACCATAATCCTTACGTGTGTAGGTGTGAGAATTGACAAGATACGGTACCAATTGTGCTATTTCCTTGTTACACTATTGAGTGATCATTGATCCATCTTCAACATTGGATAAGGTACATTGGTCTAGTTCTTTCCTTTCTTCCACTTACATTTTCTCGAGTCTTGTGATGGATAGGCAAGGCATTTCATCTCCGGTCTTCCACGACAACAACGGCGCGAACAACTACATCACCAAAACGCCCATCTTCGGACTACAACGAGCAATGCGAGGCATTGAGCGACTCACCATCGACATTCACCAAAGCAAAGCACGGACAAGGGACTACATCGACACCATGTTGGACACACAATTGGATGACATCCGTCACGTGTGGGCCAACTACAAGTCTTCTTCCTCTTCGTCATCTTCAAGGCGGATATGCTCGAGTCGCAAGTCTTCGGAACAGCCACAAGATGCAAGCACCACGCAACACCGTCAAGAAAACCTTCATGAGCACAAGAGAAGACTGCGAGATGAGTACCAAAAATATGGAGCTACGACTACTACAACCACTTCGGCATCTTCGCCAAGTGTTCTCAAGGCCATCCACGGCGAAGGTGACGAGATGACCGAGCATGGGATTTTCCCTTCGGTCATGGAGGAGAGCGATGATGTGCCATCTTCGGCCTTCATCCACGGCGACAACGACGAGATGGTTGAGCATGGGATTTTCCCTTCGACCACGGTGACGTATGATGACTTGAGTGACTTGTGCCAAGAGTGAGAGTGACTTCACCACTAGCCCCATATATGATGAGTTGCCACAATTCCCATGTGAGGAGAGCCACAACCCCCACCACTTGAGTGAGATGAGTGACTCCACCATATGTGACATTGAGTGCACCTACCTTGAGGGAGCGAGTGAGCCACCACCACATAGAGAGAGTGAGGTCATTTTGATATCTAATAACTTAACCTCTACCTCTATTGTGTCTGCTCATTTGGTGCTAGGTCCCATATATGATGACGCGCCGATACTCGACGACTTCGTCCTTCCTTTGGACAAGGCGATGGCCATGGTGGAATATGATGCACCCCCCCCCCCACATGGCTCCATCAAGATGAAGATGATGACCACCATATGGTCTTTGCCACCTCACCTACACCACTTGAGTGGAATGAACAAGGTAACATAGGTGAAGGTGATGCTCTACTCCCACTAGTGGACATTCTTGGTATTGATTGCTTGCATGATGTTGATCCACCTATTGCCATGCTTCATGCTAGTTCGACTTCCCCATGCGATGATTTACCCATTTATGATGAGGTTGATGATTGCCATGTGGAGTCTATTAGTTGTGATGCCATGTTACATAGGATTTCTTGTGAAGTTCTCTTGGTCACATCATGTTTGACAATCCGCTTGACTTGTCATATGCTATGCATGAGATCAACAATATGTCATATTTGCAATCTCTTCATAGTGACTATGCATATGCCATCAACATAAACCCAATTTGCACGTATGGCATAGATGACAAGCCCTTGGTTATTGGCATTTGTTTCTCTTGTGATGATATTGATATGCTCCATTTGCATCATTTATCTCATATGTCATGCCATGACCACCCAGCTTCGGATATGCATTGTTTGCCATGTGGTCAATATTCTCAATATTATGCTTCCACTATTGCTCATGAGGAGACCCCAATAGTTTCCTCATACCCATTAGGAGATTTTGCTACATCCCATTCTTTGCATAATTCCCTTGATTGTGTGCACCATATGCTCCTCATGAATGAAAATGATATTGTTGTGCCACACACTTGCGATAATTTGCGTCCCGGTCATGTTGAACACAATAACTATCATTGCATGATGGATGACATGTTCTTATACCATGCATCAAATTTCTTTGAGCGATGCTTATTTTGTGCTAACTCACACATGCACATACACATCATGATGGATGATGTGTACATTTACCATGCACACACTTTCTTTGGTTTGTGTCTCTTTTGTGTAGGTACCCATGAATACTTATCAACCTCGCAATCACACGAGTTGACAAAACGAGCTCTAGAGAGCAATGATGACTTGGGATCCCATGGATTATCTTTCCCACCACTCTCTTCGCGCAAAGACTTCACGCATTCCTTCTACCTGGCCCTCACTTGGCTATGGGTTATTGTCCATTACATATTATATGCCCATCTTGCCATGTTCACTTTGCGTGTTATGCTCATTCCTATGCCTTTGCCATGCATTTGTGACCCATGCTTTGCATTACACATGATGATTGATTCTACTACTTGTATGTTGATACGTCTCCAACGTATCTATAATTTTGGATTGTTCCATGCTATTATATTACCTGTTTTGGATGTTTATGGGCTTCATGTTATACATTTATATCATTTTTGGGACTAACCTACTAACCGGAGGCCCAGCTCGTATTGCTGTTTTTTGGCCTATTTCAGTATTTTGAAGAAAAGGATATCAAACGGAGTCCAAACGGAATGAAACCTTCGGGAGCGTGATTTTTGGAACGAACGTGATCCGGAGAACTTGGAGTGCAAGCCAAGAAGCAGCCGAGGCGGCCACGAGATAGGAGGGCGCGCCCACCCTCCTGGGCGCGCCCCCTGTCTCGTGGACTCCTCGGGCGGCCACCGATGTACTTCTTCCTCCTATATAAGCCTACATACCCCAAAAACATCCAGAGAGCCACCGAAGAAATATTTCCACCACCGTAACCTTCTGTATCCGCGAGATCCCATCTTGGAGCCGTCACCGACGTTCTGCCGGAGGGGGAATCCACCATGGAGGGCTTCTACATCAACACCATAGCCCCTCCAATGAGTTGTGAGTAGTTTACCACAGACCTTCAGGTCCATAGTTATTAGCTAGATGGCTTCTTCTCTCTTTTTGGATCTCAATACAATGTTCTCCCCCTCTCTTGTGTAGATCTATTCGATGTAATTTCTTTTTGCGGTGTGTTTGTCGAGATCCGATGAATTGTGGATTTATGATCAAGTTTATCTATGAATAATATTTGAATCTTCTCTGAATTCTTTTATGTATGATTGAGTTATCTTTGCAAGTCTCTTCGAATTATCGATTTGGTTTGGCCTACTAGATTGATCTTTCTTGCCATGGGAGAAGTGCTTAGCTTTGGGTTCAATCTTGCGGTGTCCTTACCCAGTGACAGAAAGGGTTGCAAGGCACGTATTGTATTGTTGCCATCGGGGATAAAAAGATGGGGTTTATATCATATTGCTTCAGTTTATCCCTCTACATCATGTCATCTTTCTTAATGCGTTACTCTGTTCTTATGAACTTAATACTCTAGATGCATGCTGGATAGCGGTCGATGTGTGGAGTAATAGTAGTAGATGCAGACAGGAGTCGGTCTACTTGTCACGGACGTGATGCCTATATACATGATCATGCCTAGATAATCTCATAATTATTCGCTTTTCTATCAATTCCTCGACAGTAATTTGTTCACCCACTGTAATACTTATGCTATCTTGAGAGAAGCCTCTAGTGAAATCTATGGCCCCCGGGTCTATCTTTTATCATATAAGCTTTCAATCTACTTTTATTTGCATCTTCATTTTCTGCATCTATATTATAAAATACCAAAAATATATTTATCTTATCATATTATCTCTATCAGATCTCACTTTTGCAAGTGGCCGTGAAGGGATTGACAACCCCTTTATCGCGTTGGTTGTGAGTTCTATGTTTGTTCGTGTAGGTTCGTGGGACTTGTGAGGAGCCTCCTACTGGATTGATACCTTGGTTCTCAAAAACTGAGGGAAATACTTATGCTACTGTGCTGCATCACCCTTTCCTCTTCAAGGAAAACCAACGCAAGCTCAAGATGTAGCATATGTGTATTTGCAAACATGGTGGAGATATTGCTTGTTCTTGCCATGTTTCCTTTGTGATCCATTCCTATGATGATACTATGATCTTGCATTATGCTCGTGCTCGTGATATGTCATGTGTATTGCCTATATCTCTTATTTGCTCACATGACAGGATTGCCATGATTTCCTCTAGTGTGTTGCATCTTCGCTCCACTAGTTTGCACAACTTGATTTATATGCTTTCCCATGTTGCATCCAATTCTCTGATTACTTGCTCCTATCACATGTTTGGTTGCAACAGTGTCATTCTTTCACATATGCCATGTCCCATTGATTGCTACATGCTTGCCTTGATTGCCTCACACATGATGAACAATTGCTCTTTCTATTGTGTTGAGTGCCACTCGATTTTCACTACACCATATGCACATTATGCTTGGATTGTATTTCACTTGACGCATGTGTTTAGTCATATCATCTTCTTGGGTGTTGTGAATGACTCTTATTCCTACCATAGACCGTTCATTGAGAGTCTTATGCATGCTTGCCATGACATTAAGGTAGAAGCTTGTTTACTTGTCCCACATATTAGCACCTTTACCTCACCTTTGCATGATTTTTTCCATGTGCTAAAGTTATGTGCTTACATGCCATGCCACACTCCCTTGTCACACCGTATGCTATGCTTGATGACGACACTTGTTTGGCGAATCACCTATTGAATGCTTGGTTCTTGCAATGCTTCCGTCTCACGGTCTTCAAGGGTATGAAGATGCACTCCCCTCTCTCTCGTTGCTAGTTAGTCCATAGATTGATCTTGGTGATGCGTAGAAATATTTAATTTCTGCAACGATCTCCAACAGTGGCATCATGAGCTAGGTCTATGCGTAGTTTCTATGCACGAGTAGAACACAAGTTTGTTGTGGGCGTAGATTTTTTCAATTTACTTGCCACTACTAGTCTTATCTTGTTTCGGCGGCATCGTGGGATGAAGCGGCCCGGACCGACCTTACACATACACTTACGTGAGACAGGTTCCACCGACTGACATGCACTATTTGCATAAGGTGGCTAGCGGGTGTCTGTCTCTCCCACCTTAGTCGGATCGGATTCAATGAAAAGGGTCCTTATGAAGGATAAATAGAAATTGGCATATCACGTTGTGGTTTTGGCGTAGGTAAGAAACGTTCTTGCTAGAACCCTATAGCAGCCACGTAAAAACATGCAACAACAATTAGAGGACGTCTAACTTGTTTTTGCAGCATATGCCTCGTGATGTGATATGGCCAAAAAGGATGTGATGAATGAAATATATGTGATGTATGAGATTGATCATGTTCTTGTAATAGGAATCACGACTTGCATGTCGATGAGTATGACAACCGGCAGGAGCCAAAGGAGTTGTCTTTATTTATTGTATGACTTGCATGTCACTGAATAACGACATGTAATTACTTTACTTCTTTGCTAAACCGTTAGCCATAGTAGTAGAAGTAATAGTTGGCGAGACAACTTCATGGAGACACGATGATGGAGATCATGGTGTCATGCCAGTGACAATGATGATCATGGTGCCCCGAGGCTGGAGATCAAAGGAGCAAAATGATATTGGCCATGTCATGTCACTATTTAATTGCATGTGATGTTTATCATGTTTTTGCATCTTATTTGCTTAGAACGACGGTAGTAAATAAGATGATCCCTCATAATAATTTCAAGAAAGTGTTTCCCCTAACTGTGCACCGTTGCGAAAGTTCGTTGTTTCGAAGCACCACGTGATGATCGGGTGTGATAGATTCTAACGTTCACATACAACGGGTGTAAGCCAGATTTACACATGCAAAACACATAGGTTGACTTGACAAGCCTAGCTTGTACAGACATGGCCTCGGAACACAAGATACCGAAAGGTCGAACATGAGTCGTATAGAAGATACGATCAACATGAAGATGTTCATCGATGATGACTAGTCCGTCTCACGTGATGATCGGACACGGCCTAGTTGAATCGGATCATGTATCACTTAGATGACTAGAGGGGTGTCTATCTGAGTGGGAGTTCATTAAATAATTTGATTAGATGAACTTAATTACCATGAACTTAGTCTAAAAACTTTTGCAAAATGTCTTGTAGATCAAATGGCCCACGCTCATGTCAACCTCAACTTCAACGCGTTCCTAGAGAAAACCAAGCTGAAATACGATGGTAGCAACTATACAGACTGGGTCCGGAACCTGAGGATCATCCTCATAGCTGCCAAGAAAGCATATGTCCTAGAAGCACTGCTAGGTGAAGCACCCGTTCCAGCGAACCAAGATGTTATGAACGCTTGGCAGTCGCGTGTTGATGATTACTCCCTCGTTCAGTGCGGCATGCTTTTTAGCTTAGAACCGGGGCTCCAAAAACGTTTCGAGCAGCACGGAGCATATGAGATGTTCCAAGAGCTAAAAATGGTTTTCCAAGCTCATGCCCGAGTCGAGATATATGAAGTCTCCGACAAGTTCTACAGTTGTAAGATGGAGGAAAATAGTTCTGTCAGCGAGCACATACTCAAAATGTCTGGGTTGCACAACCGCTTGTCCCAGCTGGACATTAACCTCCCGGATGAGGCGGTCATTGACAGAATCCTTCAGTCGCTCCCACCTAGCTACAAGATCTTTGTGATGAACTACAATATGCAGGGGATGGCAAAAACCATTCATGGGGTATTTTCAATGCTGAAATCAGCGGAGGTAGAAATCAAAAAGGAACATGAAGTGTTGATGGTCAATAAAACCACTAGTTTCAAGAAAGGCAAGGGTAAGAAGAACTTCAATAAGGACGGCAAGGGAGTTGCTGCGCCCGGTAAGCCAGTTGTCGGGAAGAAGCCAAAGAACGGACCCAAACCTAAGACTGAGTGCTTTTATTGCAAGGGGAACGGTCACTGGAAGCGGAACTACCCCACATACTTAGCAAATAAGAAGGCCGGCAACACCAAAGGTATATGTGATATACATGTTATTGATGTGTACCTTACCAGTACTCGTAGTAGCTCCTGGGTATTTGATACCGGTGCGGTTTCTCATATTTGTAACTCAAAACAGGAGCTGCAGAATAAGCGAAGACTGGCGAAGGACGAGGTGACGATGCGCGTCAGGAATGGTTCCAAGGTTGATGTGATCGCCGTCGGCATGCTACCTCTACATTTACCTACAGGATTAGTTTTAAACCTCAATAATTGTTATTTAGTGCCAGCTTTGAGCATGAACATTGTCTCTGGATCTCGTTTA
Organism: Triticum dicoccoides; assembly: GCF_002162155.2. Classification (NCBI taxonomy): domain Eukaryota; kingdom Viridiplantae; phylum Streptophyta; class Magnoliopsida; order Poales; family Poaceae; genus Triticum; species Triticum dicoccoides. The sequence continues at coordinate 566,565,386 of NC_041381.1, read as the reverse complement.
ATACGAGATGGCTACTCATTTAAATCCGAGAATAATGGTTGTTCTATCTATATGACAGATATGTTTTATGGTCATGCCCCGCTGGTCAATGGTTTATTCTTAATGAATCTCGAACGTGATGTTACACATATTCATAGTGTGAATACCAAAAGATGTAAGATTGATAATGATAGTCCCACATATTTGTGGCACTACCGCCTTGGTCACATTGGTGTCAAACGCATGAAGAAGCTCCATGCAGATGGACTTTTGGAGTCTCTTGATTTTGAATCATTTGACACGTGCGAACCATGCCTCATGGGCAAAATGACCAAGACTCTATTCTCCGGAACAATGGAGCGAGCAACCAACTTATTGGAAATTATACATACTGATGTGTGCGGTCCAATCAGTGTTGAGGCTCGCGGTGGCTATCGTTATGTTCTCACCCTTACTGATGACTTAAGTATATATGGGTATGTCTACTTAATGAAACACAAGTCTGAGACCTTTGAAAAGTTCAAGGAATTTTAGAATGAGGTAGAGAATCAATGTGACAGAAAAATAAAGTTCTTACTATCAGATCGTGGGGGAGAATATTTAAGTCACAAGTTTGGTACGCACTTAAGGAAATGTGGAATTGTTTCACAACTCACGCCGCCTGGAACACCTTAGTGTAACAGTGTGTCCGAACGTCGTAATCGCACTCTATTGGATATGGTGCGGTCTATGATGTCTCTAACCGATTTACCGCTATCATTTTGGGGATACACTTTAGAGACAACTACATTCACTTTAAATAGGGCACCGTCTAAATCCGTTGAGACGACACCGTATGAATTATGGTTTGGAAAGAAACCTAAGCTGTCATTTCTAAAAGTTTGGGTATGCGATGCTTATGTGAAGAAACTTCAATCTGAAAAGCTCGAACCCAAGTCGGAAAAATGCATCTTCATAGGATACCCTAAGGAAACCATTGGGTATAACTTCTACCTAAGATCCGAAGGCAAGATTTTCGTTGCCAAGAACGGGTCCTTTCTAGAGAAAGAGTTTCTCTCGAAAGATGTAAGTGGGAGGAAAGTGGAACTTGATGAAGTAATACCTCTTGAACCGGTAAGTAGCGCGGCTCGGGAAGATGTTCCTATGGTGCCTGCACCGACTAGAGAGGAAGTTAATGATGATGATCAAGGTACTTCAGATCAAGTTCCTACTGAACTTCGTAGGTCCACAAGGACACGTTCCACACCAAAATGGTATGGCAACCATGTCCTGCAAATCATGCTGTTAGACAACGGTGAACCTTCGAACTTGAAGAAGCGATGGCGGGCCCAGATTCCAACAAATGGCTTGAAGCCATCCAATCCGAGATAGGATCCATGTATGAAAACAAAGTATGGACTTTGACAGACTTGCTCGATGATCGGAGAGTGATAGAAAATAAATGGATCTTTAAGAAGAAGACGGATGCGGATGGTAATGTTACCATCTATAAAGCTCGACTTGTCGCTAAGGGTTATCGACAAGTTCAAGGGGTTGACTACGATTAGACTTTCTCTCCCGTAGCGAAGCTGAAGTCCGTCTGAATCATGTTAGCAATGGCCGCATACTATGATTATGAGATATGGCAAATGGGCGTCAAAATGGCATTCCTTAATGGCTATCTTAAGGAAGAATTGTATATGATGCAACCGGAAGGTTTTGTTGATCCTAAGAATGCTAACAAGGTATGCAAGCTCTAGCGATCCATCTATGGGCTGGTGCAAGCATCTCGGAGTTGGAACATTCGCTTTGATGAAATGATCAAAGCGTTTGGATTTATGCAGACTTATGGAGAAGCCTGCGTTTACAAGAAAGTGAGTGGGAGCTCTGTAGCATTTCTCATATTATATGTGGATGACATACTTTTGATGGGAAATGATATAGAACTTTTGTACAGCATAAAGGCCTACTTGAATAAGTGTTCTTCAATGAAGGACCTTGGAGAAGCTGCTTATATATTAGGCATCAAGATCTATAGAGATAGATCGAGACGCCTCATAGGTCTTTCACAAAGCACATACCTTGATAAGATATTGAAGAAGTTCAATATGGATCAGTCCGAGAAGGGGTTCTTGCCTATGTTGCAAGGTATGAAATTGAGCTCGGCTCAATCTCCGACCACGGCAGAAGATAGAGAAAAGATGAGTGTCATCCCCCATGCCTCGGCCACAGGGTCTATTATGTATGCCATGTTGTGTACCAGACCTGATGTAAACCTTGCCGTAAGTTTGGTAGCAAGAACCAAAGTAATCCCGGTATGGAACACTGGACAACGGTCAAGAATATCCTGAAGTACCTGAAAAGGACTAAGGATATGTTTCTCGTTTATGGAGGTGACGAAGAGCTCGTCGTAAAGGTTTACGTCGATGCTAGCTTCGACACAGATATGGATGACTCCATGTCACAAACCGGATACGTGTATATTTTGAATGGTGGGGCAGTAAGCTGGTGCAGCAGCAAGCAAAGCGTCGTGGCGGTATCTACATGTGAAGCGGAGTACATGGCAGCCTCGGAGACAGCACATGAAGCAATATGGATGAAGGAGTTCATCACCGACCTAGGAGTTATTCCCAATGCGTCGGGGCCGATCACTCTCTTCTGTGACAACACTAGAGCTATTGCCCTTGCCAAGGAGCCCAGATTTCACAAGAGGATCAAGCACATCAAGCGTCGCTTCAACTCCATTCGTGAAAATGTTCAGGATGCAGACATAGATATTTGCAAAGTGCATACGGATCTGAATGTCGCAGATCCGTTGACTAAACCCCTTCCACGAGCAAAACATGATCAACACCAGAACTCTATGGGTGTTCGATTCATCACTGTATAACTAGATTATTGACTCTAGTGCAAGTGGGAGACAATTGGAAATATGCCCTAGAGGCAATAATAAAATGATTATTATTATATTTCCTTGTTCATGATAATTGTCTATTATTCATTATGTAATTGTATTAATCGGAAACTGTGATACATGTGTGAATACATAGACCACAACATGTCCCTAGTGAGCCTCTAGTTGACTAGCTCGTTAATCAACAGATGGTCATGGTTTTCTGACTATGGACATTGGATGTCATTGATAACAGGATCACATCATTAGGAGAATGATGTGATGGACAAGACCCAATCCTAAGCATAGCACAAGATCCTGTAGTTCGTTTGCTAAAGCTTTTCTAATGTCAAGTATCGGTTCCTTAGACCATGAGATTGTGTAACTCCTGGATACCGTAGGAGTGCTTTGGGTGTACCAAACATCACAACATAAGTGGGTGACTATAAAGGTGCACTACAGGTATCTCCGAAAGTGTCTGTTGGGTTGGCACGAATCGAGACTGGAATTTGTCACTCCGTATGACGGAGAGGTATCTCTGGGCCCACTCGGTAATGCATCATCATAATGAGCTCAATGTGACTAAGTGGTTAGTCACGGGACCATGCATTATGTAACGAGTAAAGTGACTTGCCGGTAACGAGGTTGACGAGGTATTGGGATACCGACGATCGGGTCTCAGGCAAGTAACGTACCGACTGACAAAGGGAATTGTTTACGGGATTACTTGAATCCTCGACATCGTGGTTCATCCGATGGGATCATCGTGGAACATGTGGGACCAACATGGGTATCCAGATCCCGTTGTTGGTTATTGGCCGGAGAGCTGTCTCGGTCATGTCTGCGTGATTCCCGAACCCGTAGGGTCTACACACTTAAGGTTCGATGACGCTAGGGTTATTAGGAAGACTTGTATGTGATTACCGAATGTTGTTAGGAGTCCCGGATGAGATCCCGGACGTCACGAGGAGTTTTGAAATTGTCCGAAGGTAAAGATTTATATATGGGAAGTTGTCATACGGTCACCGGAAATGTTCGGGGGCATACCGGTATTGTACCGGGGCCACCGGAGGGGTTCCGGGGGTCCACCGGGAGGGGCCACCTCTCTCGGAGGGCCTCATGGGATGTAGAGGGAAGGGAACCAGCCCTTGGAGGGCTGGGCGCCACCCCCCCTTGGGCCCATGCGCCTAGGGTTGGGGGGGAAACCCTAAAGGGGGCGCCCCCTTGCTTGGGGGGAAAGCCCCCTCCCCTTGCCCCCTCTCTAGATCTCATCTAGAGGGGGCCGGCCCCCTTCCCCCTTCTCCTATAAATAGAGGGGCGAGGGGAGGGCTGCAGCATCACATCCAAGGCGCAGCCCCTCCCCTCCCCAACACCTCTCCTCCTCCGCAAGAGCTTGGTGAAGCCCTGCCGGAGTACTGCCACTCCATCATCACCACGCTGTCGTGCTGTTGTTGGAGCCCTCTTCCTCAACCTCTCCCTCCTCCTTGATGTATCAAGGTGCGGGAGACGTCACCGGGCTGCACGTGTGTTGAACGCGGAGGTGTCGTTGTTCGGCGCTAAGTTCAGAATCCACCGCGATCTGAATCGCTTCGAGTACGACTCCTTCATCCGCGTTCTTGCAACGCTTCCGTCTTGCGGTCTTCAAGGGTATGAAGATGCACTCCCCTCTCTCTCGTTGCTAGTTACTCCATAGATTGATCTTGGTGATGCGTAGAAATTTTTAAATTTCTGCAACGATCTCCAACACGGAGAACTTGGTGTAGGCGTAATATTGGAACTACAATTCGTCAAACATAACAATATAGAGCATATCACAATCATATGCAATCTAACCCAACTGCGTCTCAAAGGTATAGGAATTATGGTCTGTGGATAGAATTCATACTCATCTAGGAAGGCTGTGAACAACCGAACAACATACTATTCCTCCCATAGGATTTCCCCGAGCCGAGCTAGTCTAACGAGCATATGACTGCTCGTAGAACCAATAAAACTCAACCACACATTCGACAATCTCCATCCTATTATTCTTCAACCTAGTAAGAAGTGGAACCGCAGCAACAAAACAACATCAATCGACTGATCCCGTTCCAAAGTCCCAAATTGGTCAAAGGCCGCACTCGCTCTGCTCTCTTTCGGAAAGTGCCGCCCCGATCATGACCCTGTCGTCCTAGACTCGAGCCAATCCAACAACAGCTAACGAGGCGCGCTGAGGCACAATATAAAGAGGAACATGGATCAAATCACAGGACCGGGATTAGAATCGGGAGAAACAGAGAGCGTGGAGGGCGGCTCAGATCGCTCACCTCGGGAGAGATCGGGAGCGGCAAAGCAGGTGGAACGCAGCAGCACGCGAGGTGCCGTGGTGACGAGGCGGATAAGGTGGCGGTGGTGGAAGGTGGCAAGCGCCATGGCCTCTGTCACTCGGAACGCAAGTGGCATTGTTTGGGCACGACGACGATCCAGTACGCGGCGGCCTCGACCTCGCCGAGCACCCCCTCGGCCAACCCCTCATTGCCAGCCACAGAGTCGACGGAGAACCTGGTGTAGGCGCCGAGCAGGGTGCCGAGGCACGGATCAAGGACGGAGAGCGTAAGGCCGTAGTGGAGTGGTTGGGGACGGGTTGTCAGGGGAGGAGAGGACGGTGCTTCTCCCCACCCTATCGGCGCTCAGCAAGAGGAGCTGCTCACCGCTGGGCTACACGAAAGTGGTCGCCGCCTCGTTGTCTTCGGATTCATCCACCGCCATCTCTATTCTTGCCCACTCGTTCCTCAGCCGATCGATGAGCTGGTGATTCGGGCGATGGGAGGGAAGGGGACGGGAGGGGAGGGGGGGAGGCGGAGCACGGGGGACGAATGATGGTGGCAACCGCGAGTGCGGGGAAGATGAGGTGGCGAATGGGAGGACGAAGAGGCAAGGCAGGCGCCCTCTCTCATCTCATCCAACCACGGGCCAACTAGGGACCAACACGTCAGGGGCCAACATATGAAATGATGAAAATACCCTCGGCGGGGCACGGGAATAACGGCGGTGGCACAAGATATTTCCAAAGGAGGGTGCAACTATTCATTGCTACAAGAGCACTGGCTCGATCCATCGGCCTGCGTTCTTCGTCGGCTCGATCCGATGGTCGAGATCTCATCAAGCAAACAAAACTGACGGTCAGATCTTCCAAATCGCTGAGAGCTCGGGAGCTCCCACGGATCTTGTTTCTAGATATCATAGCAATCTTTGTAACCGGATTGGACGACACAACCACAAGTGCAACTCGAGGCTTGATTGAGTGGAGTACTGGGCTCAGTTGGAGGCCTGGCCCAAGCACTTCGCCCCGGAGGTGGAGGATGGAGAGTGTGCCTCGTTTCCTTTGAGTGCAACAGTGGGCAGGTGGATTAACAGGAGCCATAGCAACAGGAATAGCTGCAATCTAGACTCTAGAGGTCTCAGACATGGGTAGCACATCAACAACAACAAAAATCAGTCTTTATTCGCTAATCTTATCAGTACAAGGCTACAAGATTCACTAATGTACAAGGGAGCAGTGGAATGGAGCAGAAGAAAAGAAGTGGTAAACACAAGGGAAATCGACGAAGTGCTCTGTCCAACGAACTAGAGGTTCAGGGAAGGTGAATTCCCCGCTGCCTAACTCAAAATCAAGCAATCGTGCTGCCCGCACTAGTTTGAATTGCCGTCCTTGCCCTTCTCCTCCTCGTCGCCACCCACCGCCACCGGCGGGGATTCCTCCGCCGGGTCGACCAGGGGCGGCGGGGGCGCCAGGTGGAAGGCCACGAACTGGGCGGCCGCGGGGTTGAAGGACCCGAACTTGGGCGTCGTCTCCACCCCGGAGAAGCTCCGCGCGAGGAACGAGAACCCGTCGTCCTCCTCCTCGCTCGCCGCCGCAGCAGCAGCAGCCGCCGCGGCCGCGCTGGGGACCTTCTCGAGCGCGGCCACGCGCGCGCGCCGTCGCTTCGGCTCCGGCCGCTCGTCCCCCTCCTCGGCGTCCGTCGGCGCGGCGCGCTTCTCGGGGGGCGGCGGGCGGGGAGGAGAGGGCTCCTCCGCCTGCGCCTGCGCCTCGGCCGCGGGCGCGGCCACCGCCGCCATTCCTCCGGGGAGGGATCTGATCAGCTCCGGGCCGCGGGAGCTTCCGGGGATTTTTCTCTCCCTCCCTCCCCCCGCTCCGATCTGTGCGCGCTAGTGCGCTCGGCTGGGCGCGCGTGGTGGGGATTGCTCGGGTGGTCGCACTCACATGGGGGCTCTCGCGCTCGCTCTCGGCCGCGCGGGCTCACGTCACGCGGCACGAGCCTGTGACACCGCCGTGGCGCTGGCGCCGTGCGCTCCCACCCTTGTCGCGCACGCGTGCGTGCCCCGCCGATAAGGACCTGCCGTGGACTCGTTGTCTCCGTAGAATTCCTCCCCGTTTTCTGTCGCGGTGATCAACCGTCGCCGTTTTATACTGTTGTGCTGACTGGCTGGCTGACAACTGCTTACGGAGGTGACTTAGGTAAGCACCAATGGCCATTGACATTCCAGCTTGTATGCTAGCAAACGGTGGTTACATGTTTCTCCATTTGGGAAATCATGAACACGTGACTCAGGATTATACCTGGACATGGGAAGCCCGGCCCGAAAAAGCCCGACCCGGCCCGGCCCGACGCTGCCCCCGGGCCGGGCTCGGGCCTAGATTTTGAGCCCGAAGGCCAGGCCGGGCCGGGCCCGGGCCCGTCGTTTTTACGCTTTCCTGAAGGTCGGGCCGGGCCGGCCCGAAGCCCGACGGGCTTTTAGGTGTTCGGGCCGGGCTCGGGCCCAAAAAATAGGCCCGTTGGTCGGGCCGGGCTGGGCCCGGGCCTGGGTTTTTTGCATCGGGCTTGGCTAGGCCCGGCCCGAGGTATACCCGCGCCAGACTCGGCCGGTCGCGTGCCAGCCGCACGATGCGGGTCGTGTGGGCTGCGTGATCTGTGTGTCGTCCTCATCTCGCATGGCTTTGCAAAAAAGGAAAAATCTATCAGCGTCCTCGTCGAAATGCCACATTGGTGGGTTCTCTCGCCGCTGCCTGCTTCCGATGACCTCACGGCGCACGTCGACGCGGTCGTGAGATGTAGCACCATGGCTCGCCGGTCGCGGCATAGTGGCTCATCGACCACAACAAAAATGACTCATCGTTGCAACTCTAGTAGTCGCTGGTTCCAACAAAATGGCTCGTCTGGCCACAACGCATTGCTCACCGATCCGAACAAGAAAATTGCTTCGATTGTTGTAGCACTGGTAGCCGTTGGTTCCAGCAAAAATGGTTGATGTTTCTAGCAAAGATGCATGTTGGAAAGTCGTCACTCCTAGTTCCAGCATCTTGCCGGCTGGTTCCAGCGCGCGGTCGTCGTGGTCACACAACATCTTGGTCCGCTGATTCCAGCGCACGGTCGTAGTGGTTGCAACATGACGCTGAGCGGTTCTAGCCCGCGGTTACCACGGACGCAATAACCCCCGCCATTGGTTCCAGCAACCGCGGCTCCGCTGGGTTGTAGTACCAACTCGTGCAGTCGTCGATGCCTCCAACCGCAGCACCACTAGTTGCAGCACGCCGTGCGTCCGCCCATGTCGCGTCAGTCGTAGCATCAGGGGACGCTGCTCGACGAAAGCCCGAACTGCGGTTGCAGGATTTGCTTCCACCCTTGCAGCCAGCAGTGCTATCATACCGACTCACCATAGTTGTTGTAACTGATGACCCACAGTCAACCCCGCCGCCTCCCATATCTAGAAAGAAGAGGCGGGGGAGAGGGAAGAGGGAGGCGAGGAGGAGGGAGGACAGAGCAAGCTTGCAACGTGTGGCATCCCTGTCGTCGACGGCTGGCTGCCGTATGTTGATGTACCCTTGGAGCAAGGAGGAGAGAACACAAGATAAGGAAAGTGGAAGAAACCGAGCGTCAGTGAGGTCAAGCTTCTGCTGCCATGGATGTAGTTATGCAGTCGAGGACGCGGGTCCATCACTCGGCAGGTTCCAACATGCGATCACCGTGGTTGCAACATCTGTGGCTGCCGGTTCCAGCACGCGTCACCGTGACCTAGCATCTGGTGGTATTCATCTCCCAGCATCGCCTTTTGTTGATGGGGTCCAATTTTTGCTGCCATGGATGCAGCTTTGCAGCCAAGGATGCAACTTTGTCCCCGACCAGTTCCAACACGAGGCCACCATGATTGCAACATTCTGGCGGACGGTTCCAGCACGCGTAGCCGCGATCCCAGCATCCGATGACATTCATCTCCAGCGCCAGCTTCTGTCGATTGCTTCATCGGTGGCCACCATCTCTAAGCACTGGCAGCTTCCAGGTGCAGCACGCGGTCATGGAAATGGCGATGATGAGGGATGTAAAAGACCATGAACACCAGGGACATCAGGCTTCCCCTCGTATCGTGTGGTCATGGCTTGTGGGCGGATATGTCTAGGACGTGGTGCGGGCCTGGCGGCCAGTTCACCGGAGTGGACCAAGGGAGGGGCGCGATGGGTTTCACGTGCGGTGTTGAGAAGACCTGCTCCTGCAGCAACTCTGCTCGCATGGATGAGAAATAAAACCCATGGGCAAGGTTAGCGGAGGAAGTTGGCGCGGGTAGCTGTGGTTTGGGGTGGGGACCTGCGCGGGAGTGGGACTAGCCATGGTGAGAGGCGACCGGTGGAGTGCCGGGACGGTCGCCTGATTAGAAACATTTACCATTATAATCTTCTCTTAATCTAATCTCTAAATTGTTTTCTAGAGAGAATCTCTAAACCGTTGTTAGTCCCCCTGTGTGTGAATCGAACGATCGACTGGGCATAAATTGCATCTCCCTGGCTCGAGTTAATTGCAAGGAACTATCACAGTTCGGCACACCGTGACGAATTGGTACCATTAGTCACATTTTTTGCAAGTCAGTACCAACTCTAAGCCTAAGTGTTGCAAAACGGTCTGACAGGCGTATAAGCATGTATTGACCGTGTATCTGACCGAGCGGGCCCGCATGTCAGGTGACACAGTGGCGTACCCGCGCGAGCCGCGTCGCTGACTCGGACCTACCCGGCTCGGTCATTGTATGTGATTGGGCCGGGTCGAACTGGTGCCAGGAGCCGCACTCTGTCCCTCTGTTCGCCCCCTCGCCCTTGTCTTTCCCTTCCGCCACCGCTCACCGTGCAGTCCGTCGCGCCCGCCACCATCGTTGCACCATGGTCTTCGAGGATGAGAGTGGCGACGACTGCTCCAACATGCAGTACATCAACTCCTCCTCCGACGGCATGTAGTACCAGGTCACTGGTAGAGCTAGGGTTAGGGTTAGGGTTTCTGATTTGGGGATTTTGTTTTTTGATTTGGCTATTTTGGTTCATTTTGCTCGTGCAGGTTCCTGCGAGCATTGAAGACCAAGACTACAATGGCCTCGAGAAGGCACCCGGGGGTCTCTACGTGGAGCATCGGCTGCCAACTGAGCGTCGTGTACCTTTTGAAGGATTTGAGACAGGCATGAAGTTTCTATTTTGTGCCCAGCCTATAAGAATCATGCACATATTTTGATATTTTGTTCTTTGTAATTAAGTTGGTAGTCTCTGTTTAGTGTAGTCTCTGTTTAATAATTTAGTACTACTAATGATGAAGGTCATTGTCTACCACTTAGTAGTTTTGATGCTCACCATTGTTAAACAGGCCACTTGATGTTAGTACTATATTTGGGCAGAAGCTTAGTTGGCAGTGGAGATGCTCATAGTTTAGTGATTTATTAGTATTGATGCTCACTACAACAGGTTGTGTAGGCATGTGCTCATGCATTTTTCTATGTAGTTAAATTGGCCACTATTTTTTAGTATTATATTTGGCCAGCGGCTTAGTTAGCAGTGGAGATGCTCATTGTTTAATTGAGGAAAGTAGGTGATTATTGACTAGAGTAGAAGTTCAAAGTTGAGGGTTGTATAGCTGCTTGTCTTATTTTCTATTTCATGAAAATTTGTCCTGGATCTTAGGTTACAGTTGTTATGATGTTTGTTGATTTTTAACAATTGCCCTTTTTAAATTGGAATTCTTTAGAGAGTAACAATATAAGTGTTTGCTATATTGCAGGAAAGTCAGAATTGTGGTTTTCTTGGGTGGGTTAACCCGGAGTGGCCTCCCACAATGAAAATGCATTGTTGAAGCTGTGGGAAATGTATGAAGATAGCAGGAGTGGTAGGAGGAAAAATAACCTAGAGAGTTCACTTACTATTCACCACCTTAGAGAAGAGAAAAAGAATTTGGAAGCCAACTATGACCGACTAGTTGAAGATGTTCATCAACTTCTCAATGCCCAGGAGGATAGGGTGTTGGATTTCAGCTATGTGCAGGCTAAGGCGCAGGGTGCTGAGGATAGGAGAGATGAGGTTACCAGTGCAGGAGTTGCAAGCATGAAGACTGAGATGGAGAAGAAAGAGGCAGAGAACTTGAAGCTGCAAGAGAAGTACACGATGCTTATGAACCTGGTAGACACTCAAGGCAGTGTCATTAGGAACCTGAAGATGGATCATTTGAAAGAGAATGAAAAGCTAAGTGAAGGCAACAGCAATTTCAAGGTTCAGGTTTATGAGCTCACCAAGTCTATGAAAAAAGCCACTGAAGAGAATGTGTAGTTGAACCTTCACATGTCTGATCTCAAGAAGGGACATGAGAATCTCATAAAACGCAGGGATGAGCTCAAGCTCCAGGTTGCTGATCAGTTGAAGGCATTGGAGAAGAACAAAGAGAAGCTGAAGTTGATCCATGACATATTGAAGGAATGAGGTAGATGAAGATGAAGATGAACTGGGTAGATGAAGCGGATATGCTCTGCTAATCTTTTGTGAAGAATGGTGGTTTAATGAAGTCTAATGTATGGATGTAGTAGTTGTGAACTATGTTGAACTCCACTATGTTATGGTCTGTAGCTAATGTTGTAATGCAAGAACCTCTTAATTATAGTTGTAAGAATCTATGGTTATGCTCAAGTATGCTTTGTTAGATGGTTCAAGTTATTTATCTTCATCTATGTTGCTTTGCTAGAAGGTTGTTAGATGTGGTTGAAGTTATACCTATCATGATATATGTTGCTTTGATAGATGGATGATAGATGATGGTTGAATTTACATATAATCTTGATAGATTTTGCTTTGATAGATGGATTAGGGTTCCGTCGACGCCGAGCCACCCTAAACGCTTATGCTTTGGTGGTTAGGGTTTCGTCGATGCCGAGCCATCCTATACCCTTATGGTTTGGTGGTTAGGGTTTCGTCGACGTTGAGCCACCCTAAACCCTTATGGTTTGCTGGTTAGGGTTCCCTCGATGCCGAGCCACCATAAACCAGACAAGTTTGGTGGTTAGGGTTCCCTCGATGCTGAGCCACCCTAAATAGTTGTGGTTTGGTGGTTAGGGTTCCCTTGATGCTGAGCCAGCCTAAACCAGACAA
>NC_041381.1:566544691-566552977 GCF_002162155.2 Triticum dicoccoides | reverse complement strand
CAATTCCGAGCCACCCTAAACCCTTACGGTTTGGTGCTTAGGGTTCCCTTGACACCGAGCCACCCTAAACTAGAAAAGTGTGGTGGTTAGGGTTCCCTCGAACGAGGCACCCTAAACCAGACAAGTTTGGTGGTTAGGATTCCCTCGACGCCGAGCCACCCTAAACCCTTATCATATGAAAGTATGAAACTTATGTCTTATGAAGCTATAAACAAACAAATAGCATATGAAACTAGAAACAAACAAATATCATATGCAAGTATCAAACTTAGTACACATTAAATATTGCTCATATGAGACTTAGTACACATCAGACCCAACTTAGTACTCCATCAGAACATACATAGTAGTTCAGAAGTAGAACCCAGAAGCACAAATAACTTAGTTCAGAAGCAAAAAACCCAGAAGCATCTTCTGGTACACATCAGACCAAACTTACAATATACATTGTTCAGAAGCATAACTTGCAACATTCTGTCACTCAAGTGTTACCACTGGTAGTGAAGAATGTCATCCAGCCAGAATGACTCCTTGGGACACTAGAAGGAGGAGGAGAACCGGAAGTAGAAGGACCAGAAGATGAAGCTCCAACAGCAAATCTTGGGGTAGTGAAAGGCCTTGGAACACTTGCACTAGTTGACCTTCTTGTAGATCTGGTAGTAGTAGATCTTGCAGGTGGAGGATGTGATCTTGCTGGTGGCTACTGTGATCTTGCAGGTGGAGTAGCTTCAGCTTCATTCTGTGATCTTGCAGGTGCCTTGCAAACATAAAAGGAAACATGGTAGTTAGTCACACGGGTTTACGGCATAAAATTTGAAAGATGCAAACCAATTAGTATTAACAAGGGTTTACCACATGCTTGTTTTCCCTCATAGCTAACTCTGGTCTCAACTATTGCTTGCAATTGGTGTACATATGGCCTTGGAGCCCATAATTGATGCATGTTATAGTGGCCATTCTTGAATTGTCCTTTGGTTTTGGAACCTCAAATCTGCCCTTTATTCTCTTCTCTTTCTTTCTTCCCTTCTTCACATGAAATATGGGTGGCTCTATGTCTAGTCCACTTGTCCTTGTCCAATCATGTTCACCAGGAATAGGATATATCATTGGTTCATATGCATCTAGGTAAAGAGGTTTTTTGCAGAATTTGCACACATAGTCCTCTGGAAATCTTTTTGCCTTGTTAATTGTTGATATTGCATGGTATGCTAGACAAGTCCCACTTTCTGCAACCTGTAAGTGCATCTAGTGCCCCTTAGTGATTTTGGTGTATTGAAGACTTATTGGTTAAGGGACTAATGCGTTTGTGAGTATACACAGGTCTATAAGTCTATGAGGAGTTTGATATTTACAGAGAAAGTCGACCCCTAAAAATGAAGTTCTTCAACTGAAGACTTTGATATTCTAAAGACTTTCTGAAGACTTTGAAAGTGAAGAAATTGGTGTGACCTTGAAGACTTGGTATTCATTTGTGGAACATGAAGCGTGAAGACTTTTGTTTTCTTAGTTTCATTTTATCTTTCTTGAGTCATAGGAAACACCGTACTGTTAAAGGGGGTCGAGGAAATACTAAGGAAAAATTTCCATGTGATGCTCAACTCAAAATCCTACACCTACCAATCCCTTCGAGTGAAGCCTTTGGAAATCTCATACAGTTCAGTCACTTTCTTCAGTGACAGAGACGAAGTTCTTCTGGTCACTGACAAATTTGTTCTGACTGAGGAGTTAGGAATTCGTCAGTGCGAATTACCTACACAGTGAGGAACATGATAGCCCTGAGGAATTTGAGAGTCAAAATTCCGACCGTTGCTGTGCTGCGCGCCAGCTGTCCCAAAATATCTTATCCACCTAACGATCATATTATTGAGGGGCATTTATGTCTTATCATGTCGGGCTGCTCCCTAGGCTATAAATAGCCGCCCCCTACAACCACTAGCTGGTTGGCTGCTCCGAGAGAACTTGACACTTGTCATTTGAGAGCAACCCATCCTCCGACTTTGAGCGAAAATCATCAAGTGAGGAAAACCCAAAACCAAACCCCTACAAACCCAAAGTGATTGAGCATCACTGAAGAAATTGATCCTGCGTGGATCCGACGCTTGTTACCTTTGAAGACTGTGCTTCTTCCAGACGGTTAGGCGTCAAGGTCTAGAGCATCCAAGAGGAATTGTGGATTGCCGAGTGACCAAGTCTGTGAAGGTTTGGAAGTCGCCTGAAGACTTACCACGAGTGATTGGACGAGATCTGCGTGATCTTAGTTCAAGGAGAATACGGTGAGGACTGGGTGTCCTGAGCTGCGTGCTCAGCGACTGGGTGTTCGGGACTGCGTGTCCTCGAGTTTAAATACTCAGCCGCTCCAACCAGACGTACAACTGAGACAGCAGTTGGAACTGGTCTACGAAATCATTGTCTTCACCAACCTAACTGGTTCTATTTCCTCAACCCTTTCATTTCCTCATTACTGTGTTGAGTGTTTGTTCATATCTGTGTTTGAAGACTTTGACTGAAGACTTTCTCAATTTCCTCAGTTCAATTTCTTCAGTCTATTTGTCTTCATCTTGTGCTATCCTATGATTACGCTTTCTGTACTCTGTGCTAGTCTTCATTTCATCATGATGACCATGCTTGTATTCTGTTATGCTTACTTCTGAGTACTTATTCCGCTGCTAATAGTTCTTCGCTAAGGAATTTCCTCACCGGCAAACCTCAGTGAAGAATTCATAAAAATCGCCTATTCACCCCCCCTCTAGTCGACATAACGCACTTTCAATTGGTATCAGAGCAAGGTACTCCCTTGTTCTGTGTGATTTTGGTTTAACTGCCTGGAGTTTTAGTTATGTCGACCATAGGTATGAAGAAAGTGTCATGCCCTATCTTTGACTGTCATGATTATCCCAAGTGGAAGGCCATGATGAGGAAGCGCCTCATGGCAATGAACAGCGAGCTGTGGACCGTCACTGAGATTGGTCTTACTGATATATGCAAGATGGCGGACGCTGATGATATTCGCAAGTACACTCGACTTGACATCTTGGCGAAGGATATCATCTGTTCCTGCCTATCCAGAGATCAATTCAGGCTCATTATGCATCTTTGCAATGCAAAGATTATCTGGGACCGAATCTCCGACGTCTATGAAGGTCATCGAACCCGTCATGATCCTTGGTTTGAGGACTTCAAGGAATCTATCAAAACGATGACTTTCGAACCAGAATCATCATCTTTTGCACCATGTCTCATGGCAAAATGTGACAAGGTAACTGAATGTTCCTCATCTGAATTCAGTGACTGTGAATCTGATGATGATGAATCTGATGATGATATTGAACCTAGCTATACCAAACTTGTTTGCATTGCCACCAAACAACAACATGCCTTGGAAAAGGTTCAAAACATGCTAGATAAGAGTGATGATATGTTAGGTGAAGAAATGGATCGCACTAAAGCCCTGACTGAAAATCTTCAGAGACTTCAGTCTAGGTTTGATAACCTTCAAAGTCATCATAACACTCTCTTATCTGATCATGAGAAACTTTCTTATGAATTTCTTCAAAGAAAGCAAGATCTTGAGAACCTAAGAGTGAGTTATGAAGATCTTGAGAAGGTGCACAATTCTTTACTAGCTCAACAAATCAGCGCTACTCAAGAAGAATTTGTTCCTCCATGCTTAAAGTGCATTGAACGTGAATCTGCTAATTCTTCACCTGAATGTTCAAATGCTTCAACTGTTACAAATTCTTCACCTGCCTCTGCTATCACTAATTCCTCATCTGAGGACATTGCTAGTATCACTGACGATGCAGGGCTGAAGGAATTGTACACAAGAGGCATGTACAAAAGCCTCAAAGGGCATCAGATTCTTTGTGATGTGCTCAAAAAGCAGATCCTCAACAGAAACCCTAGGAAAGAGGGTATTGCCTTTGAGAGGAAACTTAATGCTGATGGAACATATTGGAAGCCTGAGCAGTACCCCAAAACCTCATGGGTTGCTGCAAAGGGGCCTCCAGTTGATCCATCTAACTTATCTGGCTTTACATGTGAATCTTCTCATTCTTTTGATGAGTCATTTGACTCCAACTATAAACTGTTCAAAAATCAGAATGGTGAAGTATTTGCTAGATATGTTGGGACTAACTGCAGGAACGGTTCCCTTATGAAGAAAATCTGGGTTCCCAAAAGTTATGTTGAAAGTCTTCAGGTGAATGTCCTCATGACACCACCTGTGAAGAACAGGAACCCCAGATCAAACTCTTCATATGGATCCAAGTCCTCATATGGACCAAATTCCTCACGTGGATCAAATTCCTCAAATGGATCAAAGTCCTCATATGATAATCATCGTGCTAACAACTCTGTTTCGCAGGGTAGAGCTAAGGGCTATGAATATGCACATTATTCTTCAAATCATTATGTTCATAAGTCCTCGAAGAATTTCTCTGCTTATTCATATGCTTACCCTAACCCCTCTTATGTGAAACGAAATGGTTTGGCCTCTATGCCACCATTCTCTTATGGTGCTCGCAGAGTGATGAACTCTTTGCCACCCCTTCAGATGTGTGTGGTGAAGAAAAAGAACTAATCTCTTCTGCAGGGTCAGGTCTCCAGACGTGCTTTAACGTCTGAAGAATTTGCTGGGGACCTGACAAAATTGCCTGAAAGGACGCAGGCTAATCATGATGAAATGAACTTCCATTTCACACGTCCTCCTAGTGCTATATCTGTTTACTGCTTGATGAAATTCATCTGATGAACTTGATATCATATTCTTCATTGATGAAGCATATGAGATTGTAAGTTACACTAATTCATCTGCAGGATGATCAACCCAAAACCACTGAATGGGTCCTCGATAGTGGATGTGCAAATCACATGACTGGTGACAAGAATCTTTTGATGGATGCTCCCTTATCACCGTCTCATCTGAAGCACATCATCTTTGCTGACAAAGGCAAAAGTCAGGTATTGGGTCTTGGTAAGGTTGCGATCTCTAAGGATAAACACATGGACAAAGTCATGCTTGTTGAGTCCTTAGGATACAACCTCATGTCAGTCTCAATGCTTTGTGATCTTGGTATGGTTGTTGTCTTTGGCAAGTATCGCTGTGTTGTGATTATGGAAGCTGACAATTCCAAAGTCTTCGAAGGCTTTAGGAGAGGAGACTTGTATATTGTTGATTTCTCTACAGGACCACAACCAGCCGTGTGTCTACTTGCAAAAGCTTCAAAAGGCTGGCTATGGCATCGACGACTTGGTCACGCAGGCATGAGGAATTTGCACACGCTTGCGAAGAAGAAGCATGTCATTGGCATTGAGAATGTCAAATTCCTCAAGGATCACTTATGCGGAGCCTGTGAAGCTGGAAAAATGACCAAGGCCAAGCATCCAGCAAAGACTATCATGACCACTACTCGTCCATTCGAATTGCTTCACATGGACCTCTTCGGACCTAATCATTAATCAGCAGTCACAAATGCTGCATCTCTATATGGTTTTGTCATTGTTGATGATTACTCTCAATATACATGGGTACACATTGTTACTTACAAACATGAAGTGCAGGAAGTCTTCAAACGATTTTCCTCGAGGGCTTCAACCAACTTTGGTGTGAAGATCAAGCACATCAGAAGTGACAATGGAACTGAGTTCAAGAATTCCGGTCTTGATGACTATCTTGATGAACTTGGTATTACTCATGAGTTATCTGCTCCCTATACTCCTCAGCAAAATGGCGTCGTGGAGCGCAAGAACAGAACTCTTGTTGAGATGGCTCGCACTATGCTTGATGAATACAAAACGCCTCATCATTTTTGGATTGATGCAATTGATACTGCGTGCCACATCATCAACAGAGTATATCTTCACAAATTCTTCAAGAAGACGGCCTATGAACTCCTCACTGACAAGAAACCCAATGTGAGTTATTTCAAAGTCTTCGGTGCTAAATGTTGGATTAGAGATCCTCACCACAATTCTAAATTTGCACCGAAAGCACATGAAGGTTTTATGCTTGGTTACGGAAAGGACTCGCACACCTACAGAGTCTTCAACAATGTTCTTCACAAGGTTGTTGAAACTGTAGATGTGCGGTTCGATGAAACTAATGGCTCGCAAAGAGAGCACCTACCTTCTGTGTTAGATGAACCAGCACCTGAGGATTCTATCAAGTTCAAGGCAACTGAGGATGTCATTCCTACTGAAGAATTTGCTGAAGAATTCATTCCAGTACGCGAAGAACGTCGAGCTGATGCACCTGAAGAAAATGCTGAGGAAAATGGTGTTGAAGAAAATGCTGACCAAACTCCTCAGCGACCACCAGCTCATCCTCGCGTTGCAAAAGAAGTGCAAGTGGACAAGATCATCGATGATATTGAAGCGCCAGGTCCTCTCACACGCTCAAAAGCTTCACATTTATCTAACTTTTGTGGGCACTATGCTTTTGTCTCTATCACAGAGCCCACTAAGGTAGATGAAGCATTTCTGGAGCCGGAGTGGATTTAGGCTATGCAAGAAGAATTACATCAGTTCGAGCTCAACAATGTCTGGGAACTGGTCAAGCGTCCAGATCCCTGCAAGCATAATATCATTGGCACAAAGTGGATCTACCGCAACAAGCAAGATAAAAATGGCCTTGTGGTAAGGAATAAGGCACGACTGGTAGCTCAAGGCTACACACAGGTTGAAGGAATTGATTTCGATGAAACTTTTGCACCTGTTGCTAGACTTGAGGCTATTCGCATATTACTTGCTTATGCTAACCATCATGATATCATCTTATATCAAATGGATGTGAAAAGTGCATTCCTCAATGGTAAGCTTGAGGAAGAAGTATATGTTGCTCAACCCCCAGGTTTTGAAGATCCAAAGAATCCTGACAAAGTCTTCAGACTTAATAAGGCCCTCTATGGCCTCAAGCAAGCCCCTCGGACGTGGTATGATACATTGAAGGAATTCTTCGTGAAGAATGGCTTCACACCCGGTTCACTCGACCCTACTCTCTTTACTAAATCTTATGATGGTGAACTATTTGTGTGCCAAATATATGTTGATGATATTATCTTTGGCTGAACTAACCAATGTTATAGTGATGAATTTGCATATATGATGAGTGAAGAATATCAAATGTCTATGATGGGAGAGTTGAAATTCTTCTTAGGTCTTCAAATTCGTCAGCATCGCAATGGCGTATTCATATCTCAGGAGAAATATCTCAAAGATGTACTGAGGAAATTCGGCATGCAAGATTGCAAAGGCATCAAAATTCCTATGCCCACAAATGGCCATCTATGCACTGAAGAAAATGGTATTGACTTCGATCACAAGGTATACCACTCCATGATTGGTTCTTTATTGTACTTATGTGCATCTAGGCCAGATATAATGCTTAGTGTTTGCATGTGTGCCAGATTTCAAGCTGCACCGAAGGAATCACACCATAAGGTTGTGAAGCATATTCTTCGATATCTAGCTCACACACCAACACTAGGATTATGGTACCCCAAGGGCTTTGCTTTTGATCTCATTGGATATTCTGACTCTGACTATGTTGGTGATCGTGTGGACCGCAAGTCAACTTCTACCACTTGTCATTTCCTCGGACGATCTTTGGTCTGTTGGTCCTCGAAGAAACAGAACTGCGTATCACTGTCCACTGCGGAAGCTGAATACATTGCTGCTGGCTCTTGCTGTGCTCAACTGCTTTGGATGAAGCAAATACTCAAGGACTATGGCATCAACGTGAAGAATGTGCCTCTCCTCTGCGACAATGAGAGTGCCATCAAGATTGCTCACAACCCAGTTCAGCACTCGAAGACAAAGCACATTCAGATTCGTCATCATTTTCTTCGTGATCATGTGTTGAAGGGCGACATCTCCATCGAGCACGTGAAGACTGAAGAACAGCTAGCTGATATCTTCACTAAGCCCTTGGATGAGAAGAGATTTAGCAAGTTGCGGTGTGAGCTAAATATCTTAGAATCTTCGAATGTTCTTTGAAAAAGACACACATCCTAACACTTATGCAAAATTGATGACTTAGATGTGCAACACATGAAGAAACGTTTTTCTTCATTCAATGAAGAATAACACTCTAAGTGTGAAGAAATTAATGAAGAATTTGATTCTCAGAACCCTACGACAATTGTACGTGGTGTCTGAAATCATCATTCTTATACGGTGGGTCACGCCGCCACAAAAAGTTGAAAATCTTCAATTTGAGTTTTTCCTCAGTTTTGAAATTCTTCAGTTTTTCAAATTCTTCAACTTTTCAAAATCTTCACTGTTTCCTTC
>NC_041381.1:566469300-566544412 GCF_002162155.2 Triticum dicoccoides | reverse complement strand
TATATAAGAGTTCATGTCCTCTACAACATTCACTTATAGATATTTCTTCAAGTTGCTTCTTCTGCTAAGTGAATGTGATCGGACCCTTCCCCCTCTATGCTATACTCAACCCAATCTATTCACAAATTCTTCATGTGCGTTCTATTTGAAACTCGTTCAAAATCTTCACTGTGTCCTTGTCAGCTGAAGAAATTGCAAACGAAACTTTAAAACAAATCTTATCCAAATTTTCGGTTTTGCCGCTCAAACTGTTCCGCATCCCACGATGCATTACTCTATTCACCCACGATCGTACACGATCTCCACTACACAGTACGTGGGTGACACATGTCGCGTGAAGAAGAAAGGGCAAGGGCACGTTCGTCCTAAATCTTCGGGCGTACAGTTTTTCACCGTGTCTATAAATACCCCTCTCCCCTTCCTCACTTCATTTACTCCACTCGACCGTTCTCTCTCTCTCGCTCGAGCTCCTCAAACCCTAGCGCCGCCGCTACTCCATCGTCGCCGGTGAGGAAGAGCTTCGCTGCCTCGACCTCGTCGCCGTCGTACTCACGCCGACCGCGGAAATCTTCACTCCGCCGCCACCGTGGTTGTCTTCCTATGCTAAGTTAGGGCGTGGGAGATCTAACCTGACGAACTTCTCATCTGTTCTTCTCAGTTCGTCGTGTTCTTCACTTCGGGTAATTAAAAGTTACTTTTATTACTCGCTTTGATTCTCAAGCTTTCCTGAAAATCTTCAAAGGTGTTTATTCTTCAAATCTTCACACATATGAACACCTCACACGTTATATGCTCTTGATTAGTTTCTCTAAGCATATTTTTCCTTCAAGATTCCTCAATTGTGTGGATCTTCGATCTGTACAACTCTGGAACCTAAGGCAAAACGCTTAGTGAAATTCCTCAAGGCTCATCTGGTCAAATTCCTCAAAAAACTTGTTCTTTTCAAAAAACCTTCTGAGAACGCATATGACCTCTCCAAATTCCTCGCACCTGTACTCTGTTCACAGGTACTCATGTCTGCTGCTGAATCACTAGGTTCTCATCAACTTAACTCATTTGCAGCGTTCCTCGAAGAAAAACTGCATACTTCTTCAGAGAACTCAATTGTTCAAATTCCTCAACTGAAGAATATGGCAGACGGCAAGAAGCCATAGAAAGGAGGAAAGAAACCTGAGGTTATGACTGCGTTTGAAATCCCTGAGGAAATTTATGCTGACTATTGCACACCTGATGAAGCAAAATTTGGAAAAGAAAACAAAAATCAGCGCAAGGTGCGCATTCAGAAGATTGAACGGAGATGGGCAAGGGAATGGAGGGAATACAGATATGTGACTCCAAAGTACATGAAGAAATTCACCCTCAATCCTCCATGCCCAAGAGCTCCATTGGCACCTGGCCAAGTAGCTGACCCCACAAGCATCAAATGTGGTGAGGACTTTCCTGAAGAATGGGCTAAGCGCCAAGCTAAATTGGCAAGACAAGCCAAGGAGGCAGTGAAGAAATTCAATGAGGATTCTGCCACTGCTACTGCTACTGAGGCATCGGTCATACCGAGGAACTCCATGCCAAAGAAGCCTGCTCGTAAGCCAAGTGCTTCACCAACAGCGCCCTCACGGCCAAGTTCCTCAGCAATGCCCTCACGGCAAATTCCTCGCACTGCCACAGCTCCCCCAAAGTCCTCAACAGCTCCTTCAAAGTCCTCAGTTCCTATGCATCTGGCTACATGTCAAAGGACTGCTGGTTTCTCGATTGCCTCTGGTGTTTCAGCAAGTTCCTCAGCTGCACCAATTTCATCATCTGGCCCCACACTGTTGAAGACCAAAGCAACAGCTGGACGAGGTCCTCGGCCAAGTCCAAAGAAGAAACAGGTCGTATTCCATGTGCCTTCTGATGATGAAGCTTCTGATGAAGAACTTGCAGAAATCATCAGAGACAGACAGGTGAAGGCCGCTAGAGCCAAAGGCACATCTGTGCCACTGCTGTTGGATCCGAGGAAAATCCTCGATTACATTGATCTCTGGCACAAGGATCCAAACACCCCAATGCCTGATTTTCATCTGACTCCTGGACAAAGTCATATGTTGTCCCATTTTATCACTGAAGAGAAATGGAAGTTTGAAAAGGCAAGAGAGATCAAGAAAGCTTAATACAGAAAGGAGAAGCTCCTAAAGAAAAACGTTGTCAGAATGACACCTGAGGAACTTCTCCAGGCTCAGTCTGAAATTCAAGCCCTTAGCAAAGACTTTGATGCCTACTATGCTGATTGGCAAGGAGCTAAAGTAAGATTCGTCAATCTGACGAAGAAATTCACGAATGTTGCAGCCCCATCGCAGCAAGAAAATCTTCAGGCTGCAGACTCTACTCAGCCTGCTGAAGAACATGCCAGCACCGCTGATGACTTTCAGCCTGCTGAACAAAATGCTTGTTCCAGGGCTGGTGAAGAAATTCCAGCTGCTGAAGAAATTACCAGGGCATCCACTAGTGGTGCGCCTGAAGAAACTGAAGAAGTCGGGGCAACTGCATCAGTTGTGCCTGAAGAAAATTAACCAGATTCCTCAGCTCCATCTGCACCCACACCAACTCCAGTTCTTCCATGTGCATTTGATGTGAAGAAGACCAAGGCTGCAGAGCAAGCTGCAGTGAAGAAAAGGAAGGCATCAGCTGCGTCAAACTCTTCGGCTGCGAAGAAAATGAAGCCAACGACCAGCTCACTCGAAAATCCAATTGATGTTGTTCCGATTTCCTCCATGCCATCAAAGGACCTTGTTCCTTTTGGAGAAGACTATGAGATCCCAAGCGAATCTGATGAAGAAAATCATTCTGCTGCTTCGTCAGAGCAGATTGATGAAGAAATTGAAGTGGACGCAATCCCTTCAACCCCAATCATTTCCTCGCCTATGCCTCAGTTCACAGCTGAAGAGGCCGGTGTAGAGGAACTTGAAGAAGATGTGGATATTGGAAGCACAACGCCAGTGATGAACGATGACTTTTGGGAAAGTCAACATCCAAATTCTCCACTCTTCACCCCACTCCAACAGATACCTCAGTCCCCTGCACCAACAGTTCAAATGGGCTCTGAAGAAACTCATCCCACTCCATCTGTCCATGAAGAAATTCCAGCCACTAGTGCTGATGAACCTGCTGCTGCTGATCCTCAGACTGCACCTGTTGAGGAACAAGAAATTCCTCAGCCTGAAGAACCTGAGCTCGCAATTCCTGAGGTGGTGATGCAACTCACTGACACCCCTCTGCCAAAGCCAAAGAATCCATTCTCAAGCAAACAGAAGTTCAAGGCTGAAGATTTCTTTGCCGAGCACGTATTCTTCACTGATTATAATCCATATGATTCTGCTTGCATAAGGAAGAGGCGTTTCTGGACTGCCAGCCAAGCCAATTTCTATTCCTCAGTGCTCTTCGACAAAGACAAAGTCTTCGATCATGCACATATTCCTCATGTGGACATGGAATCTCTGCCCGGCTTTGAACCAGTCCTTAGTGATCTTCACGACGCAGGACTTCTGAATTTCTGCATTGATATCTGTGACTGGAATGAAGAACTCATTCTTCAATTCTATGCAACTCTGCACATCACCGGAGACGCTGAAGACGTGAACTCATGGGTATTAGACTGGATGTCTGAAATACTCACTACAAGGCACCAGCAACTGAATTGCTTCGTGCTCTACCACTCAGTCCTCCACTTGATGGTGCTCGTTGTATCTACAACGAACCAGAACTTTCCGATCACTATATGCAAGTACTGATGAAGCCTTTGAAGCCAAGGCAGGCCCCACGAACCAAATTCCTCGTCAAGGAATTACTCTATGTGCCTCGGACTGTCTATCGAATTCTGACGAAGACAATGAGTCCCATCAAAGGCCACGACTCAAATGATGAAGAAGTCGTTGGCATCATGAAGAATATGCTTTTCAACATCATTCATGGCGTTCCCGTCAACTTCCATGATTTCTTCATGAGGACTCTGGCCAATATTGCTATGTCACCATTCGAGCTGAAGCCCTATGCTCCTTGGATTATGAGATTCATCAGGGCAAGATCTTCACTGAATTACAAAGCTGACACTCTGAACCACGGTAGCTACTTGCCTCCCATTGAAGTCCTCAAACGGACAGTTTCATCCGCTTATGATAAAGGCAAGGCCGCTGTTGTGATCGATGAAGGCATTCGTCCATTGGATGGTCAATTTCGCAAGGCTGCATCTTACTCTACCAATGACGATTCTGCCACACATGACTCTGGCGCAAATACCTCAGCCAAGAAAAATCCTCAAGCCACAGCACCCAGGGTGATGACTGACCGTGAGTTACTCCTCAGTCTTCATCAGAAGGTTGATTGCAATCACAAATGGGTAAAGCGTCAGCTTGGTGCACTTCTTCACAATATGACCTCAACACACAATGCAGTAAAGAAGAACCAATACTACCTTCATGAAACCTTCAACCGCACCTGGGCTGTCCTCAGTCATGTCTACAGCGATGAAGAACTGAAGACTATGGGTCTCAAGGAAGAATTTGACTGGTCTGCACCTCCTCCGAAGAAATTCAAGAAGGTCAAAATTCCTCCACTGGTGGCCAGCTCTTATTCTTCATCGCGTGACACTAATGAGTATGAAGATTTGGACGACACTGCGGTAGGCCCTGCAACAACAAACAACCCTGACAACGCTGGCGCTCCTCCATCGACTTGAAATTCTTCAGGGGCGTTAGTCCTCAGTTTCAATCCTTTTGGTCATTTGATGACAAAGGGGGAGAAATCTGAGTTAGTCTTCAAGCGGGTCTATATTAAGGGCATTTTTTTAAGTTACAACTCTCGTTCTTCTGAAACTTTTATTTGGATCGAGTTGTAATCTTAAACCCGATGGTGCGTTGATACTTTTGTTGCGTTATGATTTGCATGCTTATTCCTCATTAATGACATTGCACGCATGCTGAATCTCATCAGGCACCATATTTCATCATGCATTTCAAATTCTTCATATTATATATCAAATGCGTGTATGAATTACAAGATATAGGGGGAGATCTCCATGATTCAACTCTTCAAATGTGTATTGCCTCAAAAGAAAATTCCTCACTATGCACATCTTCAGGGGGAGTTCTACTATATCTTGTAATCAAATTCCTCAATATTAGTGTATACACTTCATATGTTTATCCCCATTGAAAACTTAACCTATGTTGTCATCAATCACCAAAAAGGGGGAGATTGTAAGTGCATCTAGTGCCCCTTAGTGATTTTGGTGTATTGAAGACTTATAGGTTAAGGGACTAATGCGTTTGTGAGTATACACAGGTCTATAAGTCTATGAGGAGTTTGATATTTACAGAGAAAGTCGACCCCTAAAAATGAAGTTCTTCAACTGAAGATTTTCTGAAGACTTTGAAAGTGAAGAAATTGGTGTGACCTTGAAGACTTGGTATTCATTTGTGGAACATGAAGCGTGAAGACTTTTGTTTTCGTAGTTTCATTTTCTCTTTCTTGAGTCATAGGAAACACCGTACTGTTAAAGGGGGTCGAGGAAATACTAAGGAAAAATTTCCATGTGATGCTCAACTCAAAATCCTACACCTACCAATCCCTTCGAGTGAAGCCTTTGGAAATCTCATACAGTTCAGTCACTTTCTTCAGTGATAGAGATGAAGTCCTTCTGGTCACTGATGAATTTGTTCTGACTGAGGAGTTAGGAATTCGTCAGTGCGAATTACCTACACAGTGAGGAACATGATAGCCCTGAGGAATTTGAGAGTCAAAATTCCGACCGTTGCTGTGCTGCGCGCCAGCTGTCCCAAAATATCTTATCCACCTAACGGTCATATTATTGAGGGGCATTTATGTCTTATCATGTCGGGCTGCTCCCTAGGCTATAAATAGCCAGCCCTACAACCACTAGCTGGTTGGCTGCTCCGAGAGAACTTGACACTTGTCATTTGAGAGCAACCCATCCTCCGAGGACTTTGAGCGAAAATCATCAAGTGAGGAAAACCCAAAACCAAACCCCTACAAACCCAAAGTGATTGAGCATCACTGAAGAAATTGATCCTACGTGGATTCGATGCTTGTTACCTTTGAAGATTGTGCTTCTTCCAGATGGTTAGGCGTCAAGGTCTAGAGCATCCAAGAGGAATTGTGGATTGCCGAGTGACCAAGTCTGTGAAGGTTTGGAAGTCGCCTGAAGACTTACCACGAGTGATTGGACGAGATCTGCGTGATCTTAGTTCAAGGAGAATACGGTGAGGACTGGGTGTCCTGAGCTGCATGCTCAGCGACTGGGTGTCCGGGACTGCGTATCCATGAGTTTAAATACTCAGCCGCTCCAACCAGACGCACAACTGAGACAGCAGTTGGAACTGGTCTACCAAATCATTGTCTTCACCAACCTAACTGGTTCTATTTCCTCAACCCTTTCATTTCCTCATTACTGTGTTGAGTGTTTGTTCATATCTGTGTTTGAAGACTTTGACTGAAGACTTTCTCAATTTCCTCAGTTCAATTTCTTCAGTCTGTTTGTCTTCATCTTGTGTTATCCTATGATTACGCTTTCTGTACTCTGTGCTAGTCTTCATTTCATCATGATGACCATGCTTGTATTCTGTTATGCTTACTTCTGAGTACTTATTCCGCTGCTAATAGTTCTTCACTAAGGAATTTCCTCACCGGCAAATTCCTCAGTGAAGAATTCATAAAAATCGCCTATTCACCCCCCCTCTAGTCGACATAACTCACTTTCACAACCACATGTATAAAGTTCCAAGTTT
Organism: Triticum dicoccoides; assembly: GCF_002162155.2. Taxonomy (NCBI): domain Eukaryota; kingdom Viridiplantae; phylum Streptophyta; class Magnoliopsida; order Poales; family Poaceae; genus Triticum; species Triticum dicoccoides. The sequence continues at coordinate 566,537,636 of NC_041381.1, read as the reverse complement.
ACAGCATGTGTTTGCTGCCCAGTGGTCACTTGCCAAAGATTTAGACCAACTTGAATAGGTTTGCAGAATCTGGCCCTTTCCTTTTCACCTCTAGCTTCTTAGCATAGTGTGGTGTGATCTCCTACAGAGCTGCATTTCCTCTCTCTGTTACTATGCCACCTCACCATTTGCTTATCCTTAATACCATCAATCATAGTCCTAATAGGTTTTCCCTAAAATCTAGGATGTACTTGTTGAACACCTCAGACAGGTTGTTAACAACTAAGTCTGTCTTGCAGTTAGTGTCAAAAGCATGCCTAGCCCATGTGTGCTTAGGTATTCCACTTAACCACTTCCAAGCTTCCTCACTCTCATTTTTCAGATCATTCATGGCAATGCTAAATTGTGTTGGTTATAAGCATAGTTGGCATTATCCATGCAAGATCTTCCCCCCTAAACCCAGCATTCTAGAAATTTGCATAGAGGTGTCTAAGGCAGAATCTTTGATGGCGGTTTGGAAAAACTTGATTTACTGCATTTAGTAGCCCCTGTTCACATAGCATGCTAAACTTAGCTGCTATACTACTTCATCTAGAATGTAACTGAAAGTGCAACTATCCCTAGGTGGTTTTGGTAATTCCTAACAACATATAGCTCATTGAGCTAATGCTATCCCAAGATAAATATTTCAGGAAAGCTCAATGATTGGCATGGCATGGATGAGAAAAGTGGACCCCTCAAAATGTGAAGGACAAAAGGATTGGCTCAAGCTCAAAGCTCAAGACTCTGCATTTTCTATTTTAGTGGTCCAAGATCACATTGAGTATATAGGAAAAGCCAATACTATCAAGAAGGGATGAGGTGTTGCTTAATGAGGTTCTTGCTCAAAGTGCTTAGTGATATGCTCAAAAGCCCTCAACTACTTTCTCACATCCACATATGACCTAAACCAAAAGTCAAACTCGGCCGCACCGATTCTTTCTATCCGGCGCCATCGAGTTCAGATGTCATAGCCACTGCCACAAACCCTAGGCAACTCGGTCTCACCGATGGGGATCTCGGTCTCACCGATATGGGATTGTAATCTCTCTATTTCCCTTCGTAACATTTCGGTCCCACCGAGATGAGCGATCGGTCCCACCGAGATTGCAATGTAAACTCTCTGTTTCCCTTTCATAACGTTTTGGTCCAACCGAGATGAGTGAATCGGTCCCATTGAGTTTACCTGACCAACTCTCTGGTTAGCTTATTACCAAAATCGGTCTCGCCGAGTTTGTGTAATCGGTCTCACTGAGATTACGTTATGCCCTAACCCTAACCATATCGGTCCTACCGAGTTGCATGTCGGTCCCACCGATAATCCTAATGGTCACTAGATTTACTAAATCGGTTTGACCGAGTTTCTCAATTCGGTCCCACGGAGATTGGTAAGTTGTATGTAACGGTTAGATTTTGTGTGGAGGCTATATATACCCCCTCCACCTCCTCTTCATTCGTGGAGAGAGCCATCAGAACATGCCTACACTTCAACTTACATTTTCTGAGAGAGAACCACCTACACTTGTGTTGAGGTCAAGGTATTCCAATCCTACCATATGAATCTTGATCTCTAGCCTTCCCCAAGTTGCTTTCCACTCAAATCTTCTTTCCACCAAATCCAAATCCTGTGAGAGAGAGTTTAGTGTTTGGGAGACTATCATTTGAAGCACAAGAGCAAGGAGTTCATCATCAACACACCATTTGTTACTTCTTGGAGAGTGGTGTCTCCTAGATTGGCTAGGTGTCACTTGGGAGCCTTTGACAAGATTGTGGAGTTGAACCAAGGAGTTTGTATGGGAAAGGATATCGCCTACTTCGTGAAGATCTACCCCTAGTGAGGCAAGTCCTTCGTGGGCGACGGCCATGGTGGGATAGACAAGGTTGCTACTTCGTGGACCCTTCATGGGTGGAGCCCTCCATGGACTCGCGCAACCGTTACCCTTCGTGGGTTGAAGTCTCCATCAATGTGGATGTACAATAGCACCACCTATCGGAACCACGGCTCAAAAATCTCCATGTCTCCAAATTGCGTTTGCCTCCTCAAACTCCTCCCCTTTACCTTCATATGCAATTATGTTACTTTCTGCTGCTATACTCTAGAATTGCATGTGTAGGTTGATTGCTTGACTAGTGCTAAGTTGCTAAAACCTGCCAAGAATTAAAATTGGGAAAAGGCTAAGCTTTTATTTTGTCAAGTAGTCTAATCACCCCCCCCCCCTCTAGACATACTTTCGATCCTACAAGTGGTATCAGAGCTTTGATCTCCATTTGTTTTGATTTCCATAGCCTTTGTTGGTCATAGCCTTGGTTTCACAACCTAGGAGAGTATGGCGTCTAGCGAGGGAAATTATCACCGTAGAGGTCCTTACTTTGATGGTACTAATTTTGCTAGTTGGAAGCATAAGATGAAAATGCATATTCTTGGACATAACCATGCCGTATGGGCTATTGTCTGTATTGGCTTGCAAGGTGAATTCTTTGATGGAAGAGAACCGAAACGTGAAGCTAGCGCGGAAGAGTTGAAGATGCTGCAATACAACGCTCAAGTTTGTGATATCCTCTTCAACAGATTGTGCCCCGAAGAATTCAACTAAATCAGTCGTCTTGAGAATACAAAGGAAATTTGGGACACTTTGATTGACATGCACGAAGGTGCCGACTCCGTCAAGGAATCCAAATTGGATGTGCTTCAAAGTCAGCTTGACAAGTTCAAGATGAAGGATGGTGAAGGCGTCGCTGAAATGTACTCTAGACTTGCTCTCATCACAAATGAGATTGCCGGCTTAGGAAGTGAAGAGATGACCGACAAATTCATCATCAAGAAGATCCTAAGAGCCTTGGATGGAAAATATGATACCGTGTGCACATTGATCCAAAATGATACCCAATTACAAGAATCTCAAGCCAACGGAGGTCATTGGAAGAATTGTTGCTCTTGAGATGTCACTCAAGGATAAGGAAGAGCTCCATAACAAGTCAAGTGGTGCTTACAAAGCCTCTTGTGAAGCTCCCACATCATCAAGTGAGAAACAAACCTTCAATGAAGAATTGAGCCTAATGGTGAAGAATTTCAACAAGTTCTACAAGAGTAGAAGCAAGGAAAGAAGCTCCAAGTCAAGGCCCTACAATGACAAAAGATCTTCGAGTCGAGAGCGTAATTGCTAGAATTTTGGAAGACCCGAACACTATTCCAATGAGTGTACGGCTCCCTACAAGAGAAGAGAATAATCACCTAAGAGAAGAAGTAGAAGAGAAGAATCACCACCAAGAGAGAGAATGAGTAGAGATGATTGTTATGAACGAAGAACATCCCGGAGGAGCAAGGATTCAGAAAGGAAGGACAAATCATCAAAGAGCTACACAAAACGAAGACATCAAGCTCATGTTGGTGAATGGGTATCCGGTTCCGACTCCGAACATCACTCCGAGAGAAGCTATCACTCCGACTCAGAACATACTCAAGATGAAGGTGTTGCCGGTCTAGCACTTGTGTCAACCAACTCCTACAACATATTTGATTCACCAAATGAAGGACTTGGAAGATGCTTCATGGCTAAAGGCCCTAAGGTATTACACCCCGAGTATGTTGATTTCAATAGTGATGAAGATGACTTGCTAGGTGATGATGATTTACTTGTTGACAACTCTAGTGATGAATACTATGATGAAATGTCAATTAATCATGCTAATCAGGATAAAATGAATGACTACAGGTTCCATACAAAGGAACAGCAGGACTTCTATGAGACAGTGTTGCTTGATAAGAAGCCAATTGTCTGTGATATGAGATGGGTGGACTAGGAGTACATCAGGAAAACTGAAGAGCATTATCCAGGAGTTTATGATAGCTTCAAGTCTTGTGGGGTAGATGACTTTGTTGGGCAGAAGCTCACAAAGTGGAATGATGAGCTTATTATGCAGTTCTACTCCACAACTCATTTCTACCCAGATGGAAGGATTGTCTGGATGTCTGAAGGTACTAGGTACCAATCAACTATTGAAGAATGGGCAAAATTGATCAATGCTCCTAAGGAGAATGAAGATGACTTGGATGTCTATGCCAAGAAGAAGAAGGATCACAACTCCATGGCACATATGTACAGAGAGAACCCAGATGCTGCTGTTGAGACACACAAATTTGGATCAGTACATTACCTTCTGTTAGGTTTGCCAACAATCAACTGGATCCTCAGGCATACTCTGTTGCCAAAGTCAGGTGATCACAAGATGATCAGAGGCCATGCAATTAATTTGCTTAACATATTTTATGTGCCTCATAAGTTCAAAGTCATGAGCTTAATTGTTGAGACTATCAAGAGGACAGCTGTTGACCAGAAGAGGAGTTGTGGGTATGCTCCACAGATTTAGGAGCTCATCAACTCTAAGATGGGCACTGGCACTTACCTCTTGGACAAGGAACACCTGCCCATCTACCCAGACTTTGAGGACAACACTGTAGTGATGGATGAGAATGAACCATCATCTGTGCAAGCACAAGAGATGAAGGAGAAGGCAAGGGCTGAAAAGGCTGCTAAGATGCCAACTGCTGAAGAGGCATCTCAGTATTTCCTGAAGAGCAAGCAAGATTAGCTTGGCTACTTGATTGCCTCCACTCTGAGGATTGAGAAGGGTTTGGCCACCTTGACACAAAACCAGGAGAGCTTGGAGAGAATCATGGAGCAGAAGTTCTATGATTTAGATGTGAAGGTCACTGAGATACAGTCAGTTGTTGAGCAACTTCAGGATGAAGTGCAGGAGAAGAAGGGCAAGACTACCACTGATGCATTTGCTAGATTGCCCAGAAGTCAAAGATCTACTGCAGTGTCAGTTACAGACACCAGAGCAACTTCATCTGCACCAGCAACAACTTCAGTACCACCAGCTCCAATAGCCACTCCACCAGCTCCATCAACCTCAACTGATGCCTTCGTCCTTGGAGTCATTTCTACACCACCACATCAAGACCAAGCCTGAGAGTCGATTTAGCACTATGCATTTTTTATGAACTTTTTGGTAACTTGTTGCCAAAGGGGGAGAAAATGTATAGATCATAGGCTTCGAGAGAGAGTGTTGCTTTTTGTTCTCTCTTGTTTTTGGTGGTTGAACTTTGTTATTTGCTTGTTTGAGATACTCTATACATTTGTGTGATACTTGGATGATCATGTGTTTGATCATATGCTATGCTACATTAATGCTTGTTGGATGATATTGTCTCTTATATTCTCATATGATCATTCACTTTGCTTGGTGATGAGTGCATGTATTTAATTATTATGATTTTGAGCGCTCCACCAAGATGTATGTGACATGGAAGAGTAACCCATGATCCTAATTCATTGTGCATTTGCAGTCCAAAGCAAATCTTAAACTATGCACAAATTTAGGGGGAGCTCTTGTTTTTCACATACTTCTCAAAGCGACAATATTTTCAATCTTATTATCATTTGTCAAAGCTTTGATCTATATGTTGTCATCAATTACCAAAAAGGGGGAGATTGAAAGTGCAACTATCCCTACGTGGTTTTGGTAATTCCTAACAACATATAGCTCATTGAGCTAATGCTATCTGAAGATAAATATTTCAGGAAAGCTCAATGATTGGCATGGCATGGATGAGAAAAGTGGACCCCTCAAAATGCTAAGGACAAAAGGATTGGCTCAAGCTCAAAGCTCGAGACTCTGCATTTTCTATTTTAGTGATCCAAGATCACATTGAGTCTATAGGAAAAGCCAATACTATCAAGAAGGGATGAGGTGTTGCTTAATGAGGTTCTTGCTCAAAGTGCTTAGTGATATGCTCAAAAGCCCTCAACTACATTCTCACATCCACATATGACCTAAAGCAAAAGTCAAACTCGGCCCCACCAATTCTTTGTATCCGGCGCCAGCGAGTTCAGATGTCATAGCCACTGCCACAAACCCTAGGCAAATCGGTATCATTGGTAGGGATCCCGGTCTCATCGAGATGGGATTGTAATCTCTCTGTTTCCCTTCATAACGTTTCAGTCTCACCGAGATGAGCGATCGGTCCCACCGAGATTTTAATGTAAACTCTCTATTTCCCTTTCGTAACGTTTCAGTCCGACCGAGATGAGCGAATCGGTCCCACTGAGTTTACCTGACCAGCTCTCGGGTTAGCTTATTACCAAAATCGGTCTCATCGAGTTTGTGTAATCGGTCTCAACGAGATTACGTTATGCCATAACACTAACCATATCGTTCCTACCGAGTTGCATGTCGGTCCACCGAAAATCCTAACGGTCACTAGATTTACTGAATCGGTCTGACCGAGTTTCTCAATTCGGTCCCACCGAGATTAGTAAGTTGTGTGTAACGGTTAGATTTTGTGTGGAGGCTATATATACCCCCTCCACCTCCTTTTCATTCGTGGAGAGAGCCATCAGAACATGCCTACACTTCCAACTTACATTTTCTGAGAGAGAACCACCTACACTTGTGTTGAGGTCAAGATATTCCAATCCTACCATGTGAATCTTGATCTCTAGCCTTCCCCAAGTTGCTTTCCACTCAAATCTTCTTTCCACCAAATCCAAATCCTATGAGAGAGAGTTGGGTGTTGGGGAGACTATCATTTGAAGCACAAGAGCAAGGAGTTCATCATCAACACACCATTTGTTACTTCTTGGAGAGTGGTGTCTCCTAGATTGGCTAGGTGTCACTTGGGAGCCTCCGACAAGATTGTGGAGTTGAACCAAGGAGTTTGTACTGGCAAGGAGATCACCTACTTCGTGAATATCTACCCCTAGTGAGGCAAGTCCTTCGTGGGCGACATCGATGGTGGGATAGACAAGGTTGCTACTTCGTGGACCCTTCATGGGTGGAGCCCTCCGTGGACTCGCGCAACCATTACCCTTCATGGGTTGAAGTCTTCATCAATGTCACCACCTATCGGAACCACGGCTCAAAAATCTCCGTGTCTCCAAATTGCGTTTGCCTCCTCAAACTCCTCGCCTTTACCTTCATATGCAATTGTGTTACTTTCCGCTGCTATACTCTGGAATTGCATGTGTAGGTTGATTGCTTGACTTGTGTTAAGTTGCTAAAACCTGCCAAGAATTAAAATTGGGAAAAGGCTAAGCTTTTATTTTGTCAAGTAGTCTAATCACCCCCCTCTAGACATACTTTCGATCCTATAGTAACATGCCAATGCAGAAAAATATAACATATGCATGTGATCTAGATTGAAGCTTTGCCGGTATTTCCCCAAAGAGGAAGGGATAATGCAGCACAACGGTGGTAGGTATTTCCCTCATATATGAAACCAAGGTTATCGAACCAGTAGGAGAACCAAGCACCACAACGTAAACAGCCCTGCACACAAATAACAACGCCTCGCAACCCGGCATGTTAAAGGGGTTGTCAATCCCTTTCGGGGTACGGCACCTCAAGATAGGAAAAGGACACGAGGTAAATTTGTAGATAGGATAAATAGATCACGGAACAAACAAATTGCAGCAAGGTATTTTTTGTATTTTTGGTTTGATGGGTATGAAAATAAACGCAAGGAAAAAGTAGATCGCAAGGCAAATATATGAGAAAGAAGACCCGGGGCCGTAGGTTTCACTAGTGGCTTCTCTCGAAAAAGATACCAAACAGTGGGCGAACAAATTACTGTTGGGAAATTGATAAAACTTCAAATAATTATGACGATATCCATGCAATGATCATTACGTAGGCATCATGATGTAGGGCTGAACCCTAGGGGACGATCTTTCACGTTTGGAGAGGATCCTACCAAGAACACGACGAACACGAGGAGGGGAACGAGGGAAAAACACGAGAGAAACACTCAACAAACAAGAATAAAGTCACACACGCGCTAGATCATTGAGGCACAAAGTGATACAAGATCCACGATCAAAAAAGGACGATACAAAGGTAGCCGGGTCTTCTCCATGAGGAGGTCTTGAAGGTTCTTCCCTTGAAGGGGTCTTGAATCCGCTTGGGGGATCTTCTCCGAAGAGGTCGTGAGCTCCGAGGAGAAGCAACCAAGTGGATGAGCAAGGCTCTCAAACAAAATATGAGCTAAACCAATGCTAACCCTAAAACGTAGGTAGGAGAAGAGTATATATAGTCTATGGGGTGAAAGGGTTCACGGAACTCGGCCCAAGTTGCTGCGCGCAGGCAGGGCTAGAAGTTCCGGGCGAGGCCGAAGGTTCCGGGCAGGGTCCGTCTAACCAGAGAGTTGGCGTTGGTGGGGCTGGGTTGGCGTCCGAGGCCCGGAAGGTACGGGCAGGTCGGAAGGTCTGGGCCGGGGTCCGGGCTGGTTCCGGACTAACCAGAGAGTTGGCACGCCCGGGCTGGTCGATGACGTCGGAGGCCGGAAGCTCCGGGTCGGCTGGAAGTTCCGGGCTCTGGCCGGAAGTTCCAGGCTGTCTAGAGAGTTCACGCATGTCACTTCTTCTTCAGCTCTCGGCTCCATGGCTTGAGCGTTGTACCTGATCACACATAGCATCTCGTACTTACGTAGTAGCCATGTCTCACTTGAAGAAGAGGGAAACTCAAGTAGGAGTGATGTCACCTCGGATTGAATAGCACGAGCCCTTGCTCTTGTCATGGGTCCTCTTGGTGCTTGGTGAGATGACGGTAGGTCCATGGGGATGACCGAAGGATGCTCCGCATCACATCATGTCCAAGATTAGTAGACCAACTCCTGCCTGCATCTACTACTATTACTCCACACATCGACCGCTATCCAGCATGCATCTAGTGTATTAAGTTCATGGAAAAACAGAGTAATGCAATAAGAACGATGACATGATGTAGACAAGATTCATTTATCTATTGCAGCAGATATGGATCCCATCTTTTTATCCTTAGTAGCAACGATACATACGTGTCGGTTCCCTTTCTGTCACTGGGATCAAGCATCGTAAGATCGAACCCACTACTGGGCACTGATACGTCTCCAACGTATCTATAATTTATGAAGCATTCATGCTACTATATTATCTGTTTTGGATGTTTATGGGCTTTATTATACACTTTTATATTATTTTTTGGGACTAACCTATTAACCGGAGGCCCAGCCCATATTGCTGTTTTCTTGCCTATTTCAATGTTTCGAAGAAAAGGAATATCAAATGGAGTCCAAACGGAATGAAACCTTCGAGAGCGTGATTTTTGGAACGAACATGATCCAGGAGACCTGGAGCTGAAGTCGGGGAAGCTTCAAGGAGGCCACGAGGCAGGGGGCGCCCCCCTGGGCGCGCCCTCCACCCTCGTGGGCCCTTCGTGGCTCCCCTGACCGACTTCTTTCGCCTATATATCTCCATATACCCTAAAAACATCGAGGAACACAATAGATCGAAAGTTCCGCCGCCGCAAGCCTCTATAGCCACCAAAAACCAATCGGGACCCTTTTCCGGCACCCTGCCGGGGGGGATCACCCACCGGGTGGCCATCTTCATCATCCCGGCGCTCTCCATGACGAGTAGGGAGTAGTTCACCCTCGGGGCTGAGGATATGTACCAGTAGCTATGTGTTTGATCTCTCTCTCTCGTGTTCTTGATTTGGCACGATCTTGGTGTATCGCGAGCTTTGCTATTATAGTTGGATCTTATGATGCTTCTCCCCCTCTACTCTCATGTAATGGATTGAGTTTTCCCTTTGAAGTTATCTTATCGGATTGACTCTTTAAGGATTTGAGAACACTTGATGTATGTCTTGCCGTGCTTATCTGTGGTGACAATGGGATATTCACGTGATCACTTGATGTATGTTTTGGTGATCAACTTGCGGGTTCCGTGACCATGGGAATCTATGCAGAGGGGTTGGCACACGTTTTCGTCTTGACTCTCCGGTAGAAACTTTGGGGCACTCTTTGAAGTACTTTGTGTTGGTTGAATAGATGAATCTGATATTGTATGATGCATATCATATAATCATGCCTACGGATACTTGAGGTGACAATGGAGTATCTAGGTGACATTAGGGTTTTGGTTGATTTGTGTCTTAAGGTGTTATTCTAGTATGAACTCTATGCTAGATCAAACGAAAAGAATAGCTTCATGTTATTTTACTACGGACTCTTGAATAGATAGATCAGAAAGGATAACTTTGAGGTGGTTTCGTACCCTACCATAATCTCTTCGTTTGTTCTCCGCTATTAGTGACTTTGGAGTGACTCTTTGTTGCATGTTGAGGGATATTTATATGATCCAATTATGTTATTATTGTTGAGAGAACTTGCACTAGTGAAAGTATGAACCTTAGGCCTTGTTTCTTACCATTGCAATACCGTTTACGCTCACTTCTATTACTTGTTACCTTGTTGTTTTTATAATTTCAGATTAAAAATACCTTTATCTACCATCCATATTGCACTTGTATCACCATCTCTTCGCCAAACTAGTGCACCTATACAATTTGCCATTGTATTGGGTGTGTAGGGGAAACAAGAGACTTTTTGTTATTTGGTTGCTGGGTTATTTGAGAGAGACCATCTCCATCCTACGCCTCCTACGGATTGATAAACCTTAGGTCATCCACTTGAGGGAAATTTGCTACTGTCCTACAAACCTCTACACTTGGAGGCCCAACAACGTCTACAAGAAGAAGGTTGTGTACTAGACATCAAGCTCTTTTTTGGCGCCGTTGCCGGGGAGGTGAGTGCTTGAAGGTATATCTTTAGATCTTGCAATCGAATCTTTTTGATTCTTGTTTTATCACTAGTTTAGTCTATAAAAGAAAACTACAAAAAATGGAATTGAGTTTGTCTCATACGCTTCATCTTTTTAATATCTTTCGTGAGAATGATGGTAAGGAAAATTGTGCTCAAGTGCTAGAAGAAGAAATCTATAAAATGTTTGGCACTAAATATGTGAATGATGAGCATGATTGCAATGTTGTTAGTATGAATTCTTTGAATACCCATGATGCTAATGATATGCAAAGCCACAAGCTTGGGGATGCTATGTTTGATGAATGTGATATTTTTTGTCCCCCAAGTTTTGATGAGCAAATTTATTATGATGATAGCATGCCTCCTATTTATGATGATTATTGTGATGATACGTATGCCATAAAGAATAATGATAACCATGAAACTTGTCATCATGATTTCAGTTTTTAATTGGATTATGCCTCACATGATATTTATTTTGTTGAGTTTACTCCCACTATTATTCATGAGAAGAAATTTGCTTATGTGGAGAGTAGTAAATTTTCTATGCAAGTAGATCATGAAAAGAATGCTTTAGGTGTTGGTTATATGGTTGAAATCATTCATGATGCTACTAAAAATTATTATGAGAGAGGATCATATGCTTCTACATATTGCAATAATGTCAAGTTCCCTCTCTATGTGTTGAAAATCTTGAAGATTTGCTTGTTTTACCTTCCTATTCTAGTTGATTATTGTTCCCAGAAGTTGTTTGCTCACAAAATCCCTATGCATAGGAAGTGGGTTAGACTTAAATGTGCTAGTCATATTCTTCATGATGCTCTCTTTATGTTTCAATTCTTATCTTTTATGTGAGCATCATTGAAATCATCATGCCTAGCTAGGGGCGTTAAACGATAGCGCTTGTTGGGAGGCAACCCAATTTTATCTTTGTTCCTTGATTTTTGTTCCTGTTTAGTAATAAATAATTCATCTAGCCTCTGGTTAGATGTGGTTTCATGCTTTAATTAGTGTTTGTGCCAAGTAGAGCCTTTAGGAAGACTTGGGTGAAGTCTATATGATCTTGCTGTAGAAATCAGAAACTTTTTGCGCTCACGAGTTTAGCTGCCGTTTTTTACTGGAGAGTGCTTTTAGGTTGATTCTTTTTGCAGATGATTAATAGACAAATTCCTCAAGTCCAACAATTTAATTAAGAATTTTTGGAGTTACAGTGAATGATACAGATTACAACAGATTGTTCTATTTTTGTAGATTCTGTTTTCTATGTGTTGTTTGCTTATTTTGATGAATCTATGAGTAGTATCGGAGGGTAAGAACCATAGAGAAGTTGGAATACAGTATATATTACACCTATATGAATTTATAATGAGTTCACAACAGTACCTAAGTGGTGATTTATTTTCTTATACTAACGGAGCTTACGAGTTTTGTTTTGAGTTTCGTGTTGTGAAGTTTTCAAGTTTTGGGTAAAGATTCGATGGACTATGGAATAAGTAGTGGTAAGAGCCTAAGATTGGGGATGAACAAGGCACCCCAAGGTAATATTCAAGTACAACCAAGAGCCTAAGCTTGGGGATGCCCCAGAAGGCATCCCCTCTTTCGTCTTCGTTCATCGGTATCTTTACTTGGAGCTATATTTTTATTTACCACATGATATGTGTTTTACTTGGAGCGTCAATTTATTTTGTTATTATTTGCTTGCTGTTATTTAGAATAATGTTTTGCATCTTTATTTTCAATAAAAATGTCAAGGATAGCCTTTACCATGCTTATTTTGCAAGTATACATGTTGCTGTTACAAAACAGAAAGTTTACCGTTGTTGCAAACATTCCCTAGAAAAGTCAGATTGTGGTATAATGTTGAATCTTTTTGAATATTGAGCTCTGATAAATGTTATACAGCCTAGTATTTTTCTTATAATTTTTGTAGTTAGGGAAGTATGATGAATCTTGCATTCTTTACAGACTATACTGTTTTGGCAGATTGCTGTTATGTTTCCATTGTTTGCATATGTTTGCTTGTTTAATGATTCTATTTGAGGATAGGAGTATTAAATATGCAGAGAAATTTAGTATGCAATGTTCAATAATAATGTTAGTAATATGTTACAGTAGAAAATGATAAGGTTTTTGCATTGTTTTATACTAACTTATCTCACGAGTTCTTGTTGAGTTTTGTGTGGATGAAGTTTTTGAGATTTAGGAAAACCGTGATATGAGAGGAATTAAGAAGACACAAAAGCTCAAGCTTGGGGATGCCCAAGGCACCCCAAGATAACATTCCAATAAGTCTCAAGCATCTAAGCTTGGGGATGCCTCGGTAGGCATCCCACCTTTCTTCTTCAACAATTATCGGTTAGCATCGGTTGAACCTAAGTTTTTGCTTCTTCATATGAGTTGTGCTATCCTTGCAATGTCATTTTGTTTTGTTTTGCTTGCTGTTTGAATAAAATACCAAAATCTGAAATTCTTAAATGAGAGAGAGTCTTCACATGGCTACATAATTATTTAACTACTCATTGATCTTCACTTATATCTTTTTGGAGTAGTTTGTCATTTACTCGAGTGCTTCACTTATATCCTATGCGTAAATGGTTGAATGAGTTGAATGTCATAAACCTAAAATTATATATGTTTCATATGCTTACCCCATTGGGAGTAATGACTTCACATCTAAGAAGTAGAGGTAGTAAATTTATTGAAGGTTGGCAAGCATTGTATTGGTCACTTGGACAATTCATGAAAGAATATTGAAGGAAGAGAAATTTCACATATAAATATACTATCTTAGACATCTTCTATGATTGTGAGCCCCATTAATTATTTTCAAACATAAGCAATTTAGTTGAAGTTGGACAAGGAAGACAACGTAATGAGTTATGCTTGGGTGTATTTGTATAGAAGTTATATTGTTATAGATCCTCCAACATGTGGTGCTTGCTGTTTAGAATCCTTTGCTAGCCTAAATATCTGTACTAAGCGGGAATACTGCTTGTGCATCCAAATTCCTTGAACCAAGTTTCTTCCATGAGTGTCCACCATACCTACCTATATGCGGTATTTACCTGCCGTTCCAAGTAAATTTGCATGTGCCAAACTCTAAACCTTCAAATAATAATCTGTTTTGTATGCCCGAATCGCTCATGTAGCAACTAGGGGCTGTCAGTATCTTCCATGCTAGGTGGGTTATTCTCACGACGAGTGGACTCCACTCATCATTCACGAGAAAAATGGTTGGTAACTGGGATGCCCAGTCCCATGATCAACAGATCAAAATCAAATCAAAATAATTGCAAACAAAAACTCCCCCAGGATTGATGTTAGTTGGAGGCACCCGTTGTTTTAGGCAAGCCATGGATTGATGATTGTTGGTGGAGGGGGAGTAAAAAAACTTTACCATTCTGTTTGGGAAGCGCATATAATGTATGTAGTATGGAAGATATTGGGTACTCTTGGTTGTTATGTTGACAATGAGATCATACCTCTCAAAATTATTTATCTCTATTTCAAAATCAAGCTCTGGCACCTCTGAAAATCACTGCTTCCCTCTGAAAAGGTCCTATCTTTTACTTTTACACAAGAGTCAATAGTATTCCTTCTCATTCCTACCTACTCTTTAGTTGGCAAGCATCGTGTGTTGGGGAAAGATCTAAGCATATATGGCCATGCAAATATATTTGATCATGAATAATTATTGTTGACAATTATCTATATGATATGTGAGTTGGGAGGTGAAACACTAAGCCCCTATCTTTCTCTGTGTTCGATGGGTGCTATTTGTTCTAAGAATATGCTTCGAGTGGTAGAAATCTTGGAAGACTATATGATAGTTGAGTATGTGGAGTTTGCTAAATCAAAGCTCTGACATAGACCCTTCCTGAAAGTAAGATGAATTGTAATTGTTTGATGACTGAGAATGAAGTTTGCTAGTTTTCAAGAAAGTTTATGGTCTATGCTTTAACATGTGAATAGCTTGTTACTTGATCTTGAGAAGTTTTATAAGATGAACTACTGTTATGACATATAATCATGCTAGAAAAGGTGATTGAAATTATCATTGATCAAACTTGTGCACCTGCTAGCATTCACACTTCATAAATTCTTTCTTTTATCATTTACCTACTCGAGGACGAGCAGGAATTAAGCTTGGGGATGCTGATACGTCTCCAATGTATCTATAATTTATGAAGCATTGATGCTATTATATTATCTGTTCTGGATGTTTACGGGCTTTATTATACACTTTTATATTATTTTTTGGGACTAACCTATTAACCGGAGGCCCAGCCCATATTGTTGTTTTCTTGCCTGTTTCAGTGTTTCGAAGAAAAGGAATATCAAACGGAGTCCAAACCGAATGAAACCTTCGGGAGTGTGATTTTTGGAATGAACGTGATCTAGGAGACGTGGAGCTGAAGTTAGTGTTGGAAATATGCCCTAGAGGCAATAATAAATTGATTATTATTATATTTCCTTGTTCATGATAATCGTTTATTATCCATGCTAGAATTGTATTGATAGGAAACTCAGATACATGTGTGGATACATAGACAACACCATGTCCCTAGTAAGCCTTTAGTTGACTAGCTCGTTAATCAATAGATGGTTACGGTTTCCTGACCATGGACATTGGATGTCGTTGATAACGGGATCACATCATTAGGAGAATGATGTGATGGACAAGACCCAATCCTAAGCCTAGCACAAGATCATGTAGTTCGTATGCTAAAGCTTTTCTAATGTCAAGTATCATTTCCTTAGACCATGAGATTGTGCAACTCCCGGATACCGTAGGAGTGCTTTGGGTGTGCCAAACGTCACAACGTAACTGGGTGGCTATAAAGGTACACTACGGGTATCTCTGAAAGTGTCTGTTGGGTTGGCACGAATCGAGATTGGGATTTTGTCACTCCGTGTAAACGGAGAGGTATCTCTGGGCCCACTCGGTAGGACATCATCATAATGTGCACAGTGTGATCAAGGAGTTGATCACGGGATGATGTGTTATGGAACGAGTAAAGAGACTTGCCGGTAACGAGATTGAACAAGGTATCGGTATACCGACGATCGAATCTCGGGCAAGTACCATACCGCTAGACAAAGGGAATTGTATACGGGATTGATTGAGTCCTTGACATCGTGGTTCATCCGATGAGATCATCGTGGAACATGTGGGAGCCAACATGGGTATCCAGATCCCGCTGTTGGTTATTGACCGGAGAACATCTCGGTCATGACTACATGTCTCCCGAACCCGTAGGGTCTACACACTTAAGGTTCGATGACGCTAGGGTTATAAAGGAAGTTTGTATGTGGTTACCGAATGTTGTTCGGAGTCCCGGATGAGATCCCGGACGTCACGAGGAGTTCCGGAATGGTTCGGAGGTAAAGATTTATATATAGGAAGTCCTGTTTCGGCCATCGGGACAAGTTTCGGGGTCATTGGTATTGTACCGGGACCACCGGAAGGGTCCCGGGGGCCCACCGGGTGGGGCCACCTGCCCCGGGGGGCCACATGGGCTGTAGGGGGTGCGCCTTGGCCTACATGGGCCAAGGGCACCAGCCCCTAGAGGCCCATGCGCGAAGATATAGGAAAAAGGGGAGAGTCCTAAAGGGGGAAGGCACCTCCGAGGTGCCTTGGGGAGGATGGACTCCTCCCCCCTCTTAGCCGCACCCCTTCCTTGGAGGAAGGGGCAAGGCTGCGCCTCCCCCCTCTCCCCTGCCCCTATATATAGTGGAGGGGAGGGAGGGCATCCATACCTGAGCCCTTGGCGCCTCCCTCCCTCCCGTGACACCTCCTCTCCCGTAGGTGCTTGGCGAAGCCCCGCAGGATTGCCACGCTCCTCCATCACCACCACGCCGTTGTGCTGCTGCTGGATGGAGTCTTCCTCAACCTCTCCCTCTCTCCTTGCTGGATCAAGGCGTGGGAGACATCGTCGAGCTGTACGTGTGTTGAACGCGGAGGTGCCGTCCGTTCGGCACTAGGATCATCGGTGATCTGAATCACGACGAGTACGACTCCATCAACCCCGTTCACTTGAACGCTTCCGCTTAGCAATCTACAAGGGTATGTAGATGCACTCTCCTTCCCCTCGTTGCTAGTCTCTCCATAGATAGATCTTGGTGACACGTAGGAAAATTTTGAATTTCTGCTACGTTCCCCAACAGTGGCATCATGAGCTAGGTCTATTGCGTAGATTCTTTGCACGAGTAGAACACAAAGTAGTTGTGGGCGTCGATATTGTTCAATATGCTTGCCGTTACTAGTCTTATCTTGATTCGGCGGCATCGTGGGATGAAGCGGCCCGGACCAACCTTACACGTACGCTTACGTGAGACCGGTTCCACCGACAAACATGCACTAGTTGCATAAGGTGGCTGGCGGGTGTCTGTCTCTCCCACTTTAGTCGGATCGGATTCGATGAAAAGGGTCCTTATGAAGGGTAAATAGCAATTGGCATATCAAGTTGTGGTTCATGCGTAGGTAAGAAACGTTCTTGCTAGAAACCCATAGCAGCCACGTAAAACATGCAAACAACAATTAGAGGACGTCTAACTTGTTTTTGCAGGGTATGCTATGTGATGTGATATGGCCAAAAAAAGGATGTGATGAATGATATATGTGATGTATGAGATTGATCATGTTCTTGTAATAGGAATCACGACTTGCATGTCGATGAGTATGACAACCGGCAGGAGCCATAGGAGTTGTCTTTATTTATTTGTGACCTGCGTGTCAACTTAAACGTCATGTAATTACTTTACTTTATTGCTAACCGTTAGCCATAGTAGTAGAAGTAATAGTTGGCGAGGCAACTTCATGAAGACACGATGATGGAGATCATGATGATGGAGATCATGGTGTCATGCCGGTGACGATGATGATCATGGAGCCCCGAAGATGGAGATCAAAAGGAGCAAAGTGATGATGGCCATATCATGTCACTATTTGATTGCATGTGATGTTTATCATGTTTATACATCTTATTTGCTTAGAACGACGGTAGTAAATAAGAGGATCCCTTACAACAATTTCAAGAAGTGTTCTCCCCTAACTGTGCACCGTTGCGACAGTTCGTGTTTCAAAACATCACGTGATGATCGGGTGTTTTATTCAGATGTTCAAATACAACGGGTGTTGACGAGCCTAGCATGTACAGACATGGCCTCGGAACACATGCAAAACACTTAGGGTTAACTTGACGAGCCTAGCATGTACAGACATGGCCTCGGAACACGGAGACCGAAAGGTCGAACATGAGTCGTATAGAAGATACGATCAACATGAAGATGTTCACCGATGATGACTAGTCCGTCTCACGTGATGATCGGACACGGCCTAGTTTGACTCGGATCATGTAATCACTTAGATGACTAGAGGGATGTCTATCTGAGTGGGAGTTCATAAGATGAACTTAATTATCCTGAACATAGTCAAAAGGTTTTTGCAAATTATGTCGTAGCTCACGCTATAGTTCTACTGTTTAGATATGTTCCTAGAGAAAAAAATTAGTTGAAAGTTGATAGTAGCAATTATGCGGACTAGGTCCGTAAACTGAGGATTGTCCTCATTGCTTCATAGAAGGCTTATGTCCTTAATGCACCGCTCAGTGTGCTGAACCTCGAACGATGTCTGTGGTTGTTGCGAACATCTGACATACACGTTTTGATAACTACGTGATAGTTCAGTTAAACGGTTTAGAGTTGAGGCACCAAAGACGTTTTTGAAACATCGCGAAACATATGAGATGTTTTGAGGGCTGAAATTGGGATTTCAGGCTCGTGCCCATGTCAAGAGGTATAAGACCTCCGATGACTTTCTTAACCTGCAAACTAAGGAGAAAAGCTCAATTGCTGAGCTTGTGCTCAGATTGTCTGAGTACAACAATCATTTGAATCGAGTGGGAGTTGATCTTCCAGATAAGATAGTGATGGTTCTCCAAAGTCATTGCCACCAAGCTGTTAGAGCTTCGTGATGAACTATAACATATCAGGGATAGATATGATGATCCTTGAGGTATTCGCGATGTTTGACACCGCGAAAGTAGAAATCAAGAAGGAGCATCAATTGTTGATGGTTGGTGAAACCACTAGTTTCAAGAAGGGCAAGGGCAAGAAGGGATACTTCATGAAACGGCAAATCAGCTGCTGCTCTAGTGAAGAAACCCAAGGTAAAACCCAAACCCGAGACTAAGTGCTTCTGTAATAAGGGGAACAACCACTAGAGCAGAATTACCCTAGATACTTGGTAGATGAGAAGGCTGGCAAGGTCGATAGAAGTATATTGGATATACATTATGTTAATGTGTACTTTACTAGTACTCCTAGTAGCACCAGGGTATTAGATACCGGTTCGGTTGCTAAGTGTTAGTAACTCGAAATAAAAGCTACGGAATAAACGGAGACTAGCTAAAAGTGAGCTGACGATATATGTTGGAAGTGTTTCCAAGTTTGATGTAATCAAACATCGCACGCTCCCTCTACCATCAAGATTAGCATTAAACCTGAATGGTTGATTGAATCTCGATCGTAGTGATACACATTTTCATGCCAAAAGATAGTAATGATAGTACCACTTACTTGTGGCACTGCCACATAAGTCATATCGGTATAAAACGCATGAAGAAGCTCCATATTGATGGATCTTTGGGCTCACTCGTTTTTGAAAAGTTTGAGACATGCGAACCATGTCTATTGGTGTATATGCATGAAGAAACTCCATGCAAATGGACCGTTTTAACTCACTTGATTTTGAATCACTTGGGACATGCAAATCATACCACATGGGCAAGATGACTGAAAAGCCTCGTTTTCAGTAAGATGGAACAAGATAGCAACTTGTTGGAAGCAACACATTTTGATGTGTGCAGTCCAATGAGTGCTGAGGCATGCAGTGAATATCGTTATGTTCTTACTTCACAGATGATTCGAGTAGATGTTGAGAATATTTACTTGATGAAACACAAGTCTGAATTATTGAATGGTTCAAGTAATTTCAGAGTGAAGTAGAAGATCATTGTGACAAGAGGATAAAATGTCTATGATATGATCATAGAGATGAGTATCTGAGTTACGAGTTTTGGCACACAATTAAGACATTGTGGAAATTGTTTCACAACTAATACAGCCTGGAACACCATAGTGTGATGGTGTGTCCGAACATCATAGTTGCACCCTATTGGATATGGTGCGTATCATGATGTCTCTTATCGAATTACCACTATTGTTCATGGGTTAGGCATTAGAGACGACCACATTCACTTTAAATAGGGCACCACGTAATTCCGTTGAGATGACACCGGATGAATTATGGTTTAGAAAAACCTAAGCTGTCATTTCTTAAAAGTTTGGGGCTGCGACGCTTATGTGAAAAAGTTTCAGGATTAAGCTCGAACCCAAAGCGGATAAAGTACATCTTCATAGGACACCCAAAACAGTTGGGTATACCTCCTAATTCAGATCCGAAAGCAATATGAATTGTTTCTAGAATCGGGTCCTTTTTCGAGGAAAGGTTTCTCTCGAAAGAATTGAGTGGGAGGATGGTGGAGACTTGATGAGGTTATTGAACCATCACTTCAACCAGTGTGTAGCAGGGCACAGGAAGTTGTTCCTGTGGCACCTACACCAATTGAAGTAGAAGCTTATGATAGTGATCATGAAACTTCAGATCAAGTCACTCCCAAACCTAGTAGGGTGACAAGGATACGTACTACTTCAGAGTGGTACAGTAATCCTGTCTTGGAAGTCATGTTGCTAGACAACAATGAACCTACGAGCTATGGAGAAGCGATGGTGGGCCCGGATTCCGATAAATGGCTCGAGGCCATGTAATCCGAGAGAGGATCCATATATGAAAACAAAGTGTAGACTTTGGAAGAGCTACTTGATGGTCGTAAGGCTGTTAGGTACAGATGGATTTTGAAAGGAAGACAGACAATGATGGTAAGTGTCACCATTGAGAAAGCTCGACTTGTCGTTGAGATGTTTTTCGACAAGTTCAAGGAGTTGACTACGATGAGACTTTCTCACTCGTAGCGATGCTAAGAGTCTGTTGGAATTATATTAGCAATTACTGCATTATTTATGAAATCTTGCAGATAGGATGTCAAAACATTGTTTCCACGACGATTCTTGAGGAAAGGTTGTATGTGATACAACCGGAAGGTTTTGTCTATCCTGAAATATGCTAATAAGTGTGCAAAGCTCCAGCAATCCTTCTGAGGACTGGAGTGAGCATCTCGGAGTTGGAATGTATGCTTTGATGATGATCAAAGATTTTGGGTGTATACAAAGTTTATGAGAAACTTGTATTTCCAAAGAAGTGAGTGGGAGCACTATAGAATTTCTGATGAGTATATGTTGTTGACATATTAATGATCAGAAATGACGTAGAATTTCTGGAAAGCATATAGGGTTATTTGGAAAGTGTTTTCAATGGAAAACCTGGATTAAGCTACTTGAACATTGAGCATCAAGATCTATAAGGATAGATCAAAACGCTTAATAGTACTTTCAAATGAGCACATGCCTTGACGTGATCTTGAAGGTGTTCAAGATGGATCAGTCAAAGAAGGAGTTCTTGCCTAAGTTGTAAGGTATGAAGTTAAGACTTAAAGCTCGACCATGGCAGAATAGAGAGAAAGGAACGAAGGTCGTCCCCTATGCTTAAGACATAGGCTCTACAGTATGCTATGCTGTGTACCGCACCTGAAGTGTGCTTTACCATGAGTCAGTCAAGGGGTACAAGAGTGATCCAAGAATGGATCACAGGACAGCGGTCAAAGTTATCCTTAGTAACTAGTGGACTAAGGAATTTTCTCGATTATGGAGGTGGTAAAAGAGTTCGTCGTAAAGGTTTACGTCCATGCAAGATTGACACCTATCCGGATAGCTCTGAGTAGAGATACCGGATACGTATAATGGAGCAAAAATTTAGAATAGCTCCAAGTAGAACAGTTATTTGGAATAGCTCCAAATAGAACGTGGTAGCTACATCTAGGAGATGACATAGAGATTTGTAAAGCACACACGGATCTGAAAGGTTCAGACCCGTTGACTATAACCTCTCTCACAAGCATAACATGATCAAACCCAGAACTCATCGAGTGTTAATCACATGGTAAATGTGAACTAGATTATTGACTCTAGTAAACTCTTTGGGTGTTAGTCACATAGGGATGTGACCTTGAGTGTTAATCACATATCGATGTGAACTAGATTATTGACTCTAGTGCAAGTGGGAGACTGTTGGAAATATGCCCTAGAGGCAATAATAAATTGATTATTATTATATTTCCTTGTTCATGATAATCGTTTATTATCCATGCTAGAATTGTATTGATAGGAAACTCAGATACATGTGTGGATATATAGACAACACCATGTCCCTAGTAAGCCTCTAGTTGACTAGCTCGTTAATCAATAGATGGTTACGGTTTCCTGACCATGGACATTGGATGTCGTTGATAACGGGATCACATCATTAGGAGAATGATGTGATGGACAAGACCCAATCCTAAGCCTAGCACAAGATCATGTAGTTCGTATGCTAAAGCTTTTCTAATGTCAAGTATCATTTCCTTAGACCATGAGATTGTGCAACTCCCGGATACCGTAGGAGTGCTTTGGGTGTGCCAAACGTCACAACGTAACTGGGTGGCTATAAAGGTACACTACGGGTATCTCTGAAAGTGTCTGTTGGGTTGGCACGAATCGAGATTGGGATTTTGTCACTCCGTGTAAACGGAGAGGTATCTCTGGGCCCACTCGGTAGGACATCATCATAATGTGCACAGTGTGATCAAGGAGTTGATCACGGGATGATGTGTTACGGAACGAGTAAAGATACTTGCCGGTAACGAGATTGAACAAGGTATCGGTATACCGACGATCGAATCTCGGGCAAGTACCATACCGCTAGACAAAGGGAATTGTATACGGGATTGATTGAGTCCTTGACATCGTGGTTCATCCGATGAGATCATTGTGGAACATGTGGGAGCCAACATGGGTATCCAGATCCCGTTGTTGGTTATTGACCGGAGAACATCTCGGTCATGACTACATGTCTCCCGAACCCGTAGGGTCTACACACTTAAGGTTCGATGACGCTAGGGTTATAAAGGAAGTTTGTATGTGGTTACCGAATGTTGTTCGGAGTCCCGGATGAGATCCCGGACGTCACGAGGAGTTTCGGAATGGTCCGGAGGTAAAGATTTATATATAGGAAGTCCTGTTTCGGCCATCGGGACAAGTTTCGGGGTCATCGGTATTGTACCGGGACCACAGGAAGGGTCCCGGGGGCCCACCGGGTGGGGCCACATGGGCTGTAGGGGGTGCGCCTTGGCCTACATGGGCCAAGGGCACCAGCCCCTAGAGGCCCATGCGCCAAGATATAGGAAAAAGGGGAGAGTCCTAAAGGGGGAAGGCACCTCCGAGGTGCCTTGGGGAGGATGGACTCCTCCCCCCCTCTTAGCCGCACCCCTTCCTTGGAGGAAGGGGCAAGGCTGCGCCTCCCCCCTCTCCCCTGCCCCTATATATAGTGGAGGGGAGGGAGGGCATCCATACCTGAGCCCTTGGTGCCTCCCTCCCTCCCGTGACACCTCCTCCTCTCCCGTAGGTGCTTGGCGAAGCCCTGCAGGATTGCCACGCTCCTCCATCACCACCACGCCATTGTGCTGCTGCTGGATGGAGTCTTCCTCAACCTCTCCCTCTCTCCTTGCTGGATCAAGGCGTGGGAGACATCGTCGAGCTGTACGTGTGTTGAACGCGGAGGTGCCGTCCGTTCGGCACTAGGATCATCGGTGATCTGAATCACGACGAGTACGACTCCATCAACCCCGTTCACTTGAACGCTTCCGCATAGCGATCTACAAGGGTATGTAGATGCACTCTCCTTCCCCTCGTTGCTAGTCTCTCCATAGATAGATCTTGGTGACACGTAGGAAAATTTTGAATTTCTGCTACGTTCCCCAACAGTTAGGGAAGCTTCAAGGAGGCCACGAGGAAGGGGGGCGCACCCACCCCCTTGGGCACGCCCTCCACCCTCGTGGGCCCCTCGTGGCTCCCCTGACCGACTTCTTTTGCCTATATATCTCCATATACCCTAAAAACATCGAGGAACACAATAGATCGGGAGTTCCGCCGCCGCAAGCCTCTGTAGCCACCAAAAACCAATCGGGACCCTGTTCCGGCACCCTGCCGGAAGGGGGATCACCCACCGGTGGCCATCTTCATCATTCCGACGCTCTCCATGATGAGGAGGGAGTAGTTCACCCTCGGGGCTGAGGGTATGTACCAGTAGCTATGTGCTTGATCTCTCTCTCTCTCTCTCGTGTTCTTGATTTGGCACGATCTTGATGTATCGTGAGCTTTGCTATTATAGTTGGATCTTATGATGCTTCTCCCCCTCTACTCTCATGTAATGGATTGAGTTTTCCCTTTGAAGTTATCTTATCGGATTGAGTCTTTAAGGATTTGAGAACACTTGATGTATGTCTTGTCGTGCTTATCTGTGGTGACAATGGGATATTCACGTGATCACTTGATGTATGTTTTGGTGATCAACTTGCGGGTTCCGTGACCTTGGGAATCTATGCAGAGGGGTTGGCACACGTTTTCGTCTTGACTCTCCAGTAGAAACTTTGGGGCACTCTTTGAAGTACTTTGTGTTGGTTGAATAGATGAATCTAATATTGTGTGATGCATATCATATAATCATGCCTACGGATACTTGAGGTGACAATGGAGTATCTAGGTGACATTAGGGTTTTGGTTGATTTGTGTCTTAAGGTGTTATTCTAGTATGAACTCTATGCTAGATCAAACGAAAAGAATAGCTTGATGTTATTTTACTACGGACTCTTGAATAGATAGATCAGAAAGGATAACTTTGAGGTGGTTTCGTACCTTACCATAATCTCTTTGTTTGTTATCCGCTATTAGTGACTTTGGAGTGACTCTTTGTTGCATGTTGAGGGATATTTATATGATCCAATTATGTTATTATTGTTGAGAGAACTTGCACTAGTGAAAGTATGAACCTTAGGCCTTGTTTCTTACCATTGCAATACCGTTTACGCTCACTTTTATTACTTGTTACCTTGCTGTTTTTATAATTTCAGATTACAAATACCTTTATCTACCATCCATATTGCACTTGTATCACCATCTCTTCACCAAAGTAGTGCACGTATACAATTTACCATTATATTGGGTGTGTTGGGGACACAAGAGACTTTTTGTTATTTGGTTGCAGGGTTGTTTGAGAGAGACCATCTTCATCCTACGCCTCCTACAGATTGATAAACCTTAGGTCATCCACTTGAGGGAAATTTGCTACTGTCCTACAAACCTCTGCACTTAGAGTCCCAACAACGTCTACAAGAAGAAGGTTCTGTAGTAGACATCAGGCACCTCTTCCCATTGCAAGATAAATAGATCAAGTTGGCCAAACAAAACCCAAATATCGGAGAAGAAATACGAGGCTATAAGAGACCACACATATAAGAGATCAAAGAAACTCAAATAACTTTCATGGATATGAAAAGATATAATTGATCACAAACTCGAAGTTCATCAGATCCCAACAAACATGCCACCAAAAGACTTACATCGTATGGATCTCCAAGAGACCCTTGTATTGATAATCAAGAGAGAGAGAGGGAGAGGAAGCCATCTAGCTACTAACTACAGACCTGAAGGTCTACACAGAAATACTCACGCATCATCAGAGAGGCACCAATGGAAGTGGTGAACCCCTCCGTGATGGTGTCTAGATTAGATCTAGTGGTTCTGGACTCTGCGGCGGCTGGATGAATATTTTGTCGAATCCCCTAGGGTTTCTGGAATATTGGGGTATTTATAGAGTAAAGAGGCAGTCCGGGGGGCACCCGAGGTGGGCACAACCCACCAGGGCGCGCATGGGACTCTTGACGCGCACTGGTGGGTTGTCCGCTCCTCGGGACGCCCCCCAGGTGCAACCAGGGCCCATCTTCTTCCTTTTGGTCCATAAAAAATCATCGTAAATTGGCGTGGCATTTGGACTCCGTCTGATGTTGATTTCCTACGATGTAAAAACATGCAGAAAACAGCAACCGGCACTAGGCACTATTGAGGGAGTCCTGGACTAGGGGGTGTCCGGATAGCCGAACTATCATCATCGGCCGGACTCCAAGACTATGAAGATACAAGATTGAAGACTTCGCCCCGTGTCCGGATGGGACTTTCCTTGGCGTGGAAGGCAAGCTTGGCGATACGAATATGTAGATCTCCTACCATTGTAACCGACTCTGTGTAACCCTAGCCCTCTCCGGTGTCTATATAAACCGGATGGCTTTAGTCCGTAGGACGAAGAACAATCATACCATAGGCTAGCTTCTAGGGTTTAGCCTCCTTGATCTCGTGGTAGATCTACTCTTGTAACACACATCATCAATATTAATCAAGCGGGACGTAGGGTTTTACCTCCATCAAGAGGGCCCGAACCTGGGTAAAACATCGTGTCCCTTGTCTCCTGTTACCATCCGCCTAGACGCACAGTCCGGGACCCCCTACCCGAGATCCGCCGGTTTTGACACCGACATTGGTGCTTTCATTGAGAGTTCCTCTGTGTCATCACCGATAGGCTCGATGGCCTCTTCGATCATCAACAACGACGCAGTCCAGGGTGAGACCTTCCTCCTCGGACAGATCTTCGTATTCGGCGGCTTTGCACTGCGGGCCAATTCACTTGGCCATCTGGAGCAGATCGAAAGCTACGCCCCTGGCCGTTAGGTCAGATTTGGAAGTTTGAACTTCACGGCTGACATCTGCGGGGACTTGATCTTCGATGGATTCGAGCCACAGCCAAGCGCGCCGCACTATCACGACGGACATGATTTAGCTCTGCAGTCGGACAGTACCCTGGAGGCCGCACTCGAGCCCGCTCCGATCTTCAATTCAGAGCCGGCTGCGCAGATCGAGGACGGATGGCTAGACACCGCCTCGCGGGCTGCAACCTCTATGGTGATAGAGCCGAACACTGACCTTGTCCCTCATGAATCTTGTGACTCCGAGGTGCCGGACTCCTTGCCGGACTCCGAACCTCCCGCGCCCCCTCCGATCGAATCCGATTGCGCGCCGGTCATGGAGTTCACCACAGCGGACATCTTTCAACACTCACCTTTCGGCGACATCTTGAGTTCGCTAAAGTATCTCTCGCTATCAGGAGAGCCCTGGTCGGACTGCGGTCAGGACGGTTGGGATGCGGACGACGAAGAAATTCAAAGCCCACCCACCACCCACTTAGTAGCCACTGTCGACGATCTAACCGACATGCTAGACTTCGACTCCGAAGACATCGATGGTATGGACGACGATGCCGGAGACGACCAAGAACCAGCGCCTATCGGGCACTGGAAAGCCACCCCAACTCACGACGTATACATGGTGGATACACCAAAAGGAAGCGACAATGAGGAACAACGGGACATGGCGAAGGACAACTCCACCAGCAAACAACCAAAACGGCGACGCAAGCACCGCCTAGAGTCCCGCCTCGATAAAAACGGCACCCATACAGACCCGGCCCTAGAGCAGGGCGAAGCAGTGGACAGCGAACACGCAACCAAGCAATCATCCGAACACGGTGAACTAGACAAGCAACCCATCCCCGGCGAAAACAAGAGCCTAGACGATCTCACGCCGAACACATCACCAGAGCATAAGAACCTTCATAAAAGGATCGTCGCTACTGCAAGAAGTTTGAAGAAGCAAAAGCGAAAGCTCAAAACAGCAGAGGACGCACTCAGAATGAGATGGAGTAAAGTACTCAATACCGCAGATAAATATGACGCTAGTCGCCAGGCAAAGAGTTACCCGAAGCGCAAGTTGTTGCCCGAATTCAACGAGGAGGCCTTAGAGCCCCCGCAGTCAAAAAAGAAAGAGGCCGCCTGGCCGGATAGACGACCAGATGACAGGCTAAGAACAGCAAGGGGCTCCACACACAAGCCGGCACACAATACTCAGAAAAAGGATGACCCGGTCATGTCTATCTATGGGCCAAAAAAGAAGACTCCAAGAAGCAACACAACCCGCCGAGCGTTTGAAGACAACGGCACACCTAAATACAGGGGCGCCGCACACCCACTATGTTTCACCGACGAGGTACCAGCGACCCGAGTACATCCGAAGTCAGGGATGGAAATGGAAAATCACGACGCAAAAAAGATCAGCGCCGGGATAAGGAAACTGGCCCAAATAGCACGGCGGTCAATGCCGGATTCAAAAGCTCTCGGCCGAATAACAAAACACTGCCCCCAAAGGACAACAGTGACGAGCTATCCAACCTAAACAAAATTCTGGATTGGCTAGGTCAAATACATAGTACCTCTGGGAGGCCTGCAAACCATACCCACAGAGATTGTTGGGTCTTCAAACAGTCCGGCCGACTTAACGCCGAACGCAAGGGGCTCGACACACCAAGCGAAGACGACGACGAACCCCACAAGCAGAACGCCGGAAAATAGAAGACTTTCCCACTAGAAGTCAAAACAGTGAACTCACTTCATGTGATAACACGAAAACATAGTGCGGCACCTGCCATACCAGGACACCATCCGCAGAATGGGGATAGACCCTACCAAAATTCGCTGTAGCAGCACTTCCTTCAAAGGAGTGGCGCCAGGACTTTAAGCCGATGGAACAAGCTCTGCACCACTAGAGGCTGTGTCCGGTTCATCCGACATCCTCCGTCGCGAAAAGCTCACTCTCCGTACCGCCCCATTTCACAGTGGCCCTCAAGCACTAGTGGGACGCGAAGCTTTCGCCCGCTTTAACGCAATAACGCATTACGCGTCTCTTACGCTTAAAATGCCCGGTCCACGCGGCATGATCTTATTAAGAGTAACTCCGAGTGTTCCTCAACCACGGAGAATGTGAGGCCGCCTTGACAGCCACACACTAATCCGACCTTGCAGGTCAAAGCCCCTAAAAACAGGTCATTCAGACCTCGGACACGGTTAGGCGAGTCCGGCATAAATAAACAAGGGGCTTCCCAGCCGCATACCCCTTCACAAGGGGCTGCGCGTTTAAACGATGAGAGCCAATAAAGCTCAACTTTATTCATCTTCCAAATTATACTTTATTTTAAATACAACCTTTGCACGATATTTTTTCCAAACTAAGTCCTTCTTTTTACAGATGAAGCACGTGCTACACCCGTCCAGGATACAGCATAATGGAGACACAGGCGCAGACGTGCAGCAGGGACCCGTTGCAAGGATTCTTTTAAGATTAAGACCCTGCCTAAACCTTTCTTACTGTCTCTTGTTGATACACATCCCCCGGTTTTCTACCATAACCGAGGAGGAGGCTGGCGTTTTGGCATCGGCCGCATCAGAAGTTCCCGCCTGTACCTGGACACTAGGGGCTTAGGGCATTGTTCTGCCCGGTATCATAAAGACCGAACACCTCAGGGAGTGTTCGGCGTCTCGAGTTAGGCCTTATATGCATCAGCTCCGAATCATGTCTTTGGTCAAATGTTGGATTTGCCCGGCTCCTGTGTTTTGCTGCCTTACGTTCCGCTCCATCAGCTAACGCGGCACCAGGAGAACTACTGCGATTGTGCCCCGGTTCGGCCAGGCGAGCACCTCAGTAGAGAAAGCTGAAAACTAACTGTCATGATATAGCGAGAGACTGGTCAACCACTCGATCGACTATTGGAATGTTTAGAATTCCTCCGCTTTGACGAAGGACCGCTTCCTGGTCAGGCACATACGCGCCCCAAGTTTGGAGAGCGCGGTGCCTCTAGGGGCTATATAGTAGCCCCACCATCGAGCTCCTATGGCTAAGTGAAAGTGATAAAGCATTATAGTCCGGTTGCCTAGTTTGCTATGCTATCACCTCCTTCAAAGGACCAAGACGTTGGATTAAGTGTGAAAAAGCGCTTTTTTTTCAAACACCCCCGCACCATGTGCGTGGGGGCTGAAGCCAAAGACTGCAACTTTCAGGTTATTCATACATATACGGCCGCACAGGAGATAGTTCAATACTTGAACGCACAAGTATAAAAAGTTATTGCATTATAAACATGATTTCACAAATCATACACGTCATTTGAACATGACATCTTTCGAGCACTGCAACTCTATTAAACGAGCGCCCTGCAGGACTTCCTCAAAATAGTGCTGGACGGGTAATCGGCTCTTGTCCGAACCCCGGGATGCAACAGCGGTGGCATCCATGTCCGCCCAGTATGTCTTCACACGGGCGAGAGCCATCCGTGCACCTTCTATGCATGCCGACCGCTTCATCGCCTTGATATGCAGCACCGCCCCAAGGAATTGCTGCAACAAGCCAAAATAACTCTTCGGCTTGGGCCTTTCTGGCCACAGATGAGTGACCACATCCGTCATGGCAAGTCCGGACAATCTATTCAGCTCAGCCCACTCAGCCAGACGATCAGTCAACGGAAGTGGACGCTCCGGACTATGGAATTGAGACCAGTAAAGCTCTTCCATTTCGTGATCCTTCTGGCTTCGGAAGTGCATGACTGCGTCTGCCGCACTCGCCGCCAAATCAAGATAAGGATCCTCCGCACCACACAACTGGCCCAGTTGAGCATACTTCGGATCCGTGAACTTCCTACGCAGAAGAAAGGGCTTTCCAGCCACAATGTCTCCGACTTGACGCAGTTTCTCCTTCATAGCCCGCATCTCACTCCTGGCATCCTTGACTTCGGCGCCGGCCTTCTTCAGGCCCTCTTGCTCCACTCGGTGTTCTTCTTCAAGAACCTCACAACGGTCGGTAGCATCATTTAATTTCAAGGCCATTCCGGCCAACTCTTCCCTGCTTCGGCAGTGAGCAGCCTTTTCGGCTTTTAGCTCTTCTGTTGCCTTCAACGCAGCCGCGTCACTTATCCTGGCTTGCTCCTTGGCTCGAGCAAGCTCTGCTCGAAGATCTTCCACAGCAGTGGCACCATCTGCATCAAGAATACATATTGTAAGGAACGGGCAACAGCTCCCTTACTAGGCAACCGCGGAGCAACCACCTACCTTGCGACTCGTTAAGTCATTTATTGACCAGCGCGATGTCCGCATCCGCAACATCAAGTTGCCTCTTCAGTTCGGCAACTCCATCAGTCCGGCTGGCCACCGAACGTTCCGCCACCTGCATAGGAAAGGCGACATTCCATAACTGAGATTATGATCCTTGGCACGCTATCGCTTTCGACAGCATACCAAGTCTCAGGGGCTACTATCTATACAGGCGCACTTCATGTGCAAAACTATCAAAAGGTATGTCATTTTTTGCGTACCTCAAACCCCGTCAGCAAGCTTCCAACGGCCTCATACAACCCGCTCTCGGCGGATGAGATCCTTTCAATCACCGTACTCATTAATGTGCGGTGATCTTCCGAGATAGACGCCCTCTTGAGCATATCCTGCAGCTCCACCGGCCATACTCCAATGGGTGCCGGACTCTCCGGCCCCGCCGGACTCAGGGAGACCCTCCGTGATGACACTCAGGGTTGTCCGCCCTGGCCGACGGGGCGGCAGATGGAGGCGTCTCGCTTTCCATCATCTCTGGACGAAGGTCCCCCGAAGTTGAGCTCTGCTGAGATGGGCTGAGATCCGAACTACAAGGTGAAAACTTCGGTTACCTTTGGAAATAATATAGGGGCGTTCCCTATTACAAAATTTCCCCTTTTTTACTTACGGCTCGCTGGAGGGCTGATTCCTATGGGGAGACTGTGCGGCTGGGGCCCTTCCCGGCACAGGACCTTCCGGTGTAGATTTCTTTCCCCGCTTTGAGGCCTTGGCCTCCCGGTCTTCGGAAGCAGTCCTCTTCTCCCCCTGGAAGGAGGGACTCTCGGTTCCCCCCTTACTGAAAGCCTCCTTGGTGGAGGTGGTAGTTTCCCTGTGCCCCCCTTCGCCCTCCTCCGAAGGCGCAAACTCCAACATTTTGACTAACACGGGATCCGGCGTGGTCTCAGGGAGGGGGGCCGGACACCGTATCAGTTTTGCTTGCGCTATCCACTCCTGTCCAAGGGATAGCTGGTTAAAAGGCAAACCCATGATAAATAAATGGACAATGTGTCCGGACAGAGGGCTACTTACTTGAGTATTTGGGCGATTGCAGCTTAGGCCGGCGTCCTCAGTCAAGTCCAGACGCATCTCTTGCGATCCGAAGAACAGTTTGTACATCTCCGCGGGTGTCAAACCCATGAAGTGTTGGAGAGCTCATGGCTCCTCCGGATTAAATTCCCACAGGCGGAGGGGGCGACGTTTGCAGGGCAGAAGGCGTCGAATCAGCATTACTTGTGCCACCACCACCAGATTAATCTCCCTTTCTTGGAGGTCTCGAATCCAGTCCTGCAACAGGGGTACGTCTTTGGACGGCCCCCAGCTAAGCCCCTTGTTGACCCATGACGTCAGCCGTTGTGGAGGGCCCGAGCGGAAGACGGGTGGCGGCTTCTGCCTGCTGCCCCTTGGAGCGGCGATATAGAACCACTCCTGTTGCCACAAGCCGAGCTCCTCCTGAAAAGAGCCCTCGGGCCATGGAGCATCGGCCCTCTTGCTTATGACGCCCCGCTGCACTCTGGCTGACGCCCCTCAATCATCTTCGGCTCCACATTGAAGGTTTTGAGCCACAAGCCGAAGTGAGGGGTAGTGCAGAGGAAGGCTTCACAAACGACAATAAACGATGAGATGTGGAGGATGGACTCCGGAGCCAAGTCATGGAATTCCAGCCCATAGTAAAACATGAGCCCCCTCACGAAGGGATCCATCGGGAAGCCTAAACCCCGACGGAGGTGAGACACGAACACAACGCTCTCGCCGGGCTCGGGAGTAGGAATAACTTGCCCTCGGGAAGGCAGCCTATGCGAAATCTCGTAGGTCAAGTACCTGGCGTCTCTCAGCTTTAACACGTCTTCTTCCGTGATGAAAGAGGGCATCCACCGGCCCCGTAGGTCGGAGCCGGACATTGTCGAAGGTCAAAGGTACCCGAATCTGGAGCCCTGGGTGTTGGAACTCGGGGGCGAGGGGCGGATTTGATTGAGGATTGAAGAAAAAGAACTGGCCTTGGTCTCATTATAAAGAGGAAGAATACTGAGAGCCGTCCCCGTGACCGTTTGGAACCCGCCTTCGATGGAGGGGGCGTGGCAACGGGCGCGATTGGGTTACCCACGTCCGTATTAATGGGAATCCCGGAATAAGGGGAACACGATCTCTGCTTCGACAAGACGTGCCAAGGAAACCGCTTCGCTAAATGCGTTGAGGTGGTATAATAAAAACAATTCGAGTAAAGGCTTGGTAGTGGCGTGACGACACGCCACGAAATACGTCAGCAGATTGAACTTGTGTAAATATTATTCTCTCTATGGTGGTATGTGGAAATTATTTTGCAGAGCCGCACACTATCCTGGTGTTCACAATCTTCTATAAATTATTCGGAGGAGGAACCCGCCTTGCAATGCCGAAGACAATATGCGCGCCAGACTCGTCGTCATTGAATCCTGGTTCAGAGGCTACTAAGGGAGTCCTGGACTAGGGGGTGTCCGGATAGCCGAACTATCATCATCGGCCGGACTCCAAGACTATGAAGATACAAGATTGAAGACTTCGCCCCGTGTCCGGATGGGACTTTCCTTGGCGTGGAAGGCAAGCTTGGCGATACGAATATGTAGATCTCCTACCATTGTAACCGACTCTGTGTAACCCTAGCCCTCTCCGGTGTCTATATAAACCGGATGGCTTTAGTCCGTAGGACGAAGAACAATCATACCATAGGCTAGCTTCTAGGGTTTAGCCTCCTTGATCTCGTGGTAGATCTACTCTTGTAACACACATCATCAATATTAATCAAGCAGGACGTAGGGTTTTACCTCCATCAAGAGGGCCCGATCCTGGGTAAAACATCGTGTCCCTTGTCTCCTGTTACCATCCGCCTAGACGCACAGTCCGGGACCCCCTACCCGAGATCCGCCGGTTTTGACACCGACAACTATGTCAACAGGTTAGTACCAAAAATGATATAAAATGACCATAAAATGATTATAAAACATCCAAGATTGATAATAAAATAGCATGGAATAATCAAAAATTATAGATACGTTGGAGACGTATCAACATCCCCAAGCTTAACTCTTGCTCGTCCTTGAGTAGGTAAGTGATAAAACAGAATTTTTGATGTGGAGTGATGTTTATCATGTCATATCATATTCTTTTGTTTATAGCATGGACATTTGGACTTTTATGCGATTCAAAACAATAGTCTAGTTTTGACATTATAATTTAGATACTCAAGCATATCAACAAGCAACCATGTCTTTCAAAATATCAATGCTAAAACAAGTTATCCCTAGCCCATCATGCTCAAACATTGATCCATTCATGAAACACGCTCGAATATTAGCTACACCCAATACTTAAGTACGATCATATTGCCTCCTAGTTGATGATTTTATAAGAGAGGATGGATACTCAAATTCAAAAATAAAAATTGCATAAAGTAAAAGAAAGACCCTTCGCAGAGTGAAGTAGGGATTTGTACGGGTGCCAGAGCTCAAAGCAAAAAAAATAGAGATAAAAACATTTTGGGAGGTGTATCCATCCCACCAACGAAAACGACTTTGAGCATCCCAACACTTTCCATGCTAGATATACCATAGGCGGTTCCCAAACAGAAAATAAAGTTTATTCCTTTTTCCACCATACTTTCACTTTCCATGGCTAGCCATATCCACGGGTGCCCTCCAGACCAACACTTTCCAAGGAATTTATTATTTGACAACATAAAGTAAATTCATTTTTGCATTTCGGGACTGGGCATCCCTAAAACCTTTGCCTTACTCTCGTGCAATGACAAGTGAATAAACACTCATCGTGAGAATAACACATCTAGCATGGAAAATATTAGGCACCCATTACCGTTCCGCGATCGAAATAAACACACAAAAGAGAAGTTTATTTTGAAAACTAGAGATGGCACATGCAAATTTGCTTAGAACGGCAAAAGAATACCGCATATAGGTAGATATAGTGGACTCATGTGGCAAAACTAGTTTAAAGGATTTTGGATGCACAAGTAGAGGTCATACCTGGTGCAAAATGAAGTCTAGCAAAAAGATTGAGAAGCAACCAACCAAGAAACGAATAATCTCATAAGCAAGCACTAACCATAATTAACACCAAATAATGCACCACAAGTAGGATATAATTTTCATTACATGATTATTGACTTTCGTGCATGCATGGGGAATCACAAACCTTAACACCAATATTCTTACTAGAGCACAACTACTCATCAACATAACACATCATCATATCTCAAAACTATTACTACAAATCAAGCTTATTTTGTCCAATGATCTTCATGACATATTTTTTCTTTATTTCTTTATCCTTCTTGGATATCTATCACTTTGGGACTATTTTCATGTGTTACTTTTCATAAGCTCAAACAAATGTAAGTGAAGATCATGAGCATAACATATTTTCTTTCTCTCAAAATAATTTAAGTTAAGCAAGAGAGAATTTTTTTCCAAAATTTTACTAACTCTCAAATAAATCTAAGTGAAGCAAGAGAGCATTTCTTCAAAAATACTAAGCACACCGTGCTCAAAAAGATATAAGTGAAGCACTAGAGCAAGTCCATTGCTCATAAAAATTTAAGTGAAGCATAGAGAGCAATTCTAACAAGTCATGACATAATTTTGGCTCTCTCAAATAGGTGTGTCCAGCAAGGATTGATGACTTAAAACACAAAATAAAACAAGAAAAGACACATATCATACAAGACGCTCCAAGCAAAACACATATCATGTGACGAATAAAAATATAGCCTCGAGTAAAATACCGATGGTCGTTAGAAGAAAGAGGGGATGCCACTCGGGGGCATCCCCAAGCTTAGTTAGTTTATCATTCTTGGATAATAGCTTGGGATGCCGGGGCATCCCCAAGATTAGGCTCTTTTATCCTTATTTCATCCATCGTAAGATAACCCAAAACTTGAAAACTTCAATCACACAAAACTCAACAAAACCCTTGTGAGATCCGTTAGTAAAAGAAAGCAAACCACTACTATAAGTGTTGTGTCAAACCAATTCTTATTGTGTTTTTGTATTATATCTACTGTATTCCAACTTTTCAAAAAAAATACTGTATTCCAAATTTTCTATGGCAAAAACTCATCAATGAAAACCATAGAGCCATCAAAATAAGCACACAAGACAAAGAAAACAGAATCTGTCAAAACAGAACAGTCTGTAGTAATCTGGAACTTTAGAATACTTATGTAACTCCAAAAATTCTACCAAATTAGGACGACCAGCAAAATTTGTATATTAATCTTCTGCGAAACGAATCAGAGCAAAAGCTCTTTTCTGTGATTTATGAGAATTATTTTCGTGAGCGCAAAGTTTCTGTCTTTTTCAGCAAGATCAAACAGCTATCACCCCAGAAGATCCTAAAGGCTTTACTTGGCACAAACACTAATTAAAACACAAAAATAAAAATCACAATCATACCAGTAGCATAATTGTGCTAACACACAAGAACAGAAAGAAAAAAGCAAAAAATATTTTTATTCATTGGGTTGCCTCCCAACAAGCGCTATTGTTTTACTCCCCTAGCTAGGCATAATATTTCAATGATGCTCACATAAAAGATAGTAATTGAAATACAAAGAGAGCATCATGTAGAATATGGCAAACAAATTTAAGTCTAACGTACTTACTATGCATAGGAATTTTATAGGAAAACAAATTAGCAAGACAAGCAAGATCTAGCTTATGCAAGGAAGAAGAAAGAAACAATAGCAATCTCAACATGAAGAGAAGTAACTTAGTGACATGAAGATTTCCACAACCATATTTCCCTCTCTCATAATATTTATATGTGGGTCATATTCAAATTCAACAATATAGCTATTGCATAACATATTTTCTACATGATCCACATGCATGCAAAGTTGACACTCTTCCAAAATAGTGGGATTAACATTAACTAAAGTCATGACCTCTCCAAACCCACGTTTATCAAAAATTTCATAAGATTGAACATTCTTCAAAGTAGTGGGATATATTAGGGAACGTAGTAATTTCAAAAAAAAATCCTACGCACACGCAAGATCATGGTGATGCATAGCAACGAGAGGGAAGAGTGTCGTCGACGTACCCTCGTAGACCGAAAGCGGAAGCGTTAGCACAACGCAGTTGATGTAGTCGTATGTCTTCACGATCCGACCGATCCAAGTACCGAACGTACGGTACCTCTGAGTTCAGCACACGTTTAGCTCGATGACGTCCCGCGAACTCCGATCCAGCAGAGCTTCACGGGAGAGTTTCGTCAGCACGACGGCATGGTGATGGTGATGATGTTGCTACCGACGCAGGGCTTCGCCTAAGCACCGCTACGATATGATCGAGGTGGAATATGATGGAGGGGGGCGCCATACACGGCTGAAATAGATCAATAGATCAACTCGTGTGTCTATGGGGTGCCCCCTGCCCCCATATATAAAGGAGCTAGGGGGAGGCTACCGGCCAAGGAGGAGGGCGCGCCAAGGGGGAGTCCTACTCCCGGTGAAGAGAGAAGGGAAGGAAGGAGGGGGTGCAGTCCCTGACCCTAGTCCAATTCGGACTAGGCCTTGGGGGGGCACGGCCTGCCCTAGGCAGCCCCTCTCTCTTTCCAGTATGGCCCAATAAGGCCCAATACTTCTCCTTGGTGAATTCCCATAACTCTCCGGTACTCCGATAAATACCCGAATCACTCGGAACCTTTTCGATGTCCGAATATAGTCGTCCAATATATCGATCTTTACGTCTTGACCATATCGAGACTCCTCGTCATGTCCCCGATCTCATCCAAGACTCCGAACTACCTTCGGTACATCAAAACACATAACTCATAATATAAATCATCACAGAACATTAAGCGTGCGGACCCTAGGGGTTCGAGAATTATGTAGACATGACCGAGACATGTCTCCGGTCAATAACCAATAGTGGAACCTGGATGCTCATATGGGCTCCTACATATTCTACGAAGATCTTTATCGATCAAACCGCATAACAACATACGGTGTTCCCTTTGTCATCGGTATGTTACTTACCCGAGATTCGATCGTCGGTATCTCAATACCTAGTTCAATCTCGTTACCGGCAAGTCTCTTTACTCGTTCTGTAATGCATCATCCCGCAACTAACTCATTAGTCACATTGCTTGCAAGGCTTATAGTGATGTGCATTACCGAGAGGGCCCAGAGATACCTCTCCGACAATCAGAGTGACAAATCCTAATCTCAAAATACGCCAACTCAACAAGTACATTTGGAGACACCTGTAGAGCACCTTTATAATCACCCAGTTACGTTGTGACGTTTGGTAGCACACAAAGTGTTCCTCCGATAAATGGGAGTTGCATAATCTCATAGTCACAGGAACATGTATAAGTCATGAAGAAAGCAATAGCAACATACTAAATGATCAAGTGCTAAGCTAACGGAATGGGTCAAGTCAATCACATCATTCTCCTAATGATGTGATCCCGTTAATCAAATGACAACTCATGTCTATGGCTAGGAAACTTAACCATCTTTGATTCAACGAGCTAGTCAAGTAGAGGCATACTAGTGACACTCTGTTTGTCTATGTATTCACACATGTACTAAGTTTCTGGTTAATACAATTCTAGCATGAATAATAAACATTTATCATGAAATAAGGAAATAAATAATAACTTTATTATTGCCTCTAGGGTATATTTCCTTCAGTCTCCCACTTGCACTAGAGTCAATAATCTAGTTCACATCACCATGTGATTTAACACAAATATTCACATCTGTATGTGATTAACACCCATATCTCACATCATCATGTGACCAACACCCAAAGGGTTTACTAGAGTCAATAATCTAGTTCACATTGCTATGTGATTAACACCCAAAGAGTACTAAGGTGTGATCATGTTTTGCTCGTGAGAGAAGTTTAGTCAACGGGTCTGTCAAATTCTGAGCCGTATGTATTTTGCAAATATTCTATGTCTACAATGCTCTGCATGGAGCTACTCTAGCTAATTGCTCCCACTTTCAATATGTATCCGGATTGAGATTTAGATTCATCTGGATCGGTGTAAAAGCTTGCATCGACGTAACTCTTTACGACGAGCTCTTTTATCACTTCCATAATCGAGAAATATTTCCTTAGTCCTCACTAAGGATAATTTGGACCACTGTCCATTGATATACTCTTAGATCACTATTGTACCCCCTTTCCAAACTTATGACAAGGTACACAATAGGACTGGTACACAACACAACATACTTTGTAGAACCTATGACTGAGGCATAGGGAATTACTTTTCATTCTCTTTCTATTTTCTGCCATGGTCGGGTTTTGAGTCTTACTCAACTTCACACCTTGCAACACATGAAAGAACTCCTTTTTGACTGTTCCATTTTGAACTACTTCAAAATCTTATCAAGGTATGTACTCATTGAAAAATCTTATCAAGC
Source organism: Triticum dicoccoides (assembly GCF_002162155.2). NCBI lineage: Eukaryota > Viridiplantae > Streptophyta > Magnoliopsida > Poales > Poaceae > Triticum > Triticum dicoccoides. Next base: position 566,498,476 of record NC_041381.1, on the reverse strand, counting down.
ATCTTGATCTATCTCTATAGATCTTTGTCATAGTATTGGGCCACGGGTAGGCGCACACGAGTCCCTGAATCTTCTAAGACTTTGGGCCGGCTTCGACCCACAAGACTCCAGAATGGAGTACCGCCTTCTGGTGGCCGGCTGGCCTGAACGGCCGGCTGCCCGAAGGCGGCCTAGCGCCAGCAAACGACACCAAGACAAGCCGCCTCCTAGCAGACGACCTCCAGAGAGGCTGGCCTCTAGTAGGCAGCCACCAGGCGTACTCAGAGTCTGCGCCCTCATTAAGAAGATAAGACAGGAAGAGGCTACAGCGTAGCCCTGTACCCCCAGATCCTGGGATCGGCATGGCTATAGTGTCCCGTACCGGCAGAGATCTCCACACGATGTGGCACTGTTGCCATTCCCCCTTTACGCCACTACTGACCGGTGAAGCATTGTACCCACGAAGGCCTGTCGGTACGGCCCGCGGGCGGCGGGCCCTACTAGGCAGGGAGAGCCCAGAAGGCGGCCAGTACAGGACCAGTCGGAACTACGGGAGGCCTGCCCCCAGCAGGCGACCGGAGCCTCCCCCAAGGACAGTATGACATCAACCAGACGAGGGGCGGTGTGGCTACAGTGATCTCCCACTAGGCGGCGGGACTGTAGCCACGCTCCCTTGACCAGGCCCGCGTCATTAGCACCATGGCTACAGTGATTAGCCACCAACCAGACCCGCCAGCAGCAGACGCGGTCTGTCAGCTCCGTACCAGATAGGTCGGAGGGCCCACCAGGCGGCGGGCCCCAACTGCCAGCGGAGAAGCTGGCAACCAGAGACGCTGACAGCCGGGCCCAGCACCCGGCCGAGTTACCATTGTACCCCTGGGGGGTAGGCCTATATAAACCCCCCCAGGGCACCCATGCAAAGGGTTTCGAACCTAATAGACCTAGACTCATACCTAGAGGAAGAAGAGAGCTAGCCTTGCCTCCTTCAACCTCTAGCACACAGCTCAAGGAGCAACTTGTACTCACTAGTGCCTTAGTGATCATGCGGAGACCCCGCAGAGCAGGAGTAGGGGTATTATCTCCAAGGAGAGCCCCCAACCTGGGTAAGGTACGCCAGCGTTTGTGTCTATGCCTTATCCTGCTCCCGAGCACCAGCGACGTTCTACTCGCTCCCACCATCATAAGCCATCCATTGGCATATGTCGCACCCAACCCCCGACAATCTTGATGCTCAATGTGTAAGCAGCTTCACCGAGGTCTTGAAAAACTCCTTTCAAACACTCCTTTATGCTTTCCAGAAAATTCTACATCATTTCCGATCAACAATATGTCATTCACATATACTTATATGAAAGGTTGTAGTTCTCCCACTCACTTTCTTGTAAATACAGGCCTTTCCAAAAGTCTGTATAAAACCATATGCTTTGATCAACTCATCAAAGCATATATTCCAACTCCGAGATGCTTGCACCAGTCCATTAATAGATCGCTGGAGCTTGTACATTTTGTTAGCACCTTTAGGATTGACAAAACCTTCTGGTTATATCATATACAACACTTCTTTAAGAAATATCCATTTAAGAAATGCAGTTTTGACATCCATTTGCCAGATTTCATAAAATGTGGCAATTGCTAACATGATTCGGACAGACTTAAGCATCGTTACGAGTGAGAAAATCTCATCGTATTCAACACCTTGAACTTGTCGAAAACCTTTCGCAACAAGTCGAGTTTTGTAGATAGTAACACTACTATCAGTGTCCGTCTTCCTCTTGAAGATCCATTTATTTAACTTGGCTTGCTGATCATCGAGCAAGTCAACCAAAGTCCATACTTTGTTCTCATACATGGATCCTATCTCAGATTTTATGGCCTCAAGCCATTTCGCGGAATCTGGGCTCATCAACGCTTCCTCATAGTTCGTAGGTTCATCATGGTCTAGTAACATGACTTCCAGAACAGGATAATTGTACCACTCTGGTGCGGATCTTACTCTGGAAGACCTACGAGGTTCAGTAGCAACTTGATCTGAAGTTTCATGATCATCATCATTAACTTCCTCACTAATTGGTGTAGGAATCACTGGAACTGATTTCTGTGATGAACTACTTTCCAATAAGGGAGAAGGTATAATTACCTCATCAAGTTCTACTTTCCTCCCACTCACTTCTTTCGAGAGAAACTTCTTCTCTAGGAAGGATCCACTCTTAGCAACGAATATCATGCCTTCGGATCTGTGATAGAAGGTGTACCCAACAGTTTCCTTTGGATATCCTATGAAGACGCACTTCTCCGATTTGGGTTCGAGCATATCAGGTTGAAACTTTTCACATAAGCATCGTAGCCCCAAACTTTTAAGAAATGACAACTTTGGTTTCTTGCCAAACCACAGTTCATAAGGCGTCGTCTCGATGGATTTAGATGGTGCCCTATTTAAAGTGAATGCAACTGTCTCTAATGCATAACCCCAAAACGATAGTGGTAAACCGATAAGAGACATCATAGATCATACAATATCCAATAAAGTCCGGTTACGACGTTCGGACACACCATAACGCTGTGGTGTTCCAGGTGGTGTGAACTGTGAAACTATTCCACATTGTTTTATATGAAGGCCAAACTCATAACTCAAATATTCTCCTCCACAATCAGATTGTAGAAACTTTATTTTCTTGTTACGATGATTCTCCACTTCACTTTGAAATTCTTTAAACTTTTCAAATGTTTTAGACTTGTGTTTCATTAAGTAGATATACTCATATCTGCTCAAATCATCTTGTGAAGGTCAGAAAATAATGATACCCACCACGAGCATCAACACCCATTGGATCGCATACATCGGTATGTATTATTTCCGATAAGTCACTAGCTCGTTCCATTGTTCCGGAGAACGGAATTTTAGTCATCTTGCCCATAAGGCACGGTTCACAAGCATCAAATGATTCATAATCAAGTGATTCCAAAAGTCCATCAGCATGGAGTTTCTTCATGCGCTTTACACCGATATGACCCAAACGGCAGTGCCACAAATATGTTGCACTATCATTATCAACTTTGCATCTTTCGGCATCAATATTATGCATATGTGTATCACTACGATCAAGATTCAATAAACCATCAACATTGGGTGTATGACCATAGAAGGTTTTATTCATGTAAACAGAATAACAATTTATTCTCTGTCTTGGATGAATAATTGTATCGCAATAAACATGATGTAATCATATTTATGCTCAACGCAAACACCAAATAAGATTTATTTAGGTTCAACACAAATCTCGAAAGTATAGGGAGTGTGCGATGATGATCATATCAATCTTGGAACCACTTCCAACACACATCGTCACTTCACCCTCAACTAGTTTCTGCTTATTCTGTAACTCCTGTTTCAAGTTACTAATCTTAGCAACCGAACAAGTATCAAATACCCAGGGGCTACTATAAACACTAGTAAGGTACACATAAATAACCTATATATCAAATATACCCTTGTTCACTTTGCCATCCTTCTTATCCACCAAATATTCACGGCATTTCCGCATCCAGTGACCATTTCCTTTGCAGTAGAAGCACTCAGTTTCAGGTTTTGGTCCAGCTTTGGGCTTCTTCACGGGAGTGACAACTTGCTTGCCATTCTACTTGAAGTTCCCTTTCTTTTCCTTTGCCTTTTCTTGAAACTAGTGATCTTGTCAATCATCAAAACTTGATGCTCTTTCTTGATTTCTACCTTCGCTGATTTCAGCATCACCAAGAGCTCGGGAATCATTTTCGTCATCCCTTGCATACTATAGTTCATCACGAAGTTCCAGTAACTTGGTGATGGTGACTAGAGAACTCTGTCAATCACTATCTTATCTAGAAGATTAACTCCCACTTGATTCAAGCGATTGTAGTACTCAGACAATCTAAGCACTTGCTCACTAGTTGAGCAATTCTCCTCCATCTTTTAGGCGAAGTATTTGTCAGAGGTCTCATACCTCTTGACACGGGCATGAGTCTGAAATACCAATTTCATCTCTTGAAACATCTCATATGTTCCGTGATGTTTCAAAAAACATCTTTGTAGTCCCGGTTCTAAGCCATAAAGCATGGTGCACAAAACTATCAAGTAGTCATCATATTCAGCTAGCCAAACGTTCATAACGTCTGCATCTGCTCCTGCAATAGGTCTGTCACCTAGAGGTGCATCAAGGACATAATTCTTCTGTGCAGTAATGAGGATAACCTCGGATCACGGACTAAGTCTGCATCATTGCTACTAACATCTTTCAACATAGTTTTTCTCTAGGAACATATAAAAAACATAGGGAAGCTATAATGCGAGCTATTGATCTACAGCATAATTTGCAAAATACTATCAAGACTAAGTTCATGATAAATTAAAGTTCAATTAATCATATTACTTAAGAACTCCCACTTAGATAGACATCTCTCTAATCATCTAAGTGATCACGTGATCGAAATCAACTAAACCATAACCGATCATCACGTGAAATGGAGTAGTTTTCAATGGTGAACATCACTATGTTGATCATATATACTATATGATCCACGGTCGACCTTTCGGTCTTAGTGTTCCGAGGCCATATCTGCATATGCTAGGCTCGTCAAGTTTAACCTGAGTATTCTGCGTGTGCAAAACTGGCTTGCACCCGTTGTAGATGAACGTTGAGCTTATCACACCCGATCATCACGTGGTGTCTCGGCACGACGAACTTTGGCAACGGTGCATACTCAGGGAGAACACTTTTACCTTGAAATTTAGTGAGATATCATCTTATAATGCTATCATCAATCAAAGCAAAATAAGATGCATAAAGGATAAACATCACATGCAATCAATATAAGTGATATGATATGGCCATCATCATCTTGTTCTTGTGATCTTCATCTCCGAAGCACCGCCATGATCACCATAGTCACCGGCGCGACACCTTGATCTCCATCGTAGCATCATTGTCATCTCGCCAACTATTGCTTCTACAACTATCGCTACCGCTTAGTGATAAAGTAAAGCAATTACAGGGCAATTGCATTGCATACAATAAAGCAACAACCATATGGCTCCTACCAGTTGCCGATAACTTGGTTACAAAACATGATCATCTCATACAATAAAATATAGCATCACGTCTTGACCATATCACATCACAGCATGCCCTGCAAAAACAAGTTAGACATTCTCTACTTTGTTGTTGCAAGTTTTACATGGCTGCTACGGGCTGAGCAAGAACCGTTCTTACCTACGCATCAAAACCACAACGATATTTCGTCAAGTTAGTGATATTTTAACCTTCACAAGGACCGGGTGTAACCACACTCGGTTCAACTAAAGTTGGACAAACAGACACCCGCCAGCCACTTATGTGCAAAGCGCGTCGGTAGAACCAGTCTCGCGTAAGCGTACGCGTAATGTCGGTACGAGCCGCTTCATCCAACAGTACCGCCAAACCAAAGTATGACATGCTAGTAAGCAGTATGACTTGTATCGCCCACAACTCACTTGTGTTCTACTCGTGCATATAACATCTACGCATAAACCTGGCTCGGATGCCACTGTTAGGGAACATAGTAATTTCAAAGAAAATCCTACGCACACGCAAGATCATGGTGATGCATAGCAACGAGAGGGAAGAGTGTCGTCCACGTACCCTCGTAGACCGAAAGCGGAAGTGTTAGCACAACACGGTTGATGTAGTCGTACGTCTTCGCGATCCGACCGATACAAGTACCGAACGTACGGCACCTCCGAGTTCAGCACATGTTCAGCTCGATGACATCCCACGAACTCCAATCCAGCAGAGCTTCACGGGAGAGTTCCGTCAGCATGACGGCATGGTGACGGTGATGATGTTACTACCGACACAGGGCTTCACCTAAGCATCGCTACGATATGATCGAGGTGGAATATGATGGAGGAGGGCACTGCACACGGCTGGAATAGATCAACTTGTGTGTCTATTGGATGCCCCTTGCCCCCGTATATAAAGGAGCTAGGGGGAGGCGGCCAGCCAAGGAGGAGGGCACGCCAGTAGGAGAGAAGGAAGGGGAAGAGAGAAGGGAAGGAAGGAGGGGGCGCAGCCCCTCCCCCTAGTCCAATTCGGACTAGGCCTTGGGGGGGCGCGGCCTGCCCTAGGCAGCCCCTCTCTCTTTCCCGTATGGCCCAATAAGGCCCAATACTTATCCTTGGTGAATTCCTGTAACTCTCCCGTACTCTTATAAATACCCAAATCACTCGGAACCTTTCCCATGTCCGAATATAGTCGTCCAATATATTGATATTTACGTCTCAACCATTTCAAGACTCCTCATCATGTCCCCGATCTCATCCGGGACTCTGAACTACCTTCGGTACATCAAAACACATAACTCATAATATAAATCGTCACAGAACGTTAAGCGCGCGGACCCTATGGGTTCGAGAATTATGTAGACATGACCGAGACACGTCTCCGGTGAATAACCAGTAGCGGAACCTGGATGCACATATTGGCTCCTACATATTCTACGAAGATCTTTATCGGTCAAACCGCATGACAACATACGTTGTTCCGTTTGTCATTGGAACGTTACTTGCCCGAGATTTGATCGTCGGTATCTCAATACCTAGTTCAATCTCGTTACCGACAAGTCTCTTTACTCGTTCCATAATGCATCATCCGGGAACTAACTCATTAGTCACGTTGCTTGCAAGGCTTATAGTGATTTGCATTACCGAGAGGGCCCAAAGATACCTCTCCGACAATCGGAGTGACAAATCCTAATCTCAAAATACGCCAACTCAACAAGTACCTCCGGAGACACCTATAGAGCACCTTTATAATCACCCAGTTACGTTGTGATGTTTGGTAGCACACAAAGTGTTCCTCCGATAAATGGGAGTTGCATAATCTCATAGTCATAGGAACATGTATAAGTCATGAAGAAAGCAATAGCAACATACTAAATGATCAAGTGCTAAGCTAACGGAATGAGTCTAGTCAATCACATCATTCTCCTAATGATGTGATCTTGTTAATCAAATGACAACTCATGTCTATGGCTAGGAAACTTAACCATCTTTGATTCAACGAGCTAGTGAAGTAGAGGCATACTAGTGACACTCTGTTTGTCTATGTATTCACACATGTACTAAGTTTCTGGTTAATACAATTCTAGCATGAATAATAAACATTTATCATGAAATAAGGAAATAAATAATAACTTTATTATTGCCTCTAGGGCATATTTCCTTCAGGATCTAAAGCTGACACTCTTCCAAACACACTTTCAGTATTATTACAAACACTATTATCAATCTCATATTCATCACATGGCTTAAATAAATTTTCAAGATCATAAGAAGAATCACCCCAATCATGATCATTGCAATAAGTAGTGGACATAGCAAAATTAGCATCCCCAAGCTTGGGGTTTTGCATATTATTAGCATAATTGACATTAATAGAATTTATAGTAAAATCATTGCAATCATGCTTTTCATTCAAAGAGCTATCATGAATCACTTCATAAATTTATTCATCACAATTTTCAGATTCACGAACTTCATAAGGATAATCTAGTGTGCTCAAATCACTAGCAATTTGTTCATGATAATTGGATCTCTTAAAAAAATTAGCAAGTGGATGAGGATCCATATCAAGAGATATTTAGCAAGCAAAGATGCAAGCAAATAGAAGATACATTTCACACAAGCAAAGAAAAGATCTGACAAGAAAACGGCGGATGAAAAAGAGGGTGAATTAAACGACAAATTTTTGTGAAGTGGGGGAGAGGAAAACAAGAGGCAAATGGCGAATAATGTAAATTTCAAGGTGATGAGATTTGTGATTAGGAACCTGGTTATGTTGAAGATCCTCCCCGGCAACGGCGCCAGAAATTCCTTTTGATGCCGCTTGAAGCTACATCGGTATTTCCCCAAAGAGGAAGGGATGATGCAGCACATCAGTAGTAGGTATTTCCCTCAGATATGAAACCAAGGTTATCGAACCAGTAGGAGAACCAGGCAACACAACGTAAATAGCCCCTGCAAACAAATAACAACACCTCACAACCCGACGTGTTAAAGGGGCTACCAACCCCTTTCGGGGTACGACGCATCAAGATAGGCAAAGGACGCGAGGTAAATTTGTAGATAGGATAAATAGATCGCAGAACAAACAAAATGCAGCAAGGTATTTTTGGTTTAATGGATCTGAAAATAAACGCAAGGGAAAAGTAGATCGCAAGACAAATATATGAGAAAGAAGACCCGGGGCCGTAGGTTTCACTAGTGGCTTCTCTCCAAAAAGATAGCAAATGGTGGGTGAACAAATTACTGTTGGGCAATTGATAGAACTTCAAATAATTATGACGATATATAGGCAATGATCATTACATGGGCATCACATCCAAGATTAGTAGACCGACTCTTGCCTGCATCTACTACTTTTACTCCACACATCGATCGCTATCCAGCATGCATCTAGTGTATTAAGTTCATGGAAAAACGGAGTGATGTAATAAGAACGATGACATGATGTAGACAAGATCCATTTATCTATTGTGGCAGATATGGATCCCATCTTTTTATCCTTAGTAGCAATGATACATACGTGTCCGTTCCCTTTCTGTCACTGGGATCAAGCATCGTAAGATCGAACCCACTATCGGGCACCTCTTCCCATTGCAAGATAAATAGATCAAGTTGGCCAAACAAAACCCAAATATCAGAGAAGAAATACGATGTTGTAAGAGATCACGCATATAAGAGATCAAAGAAACTCAAATAACTTTCATGGATATGAAAAGATATAACTGATCATAAACTCGAAGTTCATCAGATCCCAACAAACACACCGCCAAAAGACTTACATCATATGGATCTCCAAGAGACCATTGTATTGATAATCAAGAGAGAGAGAGAAAGCCATCTAGCTACTAACTACGACCCGAAGGTCTACAAAGAACTACTCACGCATCATCGGAGAGGCACCAATGGAAGTGGTGAACCCCTCCATGATGGTATCTAGATTAGATCTGGTGGTTCTGGACTATGCGGCGGCTGGATGAATATTTCGTCGGCTCCCCTAGGGTTTCTGGAATATTGGGGTATTTATAGAGCAAAGAGGTGGTCCGGGGGGCACGCGAGGTGGGCACAACCCACCAGGGCGCGCCTGGGCCTCCTAGCATGCCCTGGTAGGTTGTCCCCTCCTCATGACTCCCCCAGTTGCAACTAGGGCCCATCTTCTTCCTTTTGGTCCATAAAAAACCATCGTAAATTGGCGTGGCATTTGGACTCCGTCTGATAATGATTTCCTGCGATGTAAAAAACATGCAAAAAGAACAACTGGCACTTGGCACTATGTCAATAGGTTAGTACCAAAAAATGATATAAAATGATTATAAAACATCCAAGATTGATAATAAAACAACATGGAATAATCAAAAATTATAGATACGTTGGAGACGTATCAGCATGCATACCTTCTGTCTATCAGACATGATAGTATAAAGGCCAAATTTCCCAACTTCTCCTCCTAAACATATCTTCAGTTGGTGCAGAAACCAACACCAGTTAGTTGTGTCCTCTTATCCAACAATAGCAAATGCAAGTGGCAAAATATTGTTATTGCCATCTCTTCCAGTGGCAGCAAGGATTTGAGCACCAGTGGTCAGCATAATAAAGCATCCATCAACACTTGTTGTTGCAAGCAAAGAACAATTTAAGTCACTATATATAATCCACTTCTAACTAAGCTCATGACCTAACAATACTATATATTTAAGTCACTATAAACCACTACTAAACAATGAAAAATTGTGATGTACAATAACAAAGATTTAAAAAGGAAGGCATAACTAACCATTGAATGGTCTGCATCCATTCAGAAATCCCTTCCTTGCTCCATCTATGCAGAAGAACATAGCATGAAACCTTGGTCATGGATGTGGTATTTTTGTAGTAGGTTTTCAAGTAACTGTTGTAATTACAACTCTACTGCTAGGGTTTGTATCCATGATGGTCTAAGAATAATCCCTATGTTTGGGATACTACTTCTTGTGCTCTCCTAGAACAGCTTATACAACAAAGTTTTTGGCCCTATAGGCCATGTGCCTTGGCATATCAACACCATACTTCTCCTAGTAGTTGTCAATCAAAGTGTGTGTGCTAGTGGTTGGATCAGACCTGAACAATGATGCATAGGTCTTGCAAGCCACTTTGCACTAATCCTTGATGTCTCTGTGCCACTAGGGCAAGTGTGCTCCAACCTCATTTTCTTAATAGCAAAAGTTTTCTCCCCTTTGATAACTGCATCAACTATGCAAAACTGGCAGTGCTCTTGCTTACAACAAGCAATGATCCTTTGGTCTGAGTTTCTGTGATACCTGAAGTCTTTGGCCTGTGTAATGTGCAAGCTCAACAAAGCATCTCTGAATTGCTGCTGATCCTTAAAGCACATGTACAGACATAACTGCTGATGTGGTTGCTCAAGTTTGTCATTGTACCAGATCCTTGGTTTCCTTTTCTGGGCCCTACTCTTCCTCCCTTTAGTTAGAACAAATGAGAGTGGCTCATGTCCATCATCTTCATCCTCAAACAGCAACCCATCATATTCTTCATCTGATGAAGGAATGAAATCAGGTTTCACCTCCTCTAAGACACTTGAATGTGACCTACTAGTGGGGCCTCTCCTATTTGCCAGCTTCTTCCTCCTTTTGCAGGTTTTCCCATTAGTGGTTCTTCTCTTGCAACAACATTAACCTCCTCATCCTCCTCCTGCTCCTCCTCCATCTCAAACAAATCCTCAATCTCAGTGTCACCCTCATAATGTACTTGTTCCTGTTGGGGAACGTAGCAGAAATTCAAAATTTTCTACGCATCACCAAGATCAATCTATGGAGTAATCTAGCAATGAGGGGAAGGGGAGTGCATCTACATACCCTTGTAGATCGCTAAGCGGAAGCGTTACAAGAACACGGATGAAGGAGTCGTACTCGTAGCGATTCAGATCGCGGTTGATTCCGATCTAAGCGCCGAACAACGGCGCCTCCGTGTTCAACACACGTGCAGCCCGGTGACGTCTCCCATGCCTTGATACAGCAAGGAGAGAGGGAGAGGTTGGGGAAGACTCCGTCCAGCAGCAGCACGACGGTGTGGTGGTGGTGGAGGAGCGCAATACTCCAGCAGGGCTTCGCCAAGCACTACGAGAGACGAGGAGGGAGAGAGGTAGGGCTGCGCCTTGGGAGAGAGAGACTCATTTGTTGGGCAGCCCCAAAACCTCCACTATATATAGGGGGAAGGGAGAGGGGGAGGCACCCTAGGGTTTCCCCTGGGGGGGGCGGGGGCCAGGGCAGATGGGATCTCCCCTTTGGGTGACTTGGCCCCCAAGCCAGGAGGTGGGAACCCTAGATGGGGCGCCCCAAACCCCCTGGTCACGTGGGAATAGGTGATGGGGGCGCACAGCCCCTTAGTGGGCTGGTTTGCCCCTCCCCTTGGCCCATGAAGCCCCCCCCCAACACTTGTCGGGGCTCCCGAAACACCTTTCGGTCATGCTCGTCATCACCTGGTACCTCCGGAACACTTCCGGACTCCAAAACCCTTCATCCAATATATCAATCTTCACCTCCGGACCATTCCGGGACTCCTCGTGACGTCCGGGATCTCATCCGGGACTCCGAACAACATTCGGTAACCGCGTACATACCTTCCCTATAACCCTAGCGTCATCGAACCTTAAGTGTGTAGACCCTACGGGTTCGGGAACCATGCAGACATGACCGAGACAACTCTCTGGCCAATAACCAACAGCGGGATCTAGATACCCATGTTGGCTCCCACATGTTCCACGATTATCTCATCGGATGAACCACGATGTCAAGGATTCAATCAATCCCGTATACAATTCCCTTTGTCTAGCGGTATAGTACTTGCCCGAGATTCGATCGTCGGTATCCTGATACCTTGTTCAATCTCGTTACCGGCAAGTCTCTTTACTCGTTCCGTAACACATCATCCCGTGATCAACTCCTTGATCACATTGTGCACATTATGATGATGTCCTACCGAGTGGGCCCAGAGATACCTCTCCGTCACAAGGAGTGACAAATCCCAGTCTCGATTCATGCCAACCCAACAGACACTTTCAGAGATACCCGTAGTGCACCTTTATAGCCACCCAGTTACGTTGTGATGTTTTGGTACACCCAAAGCATTCCTACGGTATCCGGGAGTTGCACAATCTCATGGTCTAAGGAAAAGATACTTGACATTAAAAAAGCTTTAGCATACGAACTACACGATCTTGTGCTAGGCTTAGGATTGGGTCTTGTCCATCACATCCTTCTCCTAATGATGTGATCCCGTTATCAATGACATCCAATGTCCATGGTCAGGAAACCATGACCATATGTTGATCAACGAGCTAGTCAACTAGAGGCTCACTAGGGACATGTTGTGGTCTATGTATTCACGCATGTATTGCGGTTTCCGGTCAATACAATTATAGCATGAATAATAGACAATTATCATGAACAAGGAAATACAATAATAACCATTTTCTTATTGCCTCTAGGGCATATTTCCAACAGTCTCCCACTTGCACTAGAGTCAATAATCTAGTTCACATCACTATGTGATTGTAATGAATCGACACCCATGGGGTTTGATCATATCTCGCTTGTGAGAGAGGTTATTAGTCAACGGATCTGAACCTTTTAGATCCGTGTGTGCTTTGCAAATCTCTATGTCATCTCCTAGATGCAGCTACCACGCTCTATTTGGAGCTATTCCAAATAACTGTTCTACTATACAAATCCGGTTTCCTACTCAGAATAATCCGGATTAGTGTCAAAGTTTGCATCGGCGTAACCCTTTACGATGAACTCTTTTACCACCTCCATAATTGAGAAAATTCCTTAGTCCACTAGTTACTAAGGATAAGTTTGACGGTTGTCCTCTGATCCATTCCTGGATCACTCTTGTACCCCTTGACTGACTCATGGCAAGGCACACTTCCGGTGCGGTACACAGCATAGCATACTATAGAGCCTACGTCTGAAGCATAGGGGAAAACCTTCGTCCTTTCTCTCTCTTCTGCCATGGTCATGTCTTGAGTCTTACTCAATACTCACACCATATAACACAACCAAGAACTCCTTCTTTGCTGATCTATTTTGAACTCCTTCAAAATCTTGTCACAGTATGTATTCATTTGAAAGTACTATTAAGCATTTTGATGTATCCTTATAGATCTTGATGCTCAATGTTCAAGTATCTTAATCTATGTTTTCCATTGAAAAACACTTTTCAAATAACCCTATATTCTTTCTAGAAATTCTACAGCATTTCCGATCAACAATATGTCAACAACATATACTCATCAGAAATGCTATAGTGCTCCCACTCACTTCTTTGGAAATACAAGTTTCTCATAAACTTTGTATAAACCCAAAATATTTGATCATCTCATCAAAGCGTATATTCCAACTCCGAGATGCTTACTCTAGTCCCTAGAAGGATTGCTGGAGCTTTGCACACTTGTTAGCATCTTTCAGGACTGACAAAACCTTCTGGTTGTATCACATACAACCTTTCCTCAAGAATATCGTCGAGGAAACAATGTTTTGACATCCTATCTGCAAGATTTCATAAATCATGCAGTAATTGCTAATATAATTCCAACAGACTCTTAGCATCGCTACGAACGAGAAAGTCTCATCGTAGTCAACTCCTTGAACTTGTCGGAAAACATCTTAACGACAAGTCGAGCTTTCTTAATGGTGATACTTACCATCATTATCCGTCTTTCTTTTAAAATCCATCTGTACCCAACAGCCTTACGACCATCAAGTAGTTCTTCCAAAGTCTATACTTTGTTTACATACATGGATCCTCTCTCGGATTTTATGGCCTCGAGCCATTCGTCGGAATCCGGGCCCACCATCGCTTCTTCATAGCTCATAGGTTCATTGTTGTCTAGCAACATGACCTCCATGACAGGATTACATACCACTCTGAAGTAGTATGTATCCTTGTCAACCTACGAGTTTTGGTAGTGACTTGATCCGAAGTTTCATGATCACTATCATAAGCTTCTACTTCAATTGGTGTAGGTGCCACAGGAACAACTTTCTGTGCCCTGCTACACACTAGTTGAAGTGATGGTTCAACAACCTCATCAAGTCTCCACCATCCTCCCACTCAATTCTTTCAAGAGAAACCTTTCCTCGAGAAAGGACCCGTTTCTAGAAACAATCACTTTTGCTTCTGGATCTGAAATAGGAGGTATACCCAACTGTTTTGGGTGTCCTATGAAGATGTATTTATCCGCTTTGGGTTCGAGCTTATCAGGATGAAACTTTTTCATATAAGCGTCGTAGCCCCAAACTTTCAAGAAACGACAGCTTAGGTTTCTCTAAACCATAGTTCATATGGTGTCATCTCAACGGAATTACGTGGTGCCCTATTTAAAGTGAATGCGGTTGTCTCTAATGCCTAACCCATGAACGATAGTGGTAATTTGATAAGAGACATCATGGTATGCCCCATATCCAATAGGGTGCAGTTATGATGTTCGGACACACCATCACACTATGGTGTTCCAGGCGGTGTTAGTTGTGAAACAATTTCCACAATGTCTTAATTGTGTACCAAACTCGCAACTCAGATATTCATCTCTATGATCATATCATAGACATTTTATCCTCTTGTCACGAAGATCTTCAACTTCACTCTGAAATTACTTAAACCTTTCAATAATTCAAACTTGTGTTTCATCAAGTAAATATACTCAGCATCTACTCAAATCATCTGTGAAGTAAGAACATAATGATATCCACTACGTGCCTCAGCACTCATTGGACTGCACACATCAAAATGTATTACTTCCAATAAGTTGCTTTCTTGTTCCGTCTTACGGAAAACGAGGCTTTTCAGTCATCTTGCCCATGTGGTATGATTTGCATGTCTCAAGTGATTCAAAATCAAGTGAGTCCAAACGATCCATCTCCATGGGGTTTCTTCATGCGTACATACTAATGGACATGGTTCGCATGTCTCAAATTTTTCAAAAAATGAGTGAGTCCAAAGATCCATCAACATGGAGCTTCTTCACGCGTTTTATACCAATATGACTTACATGGCAGTGCCACAAGCAGGTGGTATTATCATTACTATCTTATATCTTTTTGGCATGAACATGTGTATCACTACGATTGAGATTCAATAAACCATTCATTTTAGGTGCAAGACCATTGAAGGTATTATTCAAATAAACAGAGTAACCATTATTCTTCTTAAATGAATAACCGTATTGCGATAGACATAATCCAACCATGTCTATGCTCAACGCAAACACCAAATAACAATTATTTAGGTTTAACACCAATCTCGATGGTAGAGGGAGCAGGCGATGCTTGATCACATCAACCTTTGGAAACACTTCCAACACACATCGTTATCTCACCTTTAGCTAGTCTCCGTTTATTCCATAGCTCTTTTATTTCGAGTTACTAACACTTAGCAACCGAACCGGTATCTATTACCATGGTGCTACTAGGATTACTAGTAGAGTACACATTAATATAATGTATATCCAATATACTTCTGTCAACCTTTCCTGCCTTCTTATCTACCAAGTATCTAGGGTGGTTCTGCTTCAGTGTCCGTTCCTCTCATTACAAAAGCACTTAGTTTCGGGTTTGGGTTCAACCTTGGGTTTCTTCACTAGAGCAGCAACTGATTTGTCATTTCATGAAGTATCCCTTCTTGCCCTTGCCCTTCTTGAAACTAATGGTTTTACTAACCATCAACAATTGATGCTCCACTTGACTTCTACTTTCGTGGTGTCAAACATTGTGAATAGCTCAAGGATCATCATATCTATCCCTGATATGTTATAGTTCATCACGAAGCTCTAATAGATTGGTGGCAATGACTATGGAGAACCATCACTATCTGATCTGGAAGATTAACTCCCACTCAATTCAAGTGATTGTAGTACTCAGACAACTGAGCACATGCTCAATGATTGAGCTTTTCTCCCTTAGTTTGCAGGTTAAGAAACTTGTTGGAGGTCTCATACCTCCTGACGTGGGCACGAGCCTGAAATCCCAATTTCAGCTCTTGGAACATCTCATATGTTTTGCGACATTTCAAAAATGTCTTCGGTGCCTCAATTCTAAACCATTTAACATTAACCATTGAACTATCACGCAGTCATCAAAACGTGTATGTCAGATGTTCGCAACATCCACAAACGACGCTCAAGGTTCAGCACACCGAGCGGTGCATTAAGGACATAAGCCTTCTGTGCAGCAATGAGGACAATCCTCAGTATACGGACCCAGTCCGCATAATTTCTACTATCAACTTTCAACTAAATTTTTCTCTAGGAACATATCTAAAACAGTAGAACTAAAGTGCGAGCTATGACATAATTTGCAAAAACCTTTTGACTATGTTCAGGATAATTAAGTTCATCTAATGAACTCCCACTCAGATAGACATCCCTCTAGTCATCTTAAGTGATACATGATCCGAGTCAACTAGGCCGTGTCCGATCATCACGTGAGACGGACTAGTCATCATCGGTGAACATCTTCATGTTGATCGTATCCACTCTACGACTCATGTTCGACCTTTCGGTCTCTTGTGTTCCGAGGCCATGTCTGTACATGCTAGGCTCGTCAAGTCAACATAAGTGTTTCGCGTGTGTAAATTTGGCTTACACCCGTTGTATGTGAACATTAGAATCTATCACACCCGATCATCACATGGTGCTTCGAAACAACGAACTTTCGCAACGGTGCACAGTTAGGGGGAACACTTTCTTGAAATTATTATGAGGAACAATCTTATTTACTACCGTCGTTCTAAGCAAATAAGATGCATAAACATGATAAACATCACATGCAATCAAAAAGTGACATGATATGGACAATATCATTTTGCTCCTTCTGATCTCCATCTTCGGGGCTCCATGATCATCATCGTCACCGGCATGACACCATGATCTCCATCATCATGATCTCCATCATCGTGTCTCCATGAAGTTGTCTCGCCAACTATTACTTCTACTACTATGGCTAACGGTTTAGCAATGAATTAAAGTAATTACATGGCGTTATTCAGTGACACGCAGGTCATACAATAAATAAAGACAACTCCTATGGCTCCTGCCGGTTGTCATACTCATCGACATGCAAGTCGTGATTCCTATTACAAGAACATGACCAATCTCATACATCACATATCATTCATCACATTCTTTTGGCCATATCACATCACGTAGCATACCCTGCAAAAACAAGTTATACGTCCTCTAATGGTTGTTTGCATGTTTTATGTGGCTGCTATGGGTTTCTAGCAAGAACGTTTCTTACCTACGCAAAAGCCACAACGTGATATGCCAATTGCTATTTACCCTTCATAAGGACCCTTTTCATCGAATCCGATCCGACTAAAGTGGGAGAGACTGGCACCCGCTAGCCACCTTATGCAAAAAGTGCATGTCAGTCGGTGGAACCTGTCTCACGTAAGTGCACGTGTAAGGTCGGTCCGGGCCGCTTCATCCCACAATACCATCGAAACAAGATAGGACTAGTAACGGTAAGCATATTGAACAAAATCAACGCCAACAACAACTTGTGTTCTACTCGTGCATAGAATCTACGCAATAGACCTAGCTCTGGATGCCACTGTTGGGGAACGTAGCGGAAATTCAAAATTTTCTACGCATCACCAAGATCAATCTATGGAGTAATCTAGCAACAAGGGGAAGGGGAGTGCATCTAGATACCCTTGTAGATCGCTAAGCGGAAGCGTTACAAGAACGCGTATGAAGGAGTCGTACTCGTAGCGATTCAGATCGCGGTTGATTCCGATCTATGTGCCGAACAACGGCGCCTCCACGTTCAACACACGTGCAGCCCGGTGACGTCTCCCATGACTTGATCCAGCAAGGAGAGAGTGAGAGGTTGGGGAAGACTCCGTCCAGCAGCAGCACGACAGCGTGGTGGTGGTAGAGGAGCGTGGTACTCCAGCAGGGCTTCGCCAAGCACTACGAGAGACGAGGAGGGAGAGAGGTAGGGCTGCGCCTTGGGAGAGAGAGACTCATTTGTTGGGCAGCCCCAAAACATCCAATATATATAGGGGGAAGGGAGAGGGGGAGGCGCCCTAGGGTTTCCCCTAGGGGGGGCGGCAGCCAGGGCAGATGGGATCTCCCCTTTGGGTGACTTGGCCCCCAAGCCAGGAGGTGGGAACCCTAGATGGGGCGCCCCAAACCCCCTGGTCACGTGGGAATAGGTGAGGGGGGCGCACAACCCCTTAGTGGGCTGGTTTGCCCCCTCCCCTTGGCCCATGAAGCCCCCCAACACTTGCCGGGGCTCCCGAAACACCTTTCGGTCATGCTGGTCATCACCCGGTACCTCCGGAACACTTCCGGACTCCAAAACCCTTCGTCCAATATATCAATCTTCACCTCCGAACCATTCCGGGACTCCTCGTGATGTCCGGGATCTCATCCGGGACTTCGAAGAACATTCGGTAACCGCGTACATACCTTCCCTATAACCCTAGCATCATCGAACCTTAAGTGTGTAGACCCTACGGGTTCGGGAACCATGTAGACATGACTGAGACAACTCTCTGGCCAATAACCAACAGCGGGATCTGGATACCCATGTTGGCTCCCACATGTTCCACGATGATCTCATCAGATGAATCGCGATGTCAAGGATTCAATCAATCCCGTATACAATTCCCTTTGTCTAGCGGTATAGTACTTGCCCGAGATTCGATCGTCGGTATCCCGATACCTTGTTCAATCCCGTTACCGGTAAGTCTCTTTACTCGTTCCGTAACACATCATCCCGTGATCAACTCCTTGATCACATTGTGCACATTATGATGATGTCCTACCGAGTGGGCCTAGAGATACCTCTCCGTCACACGGAGTGACAAATCCTAGTCTCGATTCGTGCCAACCCAACAGACACTTTCGGAGATACCCGTAGTGCACCTTTATAGCCACCCAGTTACATTGTGACGTTTGGTACACCCAAAGCATTCCTACGGTATCCAGGAGTTGCACAATCTCATGGTCTACGGAAAATATACTTGACATTTAGAAAAGCTTTAGCATACGAACTACACGATCTTGTGCTAGGCTTAGGATTGGGTCTTGTCCATCACATCATTCTCCTAATGATGTGATCTCGTTATCAATGGCATCCAATGTCCATGGTCAGGAAACCATGACCATCTGTTGATCAACGAGCTAGTCAACTAGAGGCTCACTAGGGACATGTTGTGGTCTATGTATTCACACATGTATTGCGGTTTCCGGTCAATACAATTATAGCATGAATAATAGACAATTATCATGAACAAGGAAATACAATAATAACCATTTTCTTATTGCCTCTAGGGCATATTTCCAACAGTTCCTCCTATGAATCTTCATCCAATCTTCATCTTGATCGTCATCTTCTTGCTTTGCTAATATATTCCCCTCTATTATCTATGTGTCTTCAGAAATCATGTACTTCTCCATGCAGAAAGGATTATTATCACTGTCATATGCAACCTCAAAGTCATCACTATTATTATGTGCCTCCTCTAACACTGGATCTTCCTCCATTACAGCTTTGAGATTCTCCTTTCCGAAGTTTCCGCTCTCTTGTGTGCACACAACAGTAGGTTGAGTAGGACTGTTGCCGCACTGACTATGAAAAACAACACCTTCTTCATCAACAACAAGAACTACAGGCTCACTGAGATCATACACAACAGCTGGTTCATACAATATTGTTGCTAAATCTTCTTTGCTCTGACAGACATTACTGAAATTTTATCTCACTAAATCTTCTTCTCTTTGACATACAAAAGGTGATGTTACCCTCACTAGCAAATTCAGAACTAAACTATGCTCATATTCCTTCTTTAGTTGCTGCAGTTTGATGTTTGTGTCAATCAATTATAAGCCATGCTCTCCCTCCTCTCCTCTACCTAAATTCTTCATGTGGTACAGTTCATTAGAGAAAGAAAAACCTCGTGTTTGCATCAGTGCATATAGGTTCAGAAATGTCACATCTGAGCTGCATATCTTCCTATCCAAATTATGTTGTGCATCAAAGTGAATCCGAACATACCAAACAACAACATCGAAACTACAATTGAAAAAAAAAGTTTAAAATATCATGAGCAACTAACCCTAGCCCCCCAGTACTCTTTTGAAATAGGCAGAAAGAAAGAGAGACGAGAGGCACTTACAGCACGCCACCACCAGCTCCACTGGTCCAGTGATGGCTACTGGTAGGGTTGGCCACCCAAATCTCTGCCAGCCTCACCCTGTCCTCCATGGACAGCGTCGTCTCCTCCTCCAAATCCTCGTCATCGGCGCTAGAGTAGTAAGAACCAGAGCCGCCGTCGTCCAGACCTACGTGGTCATCGCTCCCGAGGCCGAGAAGGTCTACGTACCCGCCCGCACTGTCACCGCCGTCGGGAGTCGCCGTCGCCATCGCCAGAGAGCCGCGCAGAGAGGGGAGAGGAAAGCTAGGGTTCGTCCTGTTCGGGCCGGTTCGACCGAGCCACAATGATCGAGCCGGGTGGGTCCGAGTAGCGGCACGACGCACGCGGGTACACCACCGTGTCACCTGACATGTGGGCCCGCTCGGTCAGATACACAGTCAATACGTGCTTATACGACTGTCAGACCGTTTTGCAACACTTAGGCTTAGAGTTGATACTGACTTGAAAAAAAATGACTAATGGTATCAATTCGTTACGATGCGCCAAAGTGTGGTAGTTCCTTGCGATTAACTCCCCTTTCTCAAGTACCGCTTCGTCCCCGAACGAGCGAACCGCTTCGCTCTGTTCTGAGACGATAGAAGCGGCAGTTACTGCCCGCCGGTGAGGCCAGATCTCCACCCCTCTTTGTCCGCTGCTCCGGCGGCTGGTGGAGAGGGGTGGGCTGGTGTTTCCCTTCCTGTTGTTCCACTGATTTAGGGATTCGTCTTCGTCTAGTAGTACCAATTTGGTGAGATTGGTGATGCTTCGAATAATGTGGCCTCGGCCTCTTCCTCACCACGGTGATCTCCTTTTCGGCGACGCCGCTGAGCCGATGGTCTCGTCTGCTTGTCATTCGTTCGGACCGGTAGGCCTTATGTTTCTTGTGTTTGGATGTTGTCCTCCCTCATGGCGAGCCCGACAAGTGAGACAGATTGATGCTGGTACATGGTTGGTGGCCCGATGGCTGCAGATTTGGCGTTCTTCCCCGTCAACGGCGGAATGCGTCAGATCTGGATCCAGGTTGGCGTGGGGAATATCCTCGGTCGACACGCCACATCGTCAAGTGCCTGTTCTATAGGTCTGGTCTTCGACTTACAACGCCTACCAGGCTATGGCGCTGGCCTTGATTTTGGTTTGCTGGTGCTCTGTTTCTTTCCCCGGTGTGCGTCTCGACGGCACTGGTGGTTGGCGGCTATTTCAGATTTGGTTGTTTGCAGAGACTTCAATAGATTTATTTGTAATATTCTTTTGTGTTGAGTTCTTTCTGCAAAGTTTTCTAGACATCTGTCATGTCCCAGTCTTTCTGATAGTTTCCGCATGTCCCAGTCTTCTGATAGTTTCCGCATGTATGTATGCGCCTGTATTATGTTTTATTGATTAATATAATATGTGTGGTTCAAAAAAAAGAAAAACTCCCCTTTCTCTCGGCCTCTTCCCCTCTCGCGCCCAAGGCAAAGCGACGCCGACGGCGGCGACCTAGCCCATTCTCAGGCCATCTCGCCGCCTCTCTCCGCCTGCGTCCCTCCACACAAAAAAAGAAAAAAGAAGGGGAAAAAACTGGATCACAGACGCAGGTCGCCATTCTCTGCGACGCAAGCACCAGAACAACAAGGCCGCCTGTGGCTGAGAGCGCCGGAGGGCACGTCCGGGAGAGGGAGTGACGAGGAGCGGTCGGCACAGACCGGAGAGGTATTATTTTTGCCGCACCGCTCTCTTCTTCCGCTTATATGCTTGAGACCTAGAGTCTAGTTGGAGGACCGCAAAATTGTGAAATCTGATTATGTGAATGTGTAATTGGATTGAATTTTCCCCCTATGAAATGGAGATACAGCCGCACGGATTCTGAGATGTACTAGGATACTGTTATTTTCCTGATTCCGCCATAGTAGAGTGCACACACGCTCGTCATTTCCCGATTTAGAGATCTAGACACAGCCACCATATGCAAGCTGTTGTGAAGTGCTCTCTTTTGCATAAATAAACTACCCCTTCCGTTCCATACTTCTTGTCGTTGTTTTAGTTCCGTTCCTGGAACTCTGTACACCCAGCAGTATAATGCAAAATTCAATCCAGGGCATGGTGGATCCAGGTTTCAAATATTGGTACCGAGCCCTGGTTCCATTGGATGGATATGTGTTCCCAGAATTTGTTTCACTATTGGGGTTTCTTCAAATCTTCATTACCGTGCTGGCAGCGAGTGATCTAAATTATTCTCTCTTTGCTCAGATAGTCGCTGATTTTTCTTTGCCCAGGTACTAGGGCGGCTTCTTCTTCAGAGATGTTTCTAGGTCTGCTGAATCCGCATGCCCCACATGGAAAATTGCTAGCTGTGGGGCTTGTGGCCGCTTGGACCTCCATTGCTGCCGCTGCTTCGTCGCTGAGCGAGCAGGTACGCATGGGTTGAATCCGACATTTTTGCCTGTGTGATTCTACGTGGGATTTTCTACATAATTTGTTTTGCATTGCTGAATTCAGTTCCAGGATTTTGGTGCCTGTATGAGGTGTAGCTCGAGCAGAAATTGATTTTGGTAGATCATCCGCTTTTCTGTGTGTGTGTGCGCGCACGCGCGTAATTGTTGCCTCCATATATGAATAATGCTGAATATGTGCGTAATTATTGATGATGTAGTTGTAAAATTTAATTCGTACAAGCACCATTTCTTGGGGACTTTGCATATTTCTTGCCACTTAGCGTTGATAATTTAGTTTTGACATAAATCTCAGCAGGATTTGTGCACCCATCCTATGTTAGATTGAGTTACTCTCTGTGAGTTAGGTTTTCTGGTGCTAGTTAACTGTGTTTGATGATTAAGAAGAGCCACAATGTTAACAACTACTTAGGCACTACTTTAAATTTTGGTTCATTTTTGTTCCAGGACGTTCAAATTTTTTGTCTGTAAATTCTAATTCTAGTTCCGCTCAGGTATGGTGCAGCCAGAAATCTTTCAATTGCATGCCCTGCTCTATGATATACATTTCTGATGCATATCCCGGCACCTTCACGCCACCGCTTGCTCAACATAATGGCTTAGCTGACGTACCTGATTCTTCTGACTTGTGCAAAGGACTCACTAATGACCTTGATGTGCCTGTGCTTTTGGAATCGCACCGGCAACTTGTTGGTGAAGGTTCCCACCGCCGTCTTGTCTATTCCATGAAATTTGGTAACAGCGAAGATACTTTGGTAAAATTCCTTGATGACTATGATGCGAATCTTGTGATAATTGAGAGCCTCCCTAGTGGGGTCTTTGTTGACCCATTCGAGCTGCATCATTTTGTTGAACGAAAAGGTGAGATAAAACTCTGAGCTAGCCAGTCAACTACACTAATATACATTTACATTGTGATGATTTGCTTTTAATCTTGTAGTTTTTCTTGATGTTGCTGTTTTTGGAGACACAAACCTGGAGCTTCCCTCAGCTCTGTCCAACCTGTCAGCTGTTGAGATTCATTTTGATCTCAAGCCAAGCACATCAATGAACTGCAACCTTGTGATGGAGCTTCCTCTCCATGCTAGATACCCAGTAAGTTTCTAGTTTCAAAGAAAATTATCTGCGGTAACAAGCTGTCAACTTGATTTATTTTGTTCATGCTGTCTGCAAATACACATACTTCTGATTGGAAAGTTTCCCTTCTCAATTTGAGGAAATGGGTCATATGATTATTTGTAAAACATTCAACAACGGTCTAGTGTTTATGTGCATATCACCTCCCTGTTGGAAATTGAATAGTGCATCCTGACAACAGACGAAATAACTATTCTAGGCGACTTTACCGGCTTGGCACACATAATGGCAAATAATTGATGCCTAGCATGTTATTTGCAGAACAGGCACCTAACAAATACTATCAAGTAGAGATCATGAATACCTTGCAACTGTAGTGATTTATGTTTAGTTTTGCTTTAGGTCACATCTCATAGTGTCCTTGCATTTGTGGTAATGTTATGGACCAGCTATTGAGCATCTCACCATAAAAGGTTTCCAAATTTTCCAGAAGAACAATGAAGCTAGTGAATAGTGTGAGAGATGGTACATTTGGCAAAATTGAATTTCTGATGAACTAAACTGCGGAAAAATAATTGCTCAAATATGTAGTCAAACAAGAGACCAAGAAATGAGAAAGACGAACCACAAGATGAATGCTAATAACTAAGTGGCATAAAGTCGCAATTCATTGTATATTTGTGTGTTTTGGGTTTCATCGTTAGGTTGAGTTTAAGATTTTAACAGACTGTGGGTCCCTGGTTACCTTGATCCCACTTATTTTTAGGAAATTTTGAAAAGCTTTAATGATATCAACAGATCGAGTGAAACAAGGGCCACTTCAGTGTGTGTGGTCAGGCAATATAGCTGGTGAAATGGGAAGCTACAGAAGTACAATTAATTTACCTTTTCTGGATAATTTCTTTTGGAATACTTTCATCTGAAATGCTGTACGTGTATCAGAGATTGCTGCTGGATGGTAGTAGAAAGAAAGAGAAAACCGGAGGAAGCTCCACCCTCCATTTGCATGTTCTAACTTGGTGTAAAAATGCCTGAAATGGGTGTTACGAAAATATTACTACATGGTTCTCATGTTGATCTCCTTTACTTCTTACTACCTCCGTCTGGAATTACTTGTCGCTCAAATGGATGTATCTAGTTGTATTTTAGTGCTAAATACATGCATTTGAGGGACAAGTAATTACGGACGAGGGAGTATTTGTCATGGAAGGTGAATGTACACTGCAGTTATCTTGGAGTCATTTTTAGGTCTTATTAGGTTCCTCCCAAATTCTCTTGTAACAGATGCTTGATGTTAATAAAGTTGCTTTCTCCCTCAAGAAAATGTCTAACATTCTGTAGTCCAGCCAAATTTTAGATCTTACCATGGATCCATGATAAAATGTCACATACAGGTTTTCAGTCATTCCCTTCTTCATCATAACACTTTTGAAGAAATCCCCTAGCAGACTACTGATTGTTGTATATATTTGCAGTCTCTGGATGCCAGCGGTTATGCAACGGTCGAGTTCGGCAGCCCTGACCTGCTCCTCCATTACAGAAGAAAGGAAACCCACCCTAATTCCTGCCTGTGTGTCCTCCAGAATCTCGACGCGATGCCTGTGGAGAAAGCCACGTGGCGCATACCCTGTGGCAATGAGGCGCACACAGGATTTGTATCTAGCCTCACTTTCATTTCGGCTCTGGTTTGCTCCATGTCCATAGTCCTAGCAGCCTCCCTGGTTTCTTGATGCAAGTACTGGAACTGCGAGACATGATGCATTGGTATACTTCAAAAGTCAGATCGTTCTCACAGGCTTTTGCACGTCCATACGCAATCTGCAGTTTTCAGAGGAAGCCAAATACGGGGAAAAGAGCATCAGTTGCATGCTTGGTGTTTGCCCAATGTTTTTGGAAATCTCTTAAAGAATTATATGGTCGATAATGCTTTTTGTCCACAGGAGCTCTGTTGTGCTATCCTTTGCGGCATGTGGACGAACTGGACCCTCAGAAATAGAAGATACCATGGGGAGACTACCATGAACATCTCACAAGCATGCTGATGAGCCTGGGAGATGGCATCAGATATGATCCAAACATCAAATTCTGATGCAAAGGAGAAAGAAGAAACTAGAATCATTAAGTGGAAACGCCCCCCTGTAGGTTTTGTAAAGGTGAATGTTGATCCATCTTTCAATTTGGAATTTTGGATAATCAACAAGGAGCCACAGGGGTAATCAGGTTATTGCAACAAGGAACAAATGGTATACCTCTCCATAGTCCCTAATATCATCACTGCTGAAGCTCTTGCTTGCGGGGACGGAGCAGATCTAGGGTGCGACCTGAACCTGCTGAAGGTGATTATGGAAACTCTTGCCTATGTTGATTAGTTTGTGGAGTAGCAGGAACGTTAATAGATCGTGTATGCTCCCTATGTTGTATCAAATCCAAGATCTTATTATGGAGTGTATATCTTTTGAGCTTACTCATGTTAGAAGAGAGGCCGAAATGGCTGCTCACTACACAGCCAAAACTGCCTCCAAATCGAATGTTGTGGGTATTTGGATGTATCAGGTTCCTGTATTCCTAAATGCCTGTATCCAGCATGATTCTCATGCTGACAGTGAGTAATACGTACATGGCTGTTTGTCTCGAAAAAAAAGAGTTGCATGCTTGGTGTGAACCTGTCTTGTCACTGCATGCTTCACTGACATGCATAAGAAGGGGATCCTCCAGGAATATGAAACAGAAAAAAGAAAGTGTTTCCATGGCAGCAATTTGCAGGTTTGAGGCAAGCACTTGTTCTCGGTCTGACAGAGTGGATCCGCTGACCCGGTGCAAGGACAAAACTGACTCTTTTCTAAAACTTCGACACAAAATGAACTCAATCTAAAAATATATTATAAAACGCCTTTTTTTTTGCATGACGCTCGGGGAGAGAGCATGATGCCTTGGGCTAGGTGTCATGGTAGCGACATCTAGTATGGCGCCCCGGGCTACGACGCCATGCTAAATAGCATGACGCACTAGCCTCGGGGTCATGTAAAGGGTCACTTTATGAAATATTTTTAGACTAGGATAATTTTGTGTTGAAGAGGATAATTTTGCGTTGAAGTTTCGGAAAAGGGCTATTTATTCATTTTCACCACCTGCACAGGGCCTCCTGCTCTTCACGATGTCTCTTTTTATTTCACCTCACTATTTTACTAAGCGTACAGGGCGGTCTCTTCCGTTTAAAAATGAGGTGGTTCCATTTGCATGATTTAATTTATTTTCTATAATGTTTGTTCAGTGCAATCTATGGTACTCAATAATGTAGCATTATATTCTTACTTCCTCTCCTTTCGTCTCCTAACCCTAGGTGGCTAGGGCAAAATTTCCCTCAAGACTTCATCAGCGAGCCTGATGATGCACCTCTCCTCTACCTATCGCTTCGGCGGCCGGTGGCAGAGAGGAGAATCCCGATGCCTCCGCTCCGGTTAATAGTTTAGATTAGCATTTTTTTAGTCCTCGGGCGGATGACGGTGTTTCTTCTTCAAGTTTGTCTTCTGGGCCTCGATCCTCCTCAAGTTCGTCCGTTCGAACATAGTCGACGGAGCTCCGATTTAGACTCCTGTCGTCTCCTTGGAGCGGTGAAGGTTAGGGTTTCTCGTCATGTGACGAGATTTGGTGTCAGGTGCTTCAGATTTATGTAAGGGTTAAATAGCGACGACTGCGGCTCAAGGGTGCTTGCCCTTAAGGGCGCGTGCATGAAGACTTTCTGGTTGTCATCGACAAAGTCAATCAGGCTCCGGTAGGGGAGCAGCGACAGTGACACGTCAGCAGCCTCGTTCTGGCGGCATTAGTGATTGTTCGGTGTGTTAGAATCTTGATGTAATTTTTATTATGTTTGAGATGATTTGTACTTCCAATAAACTTTTATAATAGATTCGATCATTTTCGCAGAAATAAGATAAAAAATAATATATGATTAACTGAGACGCCATTGCAATTACTTTACTTTTCGTGTTTTTTTACATTGTTAGAATCCTTTGAATCAAATGATAAGAGTCAAATGGTCCACATAGTATCATGTTAACCAGATTCGACAAGGGTGAATTTTATTGGCTCAAAAAGGTGCATCAAGATTGAAGTGAATACATACCTTAAGAGCACACGTCTGGCCTTTGCATAGTCAAGGTGCACACAGGCGACATCAACGCACACACACAAAAACACAAGGGCAATAGCAATATCATATAAGATCAAAGCTATGCGTAGGCGAGGAAAAAAACAGTCTAAGGTGATCCGATCCATGATCGGCAAATTATAACAATGACCATATCCACATCAGTCATCTCATGACACCACACAGACGACGAAGTTCTTCAACATCAATGCCTTATCATGTTAGTCGGATGGTACAAACAATATCATTGCTAAATGGATGGATGAATTGTTGTAGGTATGTAGATTTTTTTGCTACTGTGAATGGCCAATGCATCTTGTTCTCTTTTTCTCCCCTAACCCTAGGCGACTAGGGTAAACTCTCCCCTCTAAAGTTCACTAGCAAGCCTATGGGTTTGCCTTCCCCTGCCCACCGCTCCGGGCGCCAATGGCGGGGAGGAGAATCCCCTCACATCTGCTTCGATAAGTAGTTTAGGTTAGAATTTGTTAGTCCTCGCAAGCGCGATGCTCAGGTGTGTGGTGGTGCTTCTTCTTTGAGTTTGTCTTCCAGGTTTCGATTCTCCTCGAGTTCATCCGTATAGACATAGTCGGCGTGAGCTCCGCTGTAGATTCCTGCCGTCTCAATGGGGCGATGGGGTTAGGTTTCTCGTCACATGGCGAGATTTGGTGCTAGATGCTTCAGATCTATGCAAGGGCTCAAAGTCAAGCCGGCTCCAATAGTAGACCGGTGACAACGGCTCGTTCTGGCTGCGGTACTGACCGTCCGATTGGGATCTTGATGTTTTACTATTTTTGAGATGTTATGTACTTCCGGTGAACCTTAATAAAAGATTTGATCTTTTGCAAAAAGAAAAGAAAAGAATGGCCAATGCTTGTGAAAGGTGCAGAACAGCTCAGAGTTCCACTTCCGGTTCGACAGTTGTGGCAGCATGCACGTAGACAGCCTCTGAGAACAGCAATGCTTGAGGCTGCCTCTCCATCAGCTCCCTGGCGTTGAGCCCCAACACCGACGACATCTACGTCGAGAACACCTAGGACGTCCTCATCACCAACATTGTCGTCTCCATCAGCGTAGGCACCCTCACAGTCCACATCGAGAACAGCAAGGCACGCCGCAGCGCCACCATGACCGTCACGAACAGCCTGAAGAGCACGAGCAGCACAGCACACGCCGCCCAACGGCGACATCCTATTCTCTGCCGCAATGGTGCGGATTTTGTTGCCCTCATGGTGCCCCCCACACGTGTATGTTGCTAGCGAATGCGCGCATGCG